>NC_139765.1:16540832-17052553 GCF_965231275.1 Zosterops lateralis
GAAAACAAATGCATCACTTTGCATGTAAACCATTATTCCTCCAGTAAACCTCTTTGGATAAACATTTTACTAATGGAAGCAACCTTCAGAAGACTTGATTTTTACTAACTCCTTGAGTGAGACCATTTCTGTTGTTGCCATTGGTCAAGATTTTTTATTTCTGCTGGAATTTAACTTTACTTTCTCCATAGTTGCACTATAAATCTGTTCCATGATTCAGTTCAAGGTATCTAGCTTTGATTTCTCTGAGTACTGTCTTGTGCTGTACCCTACAGAAAATCTGTGTAGTAACATATTTTCAGAGCATTAATCCACAGGACCCTGAGAAAGAACATGGATGTACACAGCACCTAACACAAGGACATTGACAAAACTCCCTAAACATCAAAAACATCAGCCTATAGTTTATTTCAAACTGATTTGGACAGTACCTTGCCAGAGGTCTGAGAGAAAGCTGCCTTTCTGTTTCTGTATGAAACTCCAAATAAAACCTGAATTAGAATGTAGGATATAATATAGAATTAAATACATAGGTAACCAAACCAGGTCCTGCCTAAGTTATTGTATAACTCATCAAACAATCTTCTTGAATTTTCTGTGAACTGCATTTAAGCCACAAACCAGTTCTGCCAGCAGGAAGTATGATGAAGAAGAAGAACCAGCAGAACAAAAGATTGAGTAGGATACTAATTGGAGAAGAATTTCACTCATCTCAGACCCTCATGTACATTCCAAATGAAAAATCTCTTCCAACAGCAGCAGCAGCAACAATGCACAAAGCCACTGCAGTGTGTGAAACTGATAGACAGACTAAGCAAGTGAATTTGAGGCAGATACTCAACCTCCCTCAAATCATGGTGCAGGCAAACACAAGGGCCAGCACTCAATGACATAATGTGACTTTCAGCCTGAGGCTGCAGGCTCTGCTTCTTAGCCTGGGGAGTGGCTTACAAAGAGGAGAGGGACTCAGGCCTGGTGCTTGTTCCCTGCACAGCACTCTGTGTGTGTCAGAACAGAGTGGGGAGCCTCATTGTGTGGTACTATGCTGCTTTTCACCAAAAAATGCACTTGGAGCCATTTTGTTTCTTACTGCCATATCTTAGGAAGGAGTTGCAGGGTCAACAGTGGGAATTGGAGTCAAACATCAGAAGTAACCCGTGACAAGCAATCTAAGAGGGGTCAGACAAATCCCAAGTATTAACTGCTGGAACAAAACTGGATGGGTAGATAGCCCTCAGAAGAAAATCCATGGCAGGCTTCTTTCATGCAAACAATATTCCTAATAAAATATACTACAAATCTCTGTTCTAAAAAATGTAATACAAATCTCTGTTCTGCCATGCTTGAATATTTAAGAGGGAACAATATTGTGCTACATCTCTTTCTCCCTGTTGTCATTTTGGGCCCCATTGAAGATAATGATGGGGACAATCCAGCAGGTTTTGTCTACTTCCAGCTACTGTAATAAAGAATCCTATTTATATCCCCCTAGAGCCAGGGTTTCTCCCTCTACCACACAGATGGGTGTTAACATGTAGCTTGCAAGAACAGCAGTAGGATAATTAAAGGCAGAAATATCCCTGCTATCTATTGCCTTGTCGGTAATTTTTGTCTCACCCCTTTTTGTGGCACAAGAGCATTTTGTCTACTGCAAGCAAATTCTTGGAATTTACTGAAAATATGTTGAGATAAAGGTATCAAACACATCCCTTAGTTTTACTGAAGGATTGCTGCATAGAGGGAGTAATTGGAATGCTAATCAGTTTTGTTAGATAAGTCTTGCAGAACAGCACTCATTTAACAGAGTGATTGCTTTTAGAAGTTGGAAAATTCTTCATTATCATAACCACATTAATGAAATGTGTCTCAATACCCAATTGATGTCAGTCATTTAGATCCCATTAGCAAGAGTGCTTAGCTTTGATGTGCATTAACTACAGGTGAAAACGAACTTCCATAAGGTCATGTTAGCAGAAAGGAGAAAGAAAGCCAGCTATTCTCCAGAAAATGTTCTACTTTTCTATTTTGTCTTTTATTCTGTAGTGACAACCAACAACCACGTGTAAAAAAAAAAAAAAAAAAAAAAAATTAAAAAGACGTGGTAGTTTGAGTCACTGTAGTGGGGTTTAGTGGGAAGATGCTCTAGGATTTCCTTGAAGCCTTCTCTCCTGCAGGCTGAACAACCCAAACTTCCTCCATCTGTCTCCATAGGAGAGGTGCTTTGATTGAAGAGTCATGTACTGCTAAGGTGCTGGAGACATTAAATATTAACCATTGTCCCTCTGTGAATGCTTACCTAGTAAAGCAAAATGTTTGGGTTCTCTGCTTAGCAAATCAACACAGATAGAGCATATGACTGATAAAACATGTGAAAATAAAGGCCTAATTATAACTTCCAGCTCTGGAAGAAAATATACCAGTCTCAATATTGCAATAGTGCCTTAACTTTTTTTCCTTTTTGTAAAAACCAAGCTGTCAGGTACTTTGTATTACTTCTAAAAAGGCATATGGTACATGCACAGGAGTTTCTGCATGCTTCTTAATATGGTGACTTAAAACAAAGACTTCAAAGCTGCTGGCTGCTGCTGCATTTGCAGACTCCTCTTAAGTTTTCTTCCCTTGCTTTCCTCCATTCTGTTCTGCATTCCACAGACTCCCTTGGATGTTTCTGGGATTAAATGCTATTATTATACGACTTTGAAAAGGATATAAATGCTGCTTGTATTCCACTTAAACTTGCTGTTTTATCCTGAATCTAAAAAAATAATATTCTAGTCATACTCATAATTTTAAAAACTTATTTTTATCATCAGAGACCTAACATTGCCTAATTTTGGAACTTAGTACTTCAAACAATCATTATAGGGTATATCTATGCAAGCCTTTATGCACTGCAAATGGCTGTACCTTTCCATACTGAAATGTGCCATGTGCTTATATTCCAGCAGAGATAAACTAAGCACAACTGCACAGATGAGAGGTCTGAAACTTCAGAACCTCCAGAATCTTCATTTGTGCTTTGTCACAGATTTATATTCATGATTTTGGACACCCTTCTAATGGGTTGTAGTCACTTAAAAGGAAATTCATGTTCTTTACCAGAATAAGAGCATCTATATTTTACTGAGCTAACATTGTTGGGGAAAGAAAAGTTTTCCCATGTTCAGGCATTATTTTTGTCTTGGGTCTGGTGAGTCAAATTGCCATTTTGGTTTATAAACCTGGCAGAGAGTCAGAAGCAGAAATTAAAACCAGCAAGAGGACATTAAACTTCAGCTATTTATAGTGAGGCTCTATTAATACTAAGCCCTGCAGAAACAGGAAACAAGTTCTGAACCAACTCTGGCACTTGAGCAATGCAGGTTCTGGGGCAGTGTATGTACCACATGGAGTAAATAACTCACCTTCGTGTCCACATCTAAAAACACTTTGGTATTTCAATGTGTGCAGGATGAGGTGTGTGGAGAGGTGAAGGATTAAATGTAATCACTTTATTGAGTGTTGATGTTTTCCCATCACACACTCCTAATTTGCCTGTGTGTAGGTGAGAGACAACAGCACCCAATTTGCAAAGATGTTTTGGGAAAGAATTAATATGCATAGAGTGCTGTGAAGATAAAAAGAGTTACTCTGCATTTGTCTAAGGTAACAAGAACCTCTGAAAACCATGGTGCCTTCACAGAAGCATTTTCTTTTTCAGTAGTGTAGGACTTTGAGATTGGTAGTATTTGTATTGAGTGTATTTTTATACACTCTAGTGTTATGGTTTGCAAGGCTGAAGTTGAATCACAAACTGGTCACCAAATATTGGGCTCACATCCTCCACATTCAGAATTTGCTCTTCAAGGAAGCTCTGCACTCAATGTCGCTTTCCATATCATGGTTCCAATCTGAGTAAACAGTTTCAGTTCTAATACCTCAATCAAGATGACAGCATTGAATAGCAAAAATCAATTTCCTCGAGAGACATAATTAATGCTTAGAAATATGAAAACCCTCCACAGGTAGGAAGTCCTAGGAATTAATTTAAATGGATACAACTGTCTTATTATTTATTTCCAAAGTTTCCTGATAACTCACTTAAGGGATATGAAAGTCCTTATTTCCCCTCTCTCATATAGAGCTTTCTCACAAATAATGTTTTCTCAATCATCAATTGTTATTCCAATAAATTAAACTCTTTTTTTTTTTTTTTTTTTTTGTCTAAAAGAAGCCAAGAAATCATATTTCTGAAGTGGAATACTTCAATTATGATACAAGAGAACATATAAATAATAATGAAGGAAATATGTGCTTTCTAATATACCACTCTAGTCAAGAAGGAATTAAGAAAATCCTTCTTGCAAAGGTCAATATTTTTACTGTGTAAATATTTTTATTTTTATTAGGCTTCTGCTGAGTTGACAACTATAGTACCGAGCCTTATTTTTGGGCAAAATTAAGACTTTCTTCTTCCATCCAGGCAACCACTCAAAACTTCTACTGAGAAGAAAGCAGTTGTGCCTCTGTCTTTATCAGAAACAAACAGATGAGAACTGGCTTTATTCCAAATAATTTTTCCCAGGATGCACATAATTATGACTATCTATTTTAGCTCCATCTTTCTCCTCTATCTTGTTCTATATATAAAATCTATGTTTGTCATTCATAGGCTGCTAGCAGATGTGGCTGTTAGACCCTCTTCATAATTAGTATCTCTGTTCTTATTATTAGTCAAATGAAACCTAGGTTTCAACACTGTTCAAAATTGTGCAGTAATTTTTTTCCTGCATACCTCACTTGCCAGTGTTTTATAGTGTTAGGAGAGTCAAACCAGAGCTCCTGCTGCCTTTAGGTGCAACTGGAAATGCTCTGTATTTTTTTATGTATAACTGCAGGATTTATTAAGGGAGGTATCCAAAATCAACTTGCGGTGACAGTCACTATAAACTTTAGCTTCAGGAACTTTTCCATTAAAATCTGGCATATACATAGCAGAAAACCAACAGTTCAATGGTCAGAAGTTACCTCCTGCTCCAGAATATGGAGTAATTGTTCTTCCCAAGGCAGAAATTACATAGACATTTTCTTTGGAAACAAAAGTTACTTTTTTTTGAGGTTTTTTTTTTCAGTTTGTTGGGGTTTTTTCCCCCAGTTTATTTCAGTGACCTTACTCATACCATTGCCTCTTAGAGCCCAGGACCAGCTGAAGGGATGACACAGAGGAAGGGAAAGGAGCAATATGGGTTAGAAGTTTCTCAAACCATCTTTGAAATCAGAACATTCCCACAAGGAGCAGTCCTCTGTGAAACTGCTTCTAAAACACACTGAAGAAGTTTGAGAAGTCTGCTTTCCCCTTCTTTTTTCAACTCACAAGAAACTCTTAATTCGAAATTTTTAAAAAGGAGTACTCAGTGTAAAAATTCTATCAGTCACACTTCTGCTAAATGACCATGGAAAACTGTTGCCCAAGGCATTCCTGCAATGAGCAAAGGTAATATGGGAGAACAACCTCTGCTAGGTGAGAAAAAGGAAGAAAAGAGACAAGTGGGAAGAACCTAGGCAAGTAACAGCTCTCAGACTCCATTTCTGTCACCATGCACAATTTGTGGTACTGTCCAAAGCCCCTCCCCAACCAGCCAAAAACCAACCTAGCTGTCCAGTATTTCCCATGGAGCCAAACATCACAGCAGGCCTGGAGATGCAATCCTTCCTTCACAATCTTCCCGACCCACTTCTAAAAGCTGGACATTTTCTACCCCTCAGGGACCCTGTGAATAGTAAGGTTCACTAGAACTGCAGCAGCTACCTTCTTGCCAGGATCGAGCTCCTGGATCAGTGCAGGGTGATTTTCACATCTTTGCTTTCAGAGCATGGCTCTTCTAAAAGGGAAAAGGGTATTTCTTACTGTGAAAAAGCAGGTATTCCCAAGCCAGATTTATGTTGATTTCAGCTCTTTTGCTTCCACATCCCCTGAGGATGGGGATTTGCATCTTACAGAGCATTCTTGTGCTGAAAGTTTATGCAGATGTTGCAGCATTTCAAAGATCACTCAAATCTGCTGGAAACACTGTATTTTAGTATCTGCCTCAAACTCAGAAAACAGAGGAAACATCTTGGCTCTAATTCTGATTCCCTTTTCCTTTAACGTTGATTTCCCTTCTTAATTTTCGCTTTGATACCTTTTAAACTTAAAATCATTGATCTCTAAGGACTAAATAAGTCTAAGCCAAGTCGAAGCACTGCAAACTGTTGTAAACAGAAGTAGACCAGACAGAATTGTGTTAAATGAACAAAAATGGCCAGTTTATTCACTGGAACAGTTATGCATTACACTGTAATTTTAATTGGAACATAAAGGTGTAAGAATCAGTATATCGGCTTCTTTTAATTATTTTCTTCAGCACTAGAGTGTTTTTCTCAACCATTTGACTGCATGATCATATTACACATGTACAAGCACACATTTATGAATCCCTCACAAGGTATTAATCTAGGATTGTCTACAAGGACAAGGAAAAGTTAACATGAGAATTATTTCAATTTTAAAAATAAATGCTGCTTTTTCTGGAAACAAGAATTATTTAACTTTTTTTGCTTTTAGCATAAAGTAGCAACAAGAAGAGTTTCCAATACTGAGTCTTTAGCAAATGAACATATATACTTTTATATTCTTCACCACCTAGAAACACTTCATCATTTAACCCCAAGAAGGCAGGACAACATAATGTCAATTCAACATAGGAGTAGCTGAGTTATTACAGCAGTAAACATACAGTATACAAATTTGTGTTTATCACAAACTCCACCAATGCTAAAACTCTTTTGAAAGGAACACAGCAATCTGTATGGTTCATTAAATACAGAACATCATGCAAATGGAAACATTCAATAGATTACAAAAGTCACAAAACTTCAGGGGTTTTTTTAATTGTTTACAAAGGATCAAGTTAATTAACCCTTTAGCAGTCAAACCACAGGGCTGAAAATCAACAGGGCAATAAGTAATAAAGTTGACTTAATTTAACCACTGGCATAGCCCACATAGCCATATCTGTGAACAGGAGAAATAATAATAAAATAAGCTAGATTACTCTTATTTCTTGTTCATAGCTGTTAAAATACCAACTAGCCAGCAAGCCAGTCTACTTGAAACTTTTATCAAATGCTTCTGTTTACTGATTTTCCAAAATATTTTTGAAATAAAGTAACCATATATTCAATAAAAACTCAGATTACTAACACTGAGAAAAAACATCTTATCCACTCTTTTACAACAGATCATGAAAATCAAAACAAATCAAAAGCTTTGTAGAAAGATCTTTTTGAAATACAGAAGGCTTCATCACCCAGAGCCTGCCCACACATTAACTCCCATAATGAAATATTGGATTTTTCCTTTACCTTTTGTCACTTGGTTGCCATTACATTTTACAAAGGGGATTTTCAAGAACTCCACAGGGAACAGATTAAAAGCAATAAGGAGTTAAGCTGTGTGCCTCCAAATGAAAGATACAGACTCTCTGTGATAGTCCTCTTGTCCTTCTAGCAAGAGGAATATGCATATCACAAAAGAATTAAGAATTTTCTAGCTTAGTTATGGATATGGAGAAGCTACACGATATTAACAATATCATGCACACATTTTCCATTGCATATTTTGATGTATTTGTGCCTGAAGGCAGAAGGCAATTGCTTTTTTATTTCTTTTTCACAGGATGCTTAATTACACTAAAAAAAAACCCTTAATGGTTAAAAAAGTCTGAATAGTATCCATCCCTTTCAGATTCACTGCAGCACACATAGCAAAGGAAAACTGAAGAAAAAGTGATGACTGGAATTTTTAAAGAGGTAAATATAGCAATTATCATACTTCAAAGGTAAAACATCAGTCCCTGCCATTCTCAAACGAAGATTTCTGAGGAACAAAAATGAAGAAATTTACCGTAGCCTCAGTGGATATGCGTCTTCTGCCAAAGAAAGGAACAGACCTCAGAAAGGCTGATGCAATCTATACCTCATGATGATGATGATCACTCCAGCTGTAAGTGGAGCTGGCAGCAGAGCTACTGACTTTGGCGTTGCAGGATGAACAATAAGGTTAGTACCAAAATTAAGTTCTGGACTCTGGGTGTCGTTTCCAATGGGATAAGGACTGAGTCAGATTTTTACTAACAGCTTACTTAAGTATTTCCAACATAATTATGGTGAGCAGTCTTCATAGGTGAGGTCAAATTTCATAAGTGAAGTTTTATTTCATAACATAATCTCCCTTATGTACACACATTAATATGGTAAATGGCTTAAACATTGAACTTCATCATTGTTTTTAAAACAAAAAACAAACTGAAAATCAACTTGGCCTTAAAACTTGCAGCCTTATTTACAGTTTCGTTCTACAAACTCTGCTGTAGAGCTATGATTACATTAATTTACTGTGAAAAATGTGGATAGAGAAAGCAGAGATGCCAACCTGCCAATCAGATCAATCGGAAAGAGTATCACTATTGCCTCTGTTTAGAAGGCAGAAAATTCTATACAATCAGCATGAAAAACAATTATGTCCTCTTTCTGTAAAACCTCCATATATGTTCTGACTGATAGAAAATATACTTTTCCATACTATTACATTTTACATTTTGTTTTTCATCTTTTGCTCCCTTTATATTTGTTTTTTTTTCTATTTATTTCCTTTTCTTCTTTTCCTCACACATTTCCTATAAACTGGATTTCCACAGTTCCACAAGTAAATCATTTCATTGAACAAGGAATAATTTTTCACTACATCAGAAAATAAACCCCAAACCAAAATGCCCCTGTTTTGACAAAAATTGTCCTATTTTGAGTAGGCTATTTCAAATCCAAAGAAACTTCAAGGCCATCATAGAGAACAAAAGCTGTGCTTCAGACACAAAAGTCTGAGCAGGATTTGAATTGCTTCCTTACTGAGTAGAGCACATCATAGTGTTTTCTAAGTATCCTCAACCATTACAAATATATGTATCATTTTTTCTTAATCCTTAAAAATCTGAATAGATATCAACACAATATAAACTGATTTTAAATGGGCAAAATGTAATATTTTGCAACCCTTAAAAAACCCCAGGCATTTGTTTCTGGTTTTGTCTGCATGTAAATATTTCCTACAAAATCTCTCACAATGTTTTATGTTATCAATCAATAATATAACAAAGAAGAAGTTTTCATCTTAAGTTCAAGGTATGTATTTTATTTTATACTGCTTAACTGACAAAAGTTGTCCCAGGGACCTACAGAGTTTTGTAACTTACAATGCAATAACTACAACCCTTTGTACATGGAAGTTAGTTTGTTCCTGGGTCTCTCACATTTCCAACAATTACATTTTATTACATATTAAAAAATGTAAATTGAAAACTTAGAAATCAAAAATTTAAAACTTAAGAGAATAAAAATATTTATTTTTATAAAACAGGGCCACAACTTTTATACCACTGAACGTTCTTTCATAAATCTTGATCCACATGGACATGCATATGTTTCTAAACTGCCTTGATACCTCTTTTTTTCCCCAATAAATTTGTATCTATATAGAAAGGAAATGTATTTCACTGAACTACTGCTTAACTATAGTTAAGGAAAATGCCTTTGATTTGGATGCGAAAATAGGAAAAACTATTCCAAGTGCAGTCAGTGGTAACTGTATTCAAAGTGCTATTCAAATTCCTTCTCTCATTAACACTGTACAGTAGCTGTCTTTGTTGGATACAGATATTCCATACACCAGTCGGACAAGGTCAGGAATCTGGAGATGCTTTTTGAAAGCTGAATTTGCTTCAGACAAAATAGTGTGGGGGTTTTGTAAAAAATCAAAATAGCAGCTAAACTCAGTGTCAGACATCATGATAGAGCTGAACAAGGTTTCACTTGACCTTTCTATGACAAGACAACAGGCAGTTTAATTATGATACTGAACAGCAATGTAAAGATATATGAGAAGAATCACATGAACCTCATGGAAACCAAAATCAAAACACTGCTGAGTGTTAGCTGTCTGATCCGATCAGGACTGGGTATCAGTTTGTTCCTATTTTCTCTATCTCTGAGTGTTTTGTTACAATAGCTCAGCTGCTTTGCCAAGGTTACACGACGGACATAGTTGATGACATAAAATATTTCTATTTACAGCACCTTTGTTCTTGGTACTATGGTAATAATGATTTGTTAGGCACACTGAGTGGTCACCGATTCTTTCCTCTGCTGATGTTTTCTGTATTGTAACATTTGGTAAGCACTATTACTAAAAAAACTGACCTCATTTTCTCAGATTCAGGCAAAATTTGAAAGAATTGTTCCAGCCACATCTGCAGAATTTTTTTTCCCCAGCTGCCCCATACCTTAGGCTGTTCTGTGTTTCCCACTTGTTGGTCACACTTGTGCTGCAGAGAAGAAATAAAGGCATGTGGAAATATCTAAGCCTCTCTTCTTTAAATAAATTAAGGCCACCTAACAAAACAAGGAGCCTGCTAGGTACCAAGAAGTAGGCAGCACTGCAGACTTGTTTCTCTAGCTGACGACAAGACAGGAAACCCACAGATGCTGAACCACAAACCTCTGCTTAGCCACTTGCCTTGCTGTCAAATGTGCAAAATAAATTCCTCTATCCTTGATTTTTTTCTGAAACTCACTGCTTTTAAGAAAAAAACAGGCTTACTCAGCTTTTACAGAAAAGAATCTTTAACTAGGAACACTGTGCACTGTTGCGATAGAGTCTGCGTAGTGTTGATCACCTGAGTATTTGTCATAAACTGACATGAGCTAAGGTTCTGTGTTTGTTGATTTTTGGCAAGGAAAAAATGCACTACAGTATAAAGTCCTGCTGACTTTGATCCACACCATCAACCCTACCTGCATGAGTTCTTTCACCACAGAATAATAATAGTTCACACGAAATGCACACGACTTCCCCATTCAAGCTAGCCTTTCCTGGTAAGGCCTCAAGCTAGGATCCTGAATATGGGAGTGGGAGGAAAGAATGTTTTTAACTAGCACACAGCATTTTACTTATTTTAGATTTTCTTTCTCAGATACCAAATAGAAAGTAATTCCAAAAAACAGCACCAATTCATGATGCAAGAAGTATAATTACAATGCAAGCAAACAACTGAAAACAAATCAGTACATTATCCTTTCATCTCCTTCTTAGGCTTAATAATTATCTTTCAGTGAAGAGCTAGAACAAAACCAGAAGCTAGTGTAATAAGAATTTAAAAAACAAGTGCATAAACAATATCAGTGCAGCAGCAAAACATACAGTCATTGTTAACATTCCAATTCAACCCATTTCCAACATTTTTGTGCAATAAAAATTGGCCACGTACTGGCCAATGCAACAAGCCTCTTTTTAATATTAACACAGTCATTCTTCACTGAAGCTATTTCTGCTTAGATTTAAAAAATAAAATTAGTTAAATACAACTCTCACAAAAAAAAAAACCAAAAAAAAAACCAACAACCCAACACAACTGTATTTTATAAACACAAAATTCAGGTGCAAAGAAAGAAAGAAATATCATACCCTTGAAGACAAAAGTAAATTTGAACTGGTAACTATGGCTGAACTTAGAGGACGTGAGGGTAGGAGTTTTGTAATATATATTTTTAACATTGGCTTAAGTCTCTCATCATTTCAGAGGTAAAGCCAAGCAGCTGGGAGGAACATTTTAGTCAAGATGTTAAATTTCACTACACTTCAGCTGTGATAGCACAGTTTGAGTACAATCAGAGGAACCATAAAAAGTCTTCTTGATAGGTTGAGCTCTGTGCTTTGTGTTCTTCTTCTCAACCTTCCCTCAGATGCCAGAGCAGGGGATATGAATCCAGACTTGCCAATGCAGCAACAAGACAGGATTGTTCACCCACTTCCTGGGAACAACCCCAACCTTTGTTGCATGAGCTCCACTCTGTTTGCATTTTCTCTTAACGTTGCATATGAAGATTAGGGGTAAGGAGGAGGCTTAGAGAGACAGTTGAGAGGGGCACACTGAGAGCTGGAATGTGGCTGCTCTTCTGGAAGAGCATTAGGACTGAAAATTAAAAAAAAAGAGAGAAGAGAAAAGGTGCTTAAAATACAAAGCAAACTTTTTACAAGCATGTAAACAGTACAGTGCTGGAAATTAACTTTAAAAGGGGGTGAAGCCTCATCTCTAAATCCATACCACAGTATACATAAAGAAAGCTCTCAGTGCACAGCAAGTCAGTGACATTTGGATGCATTTTTAAGGTGGCCCAGATCTCCCACTTCACAGTTCCTGTACACAATTGCTGTCTGCATACAGGGATGACAAAGACCATGTGGAAAAAAAAGTCTCTGTGAAATGGGGGAGCAAATTTGAAGGACAATATGCAGGTGCCATTTTTATATGAGTGTTGAAGACTTTCTTTATGCAGCTGATTCACTGTTAGAAATGAAGGACAGTGCCAGGCTTGAAATCAGGTTTCATAGCTTTGTGAAAATGTGATGTCTTACTGAATTTGATCTATTTACTAGTTCATTTGTACAAATACAGTGTAGCCTTCTTCATCAGGCCCCTTAACCATTATATATTTTGTAATTTACACTCCCGAACTGTGGGGATTTCTTATGTTTTGTTTTCTTTGGGGTTTTGTGCTGTATGAATCCTTTTGATTCTGTCATATACTTCTGTCATTTGACTGCTTTTTATGTACAATTTGTCTGGTAACAGCATCCACCTGTTAAGACTCTAGACTGCATTTATAGCATTCACTGACATATAGTGCAGAGAGGTCTGAACTAGTTTACAGGGACTGGAGTGGCCGCAAAGAAAAGGGGCAGCTAACACAAACACAACCCACTTCTTGGTGCAGAGCTGTAGAAAAACAAGATACCAAAATAAAATGCAAAAAAATGTCATTTATAAAGAGAAGAGAGGAAAAAAAGGAGAAAAGGGAGAAAAATACCACAAACCCCAGATCTTTAATGTGCCTGGGAAGAGTTTTTTTCCCCTAATGCTTCAAATGTTCTATAGTGTTGAAGTTACTCCAAGCTCTAACAATGTGATGTATGATAAAGCACCATCATTTATCTCTGTCTTCAAGAGAATTTCCCTTTTTCTGTTTTCCTTCTTTAGAAACCATGCTTTTACATATTATCTCTGCAGCACAGACTATTGGAGTGCTGGCTGAGGGAATGCAATTAGCCTGTTTCTGGAAATGAATCAATTTGAAATGCCAGAACTATTTAGAAAACTGCTACTGGAAATGCCAGTAGTACTGAAAATGTCTTTAGTTTCCACATGCAGCATTTACTTAAGGAAACAGAGATGACATTGTGTTTGACAGAAGAAAGAAGTGTGCACCACCACCATTAAGTAACTTGATGGCAATGTCCACATTTTCAAACCAGAGAAATATGGGAGGCTTTGACCACAAATATACAGGTATTACAATTCAGCAGGAGCTACAGTCCTTGCACCTCTGGGCTTATTTAAAGCTGATAGAATCAGCTTTAAAAAATAATTTTTAAGCATGTCTTAAGTTAGATTGTTTCCCATTACTGCTCCTGAAGATGAGTTTCCTGATTGCAAAATGGATGGTGAAATGGGTTATAGAAGCTCAGGATCCCACAACCTTTGTTTTATGCTCAGCTGTCTAATAGTTCAGTCTCAAAGTGTGTAGTGTTATCGACTATGACCCCTCAGAAGAAATAATTCTTTCCATGCCTATATCCATCCTTTCCTTCTGTCATATTCTGCCAAGTGCAGATGCAGATTCAGCATCCACAGAGAGATCCTATTGAGATCTTTATCAGCTCTACACTAATGACTGTGTCAGGAGTGACTGCAGATTGACCCAAAAGGTCTGTGTTTACTCTCAAAATTATCCACTCAATCAGGAGCCAGCTCCTGGCTTCAGCACCTCCTAAGTTTTCAAGATAGGCTTAGGAGAAGCACTAGTCTTAATTCCTTCAGAGACAGAAAACTGAATTAGAATCTTAACCTCACATTTGGGGAAGATAAACAAGGAGGTAATTATACAACCCTACAAAGACCGGCTTACTCTTCTCCCTTGCTGCCATGTTTCTTTTTAAACAGGACTCCTATAATTGCCAGAGAGGAACAGAAATTCAATGCACACATTCCTTGCTTGTTAGCAGAGATGTGTTTGTCTTTTGGGGCTTTCTTCCTACCTTTAAAAATAAGCAACAAAAGGTGCTTATGCTCTGAGTTAGAGGCCTGGTGAGGAAAGTACAGCATCAGTGGCCTGAAAGAACCTCTTTGAGACACATAAGATTCTCCTCTACACAAATATAAACAACCATAATAACTTTACTGAATGACCTTCAGTACAAAGCCAGCTATGACTGTAAAAACTGTACTGCAGACTATCTCCAGTTATACTCAGATTAGCAATTCTAAGCACTGTGCTTAGAGTTATATTCATTTCCTTTCCCTAGTAATTCTGCATTGCTTCTTACTTCGAAATACAAGCACACTTTGTGCACAGAAGGAATAGAAAAATTTGTCCTGCTATTTCCTTTTCAACCAATAATAAATAGTAGGGGCATTTTGAAAAGAAAAAAAATTCAAAGCTATCAGGCACCTTTATAGCAGCATATATAACCACATCACCTGCAGCTCCAGTAGATTTAAATCTTTTTCTAAAACTCTGTTGTACCTTCCTCTCTTCAGAAACACAATTCATCCAGTTCATTAATGCAGATTACTGTAGCAGTACATAAACTAAAAATACATCAGCATCGTCAGGTGACACATGTCATTTAATGTGCTTTTTATGGCAGTAGAGGTGCTGGTGGCAGCAGGTCCTGGAGCTGAGCTATCAGACACATTGACAGTCACAGACAGCAGAGGATGGCAGGGCAGATTAATAACACAAAGCAAGAGAGACACATTGAAGAACTTGAGGTTTTGACTATAAACAGAGTAAGGAAGGACATTGTTACATTTACCCAATGAGATATGTGTAGTTTTTAAAACATTTGATTTTTACAGACTTTTTGTGAACATCTCTTTAAGTGCCGGTATTATTTGGGGATGTATTCATCCTATTGATGAATAAAGTCTGTGCAATTTTTTATGTTAGCATTATTGTCTAGCTTTATGCAGCTCTTTTATTTTTTCCCTGGCACTCAATACATTAATCACGTATTTCTAAAATTAACTGGAAAATAGCGTGAAAAGCCTTTCAGTGTTTGCAAGTACTCTGTTCTGGCTTAGAGATGTCATTCACATGCAACATTGTCTGGCATTGATTGTGACTGTAACAAATCAGCAAAGAAAGATATATGCAGACCAATGATATTTTCAGACTGCAAAAATTTTGCATGTGTTAAGTTGCGTATTTTACCTTTTTTAAAAATTTATTTCCTACTTTATATAAATGAAAGCATTATTTCATATTAAAAGGCAATTATTTAATTTGAGGTACTGGGGAGCTGTAGTGGGTTTTTGTTTTTTTTATTAATAGATAAATTGGGCTTTATTAATAGAGTTTTGGGCTCTGATAATGAAAATGAGGTTTTCGCTGCATTCAACAGAAACTTGAATACAATCCAAACCTGGATACGCTCTTTTTAATATTGGATAATGGCAATATTTTAACCTTGTCCAATATTGTCCATCAGACAGGTAGCTACAGGTGCTGGGAAGGGGGAACAGCATCCAGTAATTTTCAGGGCAGGCCTGGATTTGGTTGCTTGCCCCACATCCCTAGATCTAGAAACTGAGATAATGCATGGAAGGCAGAGTGAGACTTTTGTGCACTGTTGCATCAGTTTACTTTGAAAAAAAAAAATCTCTTAAGGAAAATTCTCACAGATCCTCCAACCAACTTTCAGTTGAAGTATGCAGTTGAAGCATTCAGTTTTCTTCAAGCAAAAAACCCCAATATAAAGATAAAATAAATTGACTAGAACTGCCCTGGAGTCTCGTTTGGTTTGAAGCTGCATTGCTTATCCAGTGAAATTTACCAAAGCCTATGCAGTGGGACCACAATTACTAAAAATGCCAAAGTTAAACAAACAAGTCCCACTTAAAATCCATAGTATAGATAATGAATGAGGGAAAGCTCTCTGTGAATCTACCTGTGCTATGGTCAGGTACATTAACTGGTTTGAACACAATTAGACATTGCAGCATATGGAAAACATCTGTGTGAAGCATAAGCCTTAACCAGCTCTTGTTTAGTCCTGAGTGAAATGCCACTGAGAGGTCACATCACTGCAGGAATTGTGTTGGAGACTTTAAAAAACAAGCACAGCTCTCTCTTAAAATGCGTGACTTCAGGGCTGGGCAGGGTGATGCTCAGTTGGCATATGTGACATAAATCACAGGTGCCATCCCAGTAGGGACTGTCAAAGGACAAGGAAGAGTTGGATAAGCTCTTGGCTGCCTTCTCTGCTGCATTTAGAAAATCCAAACTTCAGTAAGTCTAATTGGTCTCATGCCCTCAAATGGTCTTAAATGCCCTCAAATTTTACTCCAGATTCCAATTACTTTATTTAAACAACTCAGCAATTTACGTCATCATGCTGACTTGCATTAAATCTATTGTTATGCCTCAGTGCTCCACAGAGCTGGGCAGGTAATGTGGCTGAGGCAAGCAAGACAGCAGTGGGAATATATCAAAATCAGTGTTTTAACTTCACCAGATGAGTACAAATCTAGTGATAAAAAACAGTAGCCACCTGAAAGTCAATTTTTCAGCTAAGTGTGTAAGGTGTCTGTTGTTTGTAGGATGACTGATCTGAAATTTTTAAAATATTAACCGTATTTTATATTATCAGAAGAAGGCAGTGTTTGCAGATAAATGTACACCAGTAGCAAATCAGGTAGGCTTTCCATTCTGAGACAGTATTTTAAAATTAGAGAAGGAAAATTTGATGAGCATTTAGAGAGGGATGGTAGCTGAGCATATGCTCCACTAGGAGAGTAGCTCTGAAAGGAAGAGAATAGCTTTTAATTTAATTAAATAGGATTAAAATAAGACTTGTTGACATTAACCTCCCATGTTTCAAAGCCAATCGCTAATCTCAAACTGCTCTAACATCTAAAACACAGCAGCATCATTTTACTGGTGTATTAAGGATTTAAAATGTAACTTGTAATTTTTTTCAGTGAGCTGTAGAACTCCAAACTGCAAATCAGTAAATGATACTTTCTAGTTATGAGTTTAGACCAACTTCTCAGTAAATTTTCATATGCTCTTACATAGTGAAGAGGATAATAGTACTTCCACTTTGTAGGCAATAAAATAGAGGCACTAACCTGGTCACTACAGTTCAGGCAAATGCCTAAAAATTATGTAACCTATTTCAAATGAGGGCACAGACATAGGTGAATATTTTCACAGAATGTACCATGAACATTTCATGTACCATGTACATGAAAGATAAAATTATTGTGATGTCTTTTTGCTTTGCTTAGGTTTGGGGTTGTGCCTTGATAAATTCAGCCATCCCAGAAGCATGATGTGGCCTTTGCACCACCTATGAGCAATGGAACCAGGAGTTTACTTTTAAAAATCATTAAAAACCCATTGTCCTGGGTCTGAGTTTCTGAGGCAGGAAGAACTTAGAAGTGTCTGCTAAAATCTCATAAATGCCTTTAAAATGCCATCTTACGAAAGGGAAGCCTACACCTGCCCCTGAAATTAAAAGTCCCCCAATTAAGTAAACCTTTTTAGCAAAAAAAAAAAAAAATAAATTCATTACTATTTTGGCATCACTGAGAAATTGCATAAAAATTTCAAATGAGAGCTGCAAGATCCAGCCTTTCCTTTTTTCCATATTTTTACAGGGAAGCAAGTTCATGAATGCTGTGACTCATGTTGGTATTGTCACTGCAGAAACTACCAGTGCTCCTCAAGCTATTAAAAGTTTGCTGTTAGAGAAAAAGTGAAGAGCTTTTGTCTGAGGAGGAGGAAGGGGGTGGCAGGTGTGCATGCAGCTATGTGCAAAGAGAGGAGAGTTAGTGGAGTTTACCTGACAGTCTGGCAATCTGGCCCCCTGGCTAGTTGTGAGCCGTGTGGCGGTATGGAGGCAGCAGGCTGCTGACAATCTACAAGAAACTGATAAATTAGACATATATACAGAGAGATTACAGAGCAAGGAGTTAGTAACAGCAGTACACAGGCTATACATCTCAGGGAGAGATTTAGTGAGGAATGTGCTCTTGGTGCCTTATCTGACATAAACACCTTTTTTTCTGATAGCAGTGACATTGGCTGTTGCCTTTTTCTCCTTTTCAGAAGAAGCACTGGAAACATTTTTGTTTGTTTTTCCTTAGCACTGACAAATTTTTTGTTTAAACAGACAGCAGTAACAGGCTGTATTCAGGATCTGGGTTTAAACCTTGTGCTTCTCATTCTTCTGCTCACCATGAAATTGTTTTGCTCACATCTAATATGAAAAAAAATCAATAAAGCTACTCAAAATTTATCCAAAGAACTTCTACCTATATAAAAACAATCACATCATCTCATTACAACATAGAAGAAAGAGTTGTAGGAAAGTCTTTTCAATTTCTGACCAATACTTGTGAGATTGGGGCCTTTTGTAGGAAAAAGGGAGAACTTGATACAGTCCATTTCATGGTTTTGTCTCAATTATTTAATCAATTCCCTCTCAAAGAAGTTTCCACATTAGTCACTGGAAAGTTGTGTTATGGCTCTTAATTTATCAATTTAACAGCGAATAATAATTCTTCATTGCTGTGTTTTCCAGTGACATTCAAAATATGAAGACAGCTTTAGGCTGGATAATACTTGTGGGGCTTCATGAAAGCAGTTCAACAAGACAACTCTGCTTTTTAAGTAGTGTTTACTGAGATTTACAGATCTCAAGATTTGCTTATTTTCCCTGGAGCATTCTGGCCTTTCATTCCACTGTCTGTGTGATTCAGATTGTCACACAACAGAGTCATCAGGATCTTTTCAAACATTAGAATCTATGAGTGAAATTCTGACCCTATGAAAAACTACTGGAGATTACTTTGTGTCTCCAGTAGGATTTGCAGACCTATCATCCTTCCTGGCTGCTTCAACCTGATTCTCAACCTGTTGATAGAATGGGGTTATTTTCCCCCAAACCTTAAAAACAAGACAAGGGAGCTCCATGTACTTGGAAAGAATTTGATTTATTTTCATTTCAATTGGTTGCTACTTAAAGCTCAATGCCAATAATTATCTCTTTACAATGCAGATGTTTTTCAAAATCCCTTTCTATTCTTTGTCTCAATCAATAGAAGAACATGCAAGTAATTTGCTGTCAAGAGTGTTGAGTTGACATCAAGTACTGCAGAGCAACACACCTTCATAGCACACTGAACATCATATCCACTATTACATTTCCCTTCTATATCAGCCCACAGGGCTTCTACCTTGTTCCTGTGAAGATCTGTGCTGACCTCCAGTGGGTAAGAAGCAAGTGTACCCAAATCACTGGTTTCTTCCTGCTTCAGCAAAGAGGAGAAGGGTTTGGACCTATTTTCTAATACATGGGTTAGAAAAATACACACAGAGTTTGTGCCAGCACCATTGTGTCTGGAAGCAGAACTGGAATTAGAAAGAATACTCTGCCACTCTCATTTAGCAGGATTGTCACTGCAGAGGAGTGTAAGAGTTGGCAATGTATTTGAGTCATAGAAGGTCTATCATTTCAGCACAAAGCTGAGCTAAAATAAGAGGTGTCTGAGGAACAGACAGATCAGGCTAACTGCAGGCACAAAATGATAGCAAAAAAAAAATAAAATTAATGCTTTATTCTAAACAAAATAATTTGCAGAAGTCCAAAGTAAAGTCATCCCTGACAGGTTATAAAAGATTGTCAGTGAGGAAAGAAGTAAAGAATAGAATGCTGTGTGATGAAAAGGTTCAGATAGGTTTCACTAATTCAAAAGAAATTGTTCTGACAGGCCTTTCCAGAACAACATAAATGCCTGATTTATGATCCTGTTCTAATATCTCATACATGGTACAAATATTTTATGATGCATCTTGATCTGCTACATTTGGCAGAATGCTTGAATAGTAAGCCAGGTTCTGGGAGGATTATGCAAACTGGGTAATAACTATTTTGGTGTGAGCACACTCCCTTGACTTTGTGTGAAATACTATTCTAGCTAGAGTCAGCAAAGCTCAGGCAATCTGGCTCACATTCACATCAGGACCAGATAGAGTGATCCACATGTCTTAAGATGACTGAATCGTCCTACATCCTCCAGGAGTGAAGTTTCTAAGGATTATGCTGGGAAAGAGCTAAGCAGAATGCATATGGCTTACATAGACACATTTCAAATTCAAAGGAGCTTCTTATCTACTTATGTCCAAGTAGCTGCACAAGAGCTAACTTTATTCCTTCTATATTTAATCCTTTTAAGTATTTTGGAGGATTTATAACACCCTTCTCTAATGTCATGACAATTATAAAATGACTTCTTTCTACTAAGGAACTCCCGCCTGTATTAAGTAAATGTTTGTTTCTTTTTGAAATACTCTGCTGAAGGTTAAAATTCTCATAAAAGTCTTTACTAATTCTAATGCCACATGCTATTTGGACAAGGTAAGAAAGACATGTTCTTTTGTACTAAAAAAATAAAAATAAATTTTAAAATCACATTAAAAGAAGCCCACTACCTGTACTTTTCAAATATCAGGGCCTGCCAGTCAAGCTACAGAGTGAAAGGACAGTCTGTCATTTATGTAGAAGGTACTCGGGGTACAGACACAGATTACACTTTTTGGTGTGTCTTCTGACACTACCAAGAAAATCACCAATAAAGTTATTAAATACAGACTCTTATTTCTCCATCATCTTCACTTGCTGTTAGGAAATAAACCACTTTGGGGCAGGGGGTGAGCTGGCTGATCTCAAGTCCTTTTACAATTCCATGAACCTATAACAAAGAAATTGATTTTAGTGCTCATTTCAACCACAGATGGCAAAGAGGAGCTATTGTACACAGAAATTGACACACCAGTTTTCACAGAATTCAGCAGGACTTGTGCCTGCAGAGTATTGTGACACTATCCAAAAACACCTACCAGTCATTCTATTGGAGATTTGAAGTTTGACTTGTGCTATATGTTAGTCTGTTTCAATTTTTCAGTTCCTGACATTTTAGTCACTTGCGCAATGATGATGTAAAGGGCTCAGAGATTTCCTCTCTCACAGATTAGCCACTGCTGATTTTCCTTTGGAACCTAATGCCTAATCCTAATCAGGCTAATCGACTCCTGATGTAAGACCATTAAAAAAAAACCCCAGGCTCAGAGAAACTACATCTGCTCACATGAGCACTGAATGTGCTGCTATAAATTATCTGCTGAGAGCAAGTCTCACCAAAAACAGAGTATTTTCCTGTGCTTCCCTTTGGCTCAGCCACAAAAACAACACATTTCCCTGATGTCGCAAGATGTGCTCTGCTCTCCAGTCTGTGAACTGGGTGACTCTAACCAACACAGGTCTGCTTTAGTGGGTTATTTGCGTCTGAGATGGGCTTGCCTTCTGTTGACATCAGCAATGTCCTCAGTGAAAAATCTACACGCAAGCATTTGCAGGCCCACCTGCTCAGGGCCCAGCACACTGCAATAAACATTTCAGCACATTTTGACTCTCAGTAAATTCCTAATCTCTACACAGTGCTCTCAAACACCAAGACTACACAGAACCCCAAGATAAGCATAATAGACTTTTAACTGCATTAAGTTCAGTTAATGAATGAAAAAAAAATTCCCCTCTGAAAGGGTAAAATTGAGAGCCAAATAGCAAACCAATCAGTAGGTACTGTTACATATTTTGCATTTCTGATATGAAAACATTGGGAAAAATTTGTTCTTGATAAAAGAAAATCTGTCAATAAATGTTTATGACTAAATGTGAGATTGAGGCTTTTTCAGTCTGTGACAAACCTTTCCTAGCATCCCATTGGTCACTTCAGGCCAACAGAAACTCCTTCTTTCCTAGGTAAAAGCTTTCAGGCTGTCTGACTTTGTGTTACGCTAACCAATGTCAATTGAACTTGCTCCACCAAGTCTGAGGAATTTGGTAACATATCTATGAAGCTGCTATTGACAATTTACTTAAAAAGAGAAGCTGTCTCCATTAATATGGCCATGAATTGTTTTCATCACTGAAATGTCAATTTAATGGGAAAGAATGGAGGTTCAATAGCACGAGTTGAAAGTACTGGGCAAAGAAAAGATCAGTAGCCTTCTAGTTGTGCAGATGTAAAAATGTGTTACATTACAGAGCAAGACCTACAAAGACAATAAATCAATCCTCTCTGCTCAAAGGTGAGGAACAAGGAAAATTTCCAAACCAAAAGACAAATGTGAGATGTAAAGAAGAATGGGGCAGAGGGTACTAAGATGCTTGCCCTCCTTCCTGAGATTTCTAGAGATGCTTTCAAGCTACAATCTGACAGAATGAGAAAAGTCCCCAAACTGTTTATATACAGAGGTGACAAGGACATAAGTTTATTTATTTGACAGCTAGTTTCACTTATTTTTGTAATGAATGCCAAGAAAACTTCAATATTCCTCAAGGCCAAGAGGAACTTCTACAGATAATATCACAAAGAACAGCTGGTGAGAGGACAGCTGTTTTTCCTTTGGAAAAAGCCACAAACAATGGCACAGGTCAAAGATTAGAAGAGTCTCTCCCTTATCCTGCTTCCAGAGTCAGTTTGAGCCTGTCAATAACACAGTTACCTCTGCCCCAGCAGATTGGTCTGTCAGCTGAAAACTGGACACAGCTCCATGTTTCTGCAGGCTGCCCTGGAAGAAGAGGGCTACGGTGGAGCAGCTACTGGAGTTCCATCTGGAGCCTGGCTGGCCTAATTAACCCCAGCTTGCTCAGAGCAGGATTGACTGAGCTTGTCCTGGCCTGTGAGCAAAAGGAGCAGTGTAGGGGGACTGGCCCTTGTGCAGCGCCATTCTACCACTCCATGAGAGCCAGCCCCATCCTAGCACACTTGCACATTGGCAGACAAAGTTCACCAGGTACTGCTTAGCTTCTGCACATTTTCCAGCACCCACATTATCTGCAATTTCCCACTATCTGAATATTATCTCAGATCCATTAAACTGAATAATGGATCATTGATTGCAGATAGAGAAATGTGTCAACCAAGTATCATTTTCAGCTTTCTTCATGGTAAAGGTAATCTACTATGAAATTCCTGTGTTGAGAGTGCAAGTAACAGATAAGTTACGTCTTTAGCTTGCTATTCAAACTTAATAGCTTAATTACTTTTGATTGGAGAAATTACAACAACAATTAATTCTTCCACTACTTATTTCTTAGTCTTCTTAAAAACTATTTGAAGAACAAGAGATGTGAGCATGCTGCTGAACTCCCATTAACTACCAATATCTATACATTGCCCTAAGATGCATTGCTCTCCTACTGCAGGCCAGCAGTACAATGCATCTAAAATCCTCATCTCCTGTCATCTCCCCATGCCCATCTTCTTTGTCACGCAAAGCAGGGTCAGGAATGTCCCACTGTTTTTACAATCACAAGCTCCCGACACAGGCCCTCCTTCCACTCCTGCTCCTCCGAGCACTTTAGGACAAGGTCAGGCACAGTAAACCTAATAGAGGGCTTGCTGTTAAATGCTTCGTAAGAGTAAGAGCAGGTAGGGAGTTTAACTGCTATTTTCTTATGGCATTCAGGGAAATGCTGTCTATCTTCGTGATTTCCACAAACAGACTCATGGAGCATCACTGACAACTTCACGCACAGCCTGGCACACAGCACAGACAGCCATGGTTTTGTAGGTCACTGATTCAGGGGCTTTCCAGAACATGTCAAGTTTCTTGGCTATGTCCTACTGAGTTCTTTCATCTATACAGCAGCTACACTATAAGGAGTGCTTTACCTTTAATTTCCTTATTCTGCATGACTTCACCTGTATTTTCTTTTTAGACCTGAAATATGCCAAATCTAGAGAGCTGTTCCCTCATCAGTCCATGTGTTTCAGTGGTAATGTGCCTGCTAGCTAAAAGCATAGTGATAAAGCCATATCCCAGCCTTGCCTTTTCCTGGAGCTCATATTAAGAATAGATTTTTAAAAAGAAATAATACCTCGTCATTAACAAAATTAGTGAAATGCATTTTTCTCCAGTTACAGGCTCAGAACATTAAGAGGTTTCTTGTCAGCCCTGTAGGCTTTTTCGCACTTTCTATATCATGAAATGTTTATGTTATTTCTCAAATGTTTTCTGTGAATGCTTCAAATAATTCCTCATTAAATCTACTGAGAAGCTAAATAATGGGTTAGTAAAACAGCTGAAATGGAAATGGTGTAAGCTGAAAAATATATCTTCAGTTCCCTTCTTTTATATACGGTTATATAAAAAGCACATTTGGAAAGGTCTGATGATTCATGAAACACTAAAAGACATACACATTTTAAACATTTCAAAAGAAGAAAAGAAAGTTCTTAAAATTACATAAATCATCACATTTCAATCTTGTTTACCATGGAAACGTAAGCCAAGGATACATTTCAGTTCACAAAATCATCCAGAGCAAAAATACTTGCACTAATATATGGATAAAGAAGGGCCTGATCCAAAGTTTGAAGTCAGTGGTAACAGTAACTTTAGTAGGCTTTGGAAGAAACAACGTAAGTTATGATTAAATGGTTCTATGCCCCTAAAAAATGCAGACAGGGAGACAGTTACAATCAAGGACATGAGTCTTGCTTAAAGAATTTCTGTGAGCTACCTCCAAACACCACAACATCCCAAGGAACTGCTCTGTTAGAGAGCTAAATTGTCAGCCTGTCTAATTTAAACAGAGGACTCACTTCCATTTTGCCTAATTTACGAGGCAAAAAGCACAATATTGAATATTCCTGTGTATTTGATGGCAAAAATCAGCAAGTCATGGAGCCACATTAAATCTCCTCGTAAAAGAAGATAATTTTGTCACCAAGATTGTAAGGATATTTCAATCTCTCTTTTAGTTAACAGATAGGACTGGATTCCAAAGCCCAAAATTTTCAGAGAAAGCAACAAATATGTGGTAAAATGTCTTAAAGATTTGATGTGTCACCTGTATACCTGTTTAGCTAGAAAAAACCAGAAGTCTAAATAAGACATTACTGGAGAACTTCAACAAATTATGCTAATGTAAACCATTCCATCCAGCAATGATGTCATAGCTTAGACAGAGAGGAAAAAATGTCAATAACCTTTTAATGAAAATATACAGCAGAAAGGCATGGATTTCACTGCAATCTTTTTCATTATTATTATTTTTTAATGTTTTATCAAAAGAATTAGGACTTCTCTGAAAAACTGATTGTATTTCAGTTACAGTGAAAAAACATAAATACAAAATAAACTAAACTTGTAGAACTGCAGTGAATTCATGCCTTAATAGCTAAATCATATTGAAGTAGCTAAATTATATTGATCAGCATGAAATGTGTGGGTTTGGTCTCATCATTGGCAACTGGAAAGCTAAACGCAAGAGAAGAAAAGCACAGAGTGAAAAGGTCCTGTTCACAGTGGCACCAAGAGGTAAAAGTATGTTTAGCCAGCTGAATTCTTCATAAGTTACAGCCAACCAATGTCCTTGGCAAGGACACTGTTCCTCAAATTCAAAATGGCCTCCACAGGGACAACACACCATGCTTGAAATTGCATAAATATGCAATGCTCATTAAGCTGAGATAAATGAGCATATCAGATGCAGGACATGACCCTGAGAGCAGGAAGATATATACATATATCTGTATATATGCACTGATAATGCTCATCAAACAATGAACACACAGAGACACAAATATGACATGTTTACAGAACCCACAGAAAATACGACAATGTAGAACAAAAAAAGAGAACACAGATAATAAATAAATAATGACTGAATTATCCCTTCTGTGAAGAGCATCATATTCAGGTTTAAAAACCCCTTACATATGATTTTTTTAAAAAACTACTAAAAACATATAAAATCCATTTTTCATGAAGAGCAGAGACAGATTAAACCAATATTGCATGAGTCTCACAACAGCCAGTGGCCTGTCTGATTGCACTAGCTCAGAGACAACTTCCAGGTACAGGATCATCATCAACACAAGTACATTCCCAGTAGATAAAAAAACAACATACTTTCTTAGACGAATGATCCATGGATGTCTAATGAAGCAAATGCAATTTGTACTCAGACTAAATTTGTGTTACCAGAATAAAGTTGTGGGGTGGTTTTTTTTGGTTGTTTGTTTGTTTTTTTTTTTTTTGGTTTTTTTTTTTTTTTTAATGGTTCTGCAGAACTTCCATGCTTTGGATTGCTTGGATGAAGTAAATCAAACTTTCCTGAGGGAACAATTCAGAATAGACCAGACTGACTAGTTAAATACTATATGGCTGCATTTCTTATAAAATAGTGGTGGCTTGGCTAACCACCTATCCTGCTTTTCAAGAATAAACTCTTTCACTTAATGTACAGAAAAATCCATATTGTTAAGAACTCAGTATAAAAGTACCTAATTTAAAAACAGCACAGAAGGAGGTATCTAGATCCTAATCATGTTGGTTTTCCTCTTTATCAGTCTATAAAATTCATTCATAAAGGAGAAGTAATAAATATTTAAAACTCTTCACTGTGTGACCTGAGCAATCACAAAGATCTACAAGGCACCCTCCTGGGAAAATTTGTTTCTGAGCTGATAGTGCTCCTCAAAGGACTTCCTCCACAACCATTTTTAAAAGAAGTTGTGCTTTCTGTGTTCAGATTTCTGAAAGTCCTTCTGTTTCAAAATTGAGAAGTGCATAAAAGAGCAAAGTTGAGATATTGAAGTAATAAAACAGCAAGGCTTAGAAATTTGTGAGGTGCTTTCTGACATTGGTACTTCACTCAAAAGCAAAGCTGAAACTGTTTTTGACAAAATATTCCTAAACAAGCAAAAAATGTGCACAGATAAAGACCTTAAATGCAAACCCTTTTCATCATACGAGGAAAGCAGACACAAACCTGCTATCAAAAATGTATTTCTCTGACCTTTACACAGGCACACCTCTCCAGACAGCCTCCTCTTGCAGAGAGGTGTCAGTCTGAAAATCTCTGCTCCTTTTCCCAACCCCTGCATCCAAAAGGCAGCTTCTACTCATAGCACACCTTTTGAAGGTGATTTCCCATATCTTCACACTCCATAAACAAGATGGAAAAGCAAGAAGGAGGAGCAAAACCAACAGTCTTGCCCCACGTGCCAGGTTCCACTTTAAGGTTAAAGAAAAATACAGAAGGAACATGAGCTTCTGATTACACAGAGAATAACCTTTTATAGAATATTTTGGAAAATCACATCTAAATCACTGCACTTTAAAAACCCTCAAAATCTAGAAAGACCAAATATTTTAAAATAGCATGAGACTGTATTCTTCATCCCTTGAGCCAAGAGGGGTTACTCAACCCCTCACATAGCCTATCAAAAGCCCTTAATTGTGTGTAACACTAAGAACCACCTACTCAGAAGACCCTCTGTTCCTTGTGTTAAATTGTGTTTGTGTTACATCACACAGATCAATGCATTCCCAGGTTTCTTACCTATTCTTCACATTTTAAACTAAGCTCAGTGTAAATGCATGTAGCAAAAACAACTCTTCAGCAATTTCCCTTGAGTTCTAGCCAAAAGATTTAATTATAACACTTCCTAGGACCTCAACATTTGGGTCATTGAGATTTTTTATTTTCATTTTCCTTGTTAGCTTTAAAAAATACTTTCCACCTGCAGATGCTTTAAGTTAGGTCTTGGTGCCACTCTAGGAATTGCCTTTGGGATAGAGTTTTTACAAATCAAGTTAAATTTTATGGTGAGAATGCAAATCAACAAACAAGAGCTAATTATTTGTACCATATTGTGATTCATATTTGGTTTACTGTAAGTATAAAGTTAAGTCACAAATTAATCTTTGATTATTTTTTCAGTAAGAGTAATTATTATATACTCTTAATAATGTATGGTAGGTGGTGAGCTTAGTGCCTGAGCAGTTGCTATACTATTATGTGCCATTCTTTGTGCTGTCTTTATCTTCCACATTAGTTTCTTCTTGTGGGAATTAAATGCCAGGCTGTAAATCACTCTTGAAATACAGATGAAAAGCAAGCATGCTTTCAGATTTAATGTGCTTTCAGAAATGAGCAACTCTACAAACCCACCTAATTTTGTAGGGGTTTGGTTTGTTTTTTTTTTTTTGGTTGGTTGGTTGGTTGGTTGGGGTTACCAGGTTTTTAGAAGAGCCATTTTATGAAACTGTTTGTAACAATGAAGAACAATTAATCTAAACATTACAAAAAAACAAACTTTGGATCACAGCAAACTAGCATTGTTCTACTGAAATCCATGGGTCTATCTTGGTTTGGATCAACCAAATATCTAACCTCAGCTGGGCTTGGAATTTGAGGGAAATGTTGGGGGAAAAGCACATTTAAGGCTGCTACCTTCCTGTGATGGTTTTGGTTTTTTCTATTGTGATAAAATAAAACAGATATGACTGTACAGATTTCTCTAACAGGATTGATCATTATGATCTTGTGATGTGTAGTCCTTCAAAATATGAAATACTTTACACTGTAAAATCCTGTGTGGGATTTTAAATACTAAGCATAAACAATAGGGGAAAGAAGCATCCACAAAATTTGTTTGGAGAGTACTCCAACAAAGGAGATTCACAGGTAGTTTGTTGTTGACTCTGAGTAAGAAGTGAGGCCATTGGTTACTGCCCTTTTCATAACCTGTTGGGAAACCTTTTACTTCAGGTACATCTTCTACACAAGGATCTTGATTTAATTTTAAGCTAAAACAGTATTCAATAATTTAAGCTAAAATAATATTCAATTTTTGGAGTTGCCATGCTAAAGTATCTGACAGAGAGAAGAGTGCTGTCGAGGCAGATACTACAGGAGACCTTTTTAGTCTTGTTCTTCCCTTGAAGAGGTTGAAAGAACCATATTTCATATTTGGGACTGTGGTATATTAAGAGGCACCTAGTGTCTCCGTATTCAAGGACTTAGAACACAACTGCAAAGGAAAGGTTATTTTTCAGTATTACACACTGCCAAACCCAGCACTAGGTTTTCTATATGATAAAAATGAAAATTAGAAATGTTAAAGATTTGAAGAATTGAAACCCTTGATTGCCATAGAATAAGTGTATTAATATTTTAAAATGTAATAATCTTAAATTGTAATGTAACAGTAAGAAGCCACCTCCGTGGTCCTCCTGGAGGGGGCAGTGAGGGGGAGGCTGCTTGGTCTCTGGAGGCTGCCCGCAGGCCCCCCAGACACCGGAGCGGACTGCCCGCTGCCTTGAAAGAGCCTGCACCCTCCCCCAGACCCCAGACCACCTTAAGAAAACCTGCACAGACACCAGAGCAGGCTATCCCAGCCCTAACCCCCACGAAATGCCGGCAGCCCACGGCTCCCATCCCCGGCTCCTAGCACGCCACCGCCGCTGCCGGCATGGCTTTGCCGACGGGGCGGCCCCCACCCTGGCCCGCTCCAAAAAGGACCCGCTCCCCAGGCCGCCGCTGGACCGCCGCCGCCACGTGGCTCTACCGACGGGACGGCCCGCCCCACCCTGGCCTGGCTCCCCAGAGCCCGTAAAACTGCCGCTGTGTGGCACGAGCTGCCAAATCAGCCCGAGCCCGGCGCAGAAAATCCCCATGGCTCCTAGCACGCCGCCGGCGCCACCGGCACAGCTCTGCCGACAGGATGCCCACCCCGGCCCGACCCCGCTCCAAAAGAACCGCTCCCCGAGCTGCGGCGGATAGCCACTGAGGTGCCGCCACCAGCGCTCCCCCCCCCGCCACCATCGAGCCCGCCGGACCTCCGGGACACCCCCTCTCCATGGAGTGCGGCCATCTCGCTGATACCAGTTGCGAAATGACCATGAGGCTGCTGCAGCCCCTGCCTCCCCGGAGCGACCCTGTAGAACATGTAGATTAGAAATCCCAAATGCATTCTGGGACCCTTTTTAACACCAAAAACCCCCTATAAAGATAAATCTAAGTAAGATTTAAACCCACAAAAACCAGTACTAAGCTGTATATACCCTAGAGCATCAATAGAGCTAATTAATACAATTTTTTTAACTCGCTGTAACCTAAAAATACCAAACAAAAGGTGAGACCTCGAGGCAAACAAACAGAAATCAGAACTCCTTGGAGACTCCCGGCGAGGGAAGAGTTCTCCAGCTTTGCTGCAAAGCTGACCAGGACCCTCCTCCTCAAGGGCGAACCCGGTTGCAAAATCCCTTGAGCCACACTTTGTAAGAGCTGATTAATAAAGGCATTTTAAGGAGAAAAATATTATCTCCGCCCATTTTTAACAACTTGGGGACTCGTCCGGGAGTGGCCACACCCAGAAGAGGACCGAGACGGGAAGGTGCCGCCCACCTTGGACCTCCTGGACAGCTGGCCTCCTGGACCAAAGAGGACAACGCACGCCAGCTTCGAGGGACACACGGCAGCCACAAGGGGGCGCCATTGAGGAGCACCGGGTAAATACAAACTCGGTGGCGGGAGCAGAGATGTGCGAGTGTGTGTGTGAGTGAGACGGGGACCGGCAGCTTGGACCCCCGCCGCGAGTGAGGACTCCTCAGTACTGCATTTCCACATCTTCGCGAGAAGTGTGCTCAGGAACAGGAGGAAGCAAAAGGAAATAGAGTTAGAGAGGCGTCTCCAGGGGTGTAGAGGACCCCCCTCCAGACGTGCGGAGGCTGAATAGAGTGTGAGTGGCACGTCATAGAGTAAGTGGCACTGTAGGTTTCCCCTAGACCTGTAGGGGCAAACCACCCAGGTCACCTCAAGTGTGCGGGGAGGCCAGGGACATGTGTGTGAGGCACGCACCACACCGACGCAGGAGAGGGGTGGCTAGGAGGCTGCTCCCAGGGGCCTGCAGGGGTGTGGGGAGAGCAAGAGGTACTGGCCGAGGTTACCAGGGGCTGCTTCCAGAGGAGGGGTGGCCAGGCTGAGGTAACTGACGGGGTACAGGACGGTCACATTGGGCGGGGGTGCTCAAAGGGAAGCACGCTACTGGGTGTGAAGAGTGCACTGGGCGGGGGTCGATTTAGATACGCTACCGGGTTTGAGTGTGTCGTGCTGGGCAGGGGTAGCCAGGAGCGCTATGCTACTGGGCACGGAGAGGTAAAACTGGGCGGGGGTATCTAAAGCCGATGCTACCGGGCGCAGTGAGTGAAAGTTAGGGAAGTTCCAATGTGCAAGGGACTTGACGATAGGGCGAGTGAGTGAGTCGCATGCTGTGTGTGTGTATCCTGGCAGAAGTAGTGACTGGAACCCTGGGCCCAGGTTGGCCGGCTGCTTACGGGGATATGCCGGACGCGCAGGAGTGAAAGAGGGTACCGGCTGGGGTGGCGGCTGAAGCACCAGGAGTGCTCAGGCCATTGACGGGTACCGGGGGCTGGCTGTAGCAGGGGTCAGGACCCTAAGGGCAGGTCATATGAACTGCTTCCAGAGCCCACGAGTGAGTGTGAATTGAGTGAATTTGAGTGAAAGTGCTTTAAAGAAATTTTAATAAAGTTACCAAGTAGAATGGGTGCTTGGATAAGTAAGCCAGGAGAGGCTGAAAAGCAGAAAGAAAGAATACCACATATCCCTCCAGGGAGCCCACTAGGAAGGATGTTAGAACAGTAGGACAGGGAGGAGAGTACTAGAGATTTGAATAAAATAAAGATGATTCATTATTGTGTAGAGGTATGGCGTACTCTGGATCTACCTGGAGAATGGCCATGGCATGGAACAACAGACCCTTGGATGTGTGCTCAGTTAAATCAGCATCTGAGAGCCCAAGGTGACATAGAAGCAGAGCAAGTACAGTATGCTACTTGTTGGGAAGAACAGAGCAGAAACAGAGAAAACATAAAAATTCGCAAATTACAGGGGAAAAAAGAAAAGAGTGATAAAGAAGAAAATGGTCCTATTTGGGATCCACTCAGTTACTTACCTCTCCCTCCAGCATATCCAGATACGCCCCAGGTTCCCCCTGGAAACCCCTTTCAACTTCCCCAAACTGTAACCCCTGTTTCTCCCCTACCTTCAGTCCCAAGCCACCCTCAACTCCCTCAAACTAATTCCCCTATTCCTCCCTCTAATCCTCAAATCTTACCTACCAATACCCTTGTCCCCTCCCTAACCAGCCCTCCAGTGAGTCTCCCTCCATCAAGTACTAACCCCTTCTATTCAACAGAAATACCCCCAGTTTCCCCTAACAGTAGCTATGTTTTTTCTCCCTTGCCATCCATGGTTCCAGCCCCACCTGCAAATTGGGAACCAAATTTGCCCACCCCAAGCATAGAGCGTCCCCCTGAAAATAATCCAGAGAGACATTCCTATAACACCAGATCTAAAGCTAAGCTTTTTCCTTTGAGAGAAGTTCCCATGGGCGGAGTTGCTGGAGGGGTGGGATTTGTAAATGCCCCCCTGACAGCCTCAGAGGTCAGGAACTTCAAGAAGGAATTGGGAAACGTAGTAGAAGGTCCAGTGGGGGTGGCTGAACAGGTAGATCAGTTCCTGGGTCCCAATATTTTCACGTGGGTGGAAATAAATTCTATATTTAGAATTTTATTTAGCCCCAAGGAAATAAGGATGATTCAAACAGCGGGGATACGGATTTGGGAAAGGGAGAATAGAATGAGGCCCCCAGGTGAACATAAACTGCCAGTGAGTAACCTAAAGCGGAACCCGAATAGAGAAAAAGACAGAAAAAATATAGAAAACACCTAAAAAGATTGCCAAAAGTTATCTTTTGATGAGGCAATCAAAAGAGAAAAAGATGCATTAGAAAGTACATTAAAGGGGGAAGATGATGAAAATTAAAAAGTCATAAACTCTATGACTTTCAAAATTATGTTAACCAAATTAATGGAGAAAACACAGCTAAATTGGCTCAGCTGTTTGCCTCTTGCTCTTTTGTAAATCAAAACCTGGCCCCAATCTAACATAAGAGCTTCCCCTTATAAAATAATGTTCAAAATTCCATTCTTGTTAACCCCCTATAACCCTGGAGGTTACCAAGAAAGAAAAACCAGAACCCAAAAATCCCCAAACTTCTCCCCTTAATTCAAATATTAACCAAATTAACCCTGAAAATTAAGTAATACTCCATTGACCCCAAAATATAAAAGTCCTTTCCAAGTGCTGCTAAAGAAAGTTGGACCCATGTTACCGGAGTAAAAGAACCAGTGCCAGCTCCGAACAATCTGTCCAGCCCAGACCTACCAAAACATCATCCCCAGTGGACTGTTGTCTCACATTCAAACTCTTTAAAAATAACCTTCAAGAAAAAAACCCAAAAACTCAGTAAAAAAGAACTACATAAGAACTATATAAGCCAAGTATTACATACAAGAGGTTTTTATTACTATTTGTATTAATATGGTTGTAATATTATTGTTAAGAGTTTATTGTTGTTATTGTTGAAAATGTGATGTTGTTACTGAGAGTACATATCAATCACAGAAGCTGTGAGATTGTTTGTTGTTTTAAATTAGTATAAATTATTGGGAAAATTACTACAAATACCTGTTAGAAAAATTACTACAAAAATTTAGAAATCTCTCATAGAGCATACCCCAAGAAAGCTACATAAAAGCTAACAGCCAAGTGTGATGGTGCAAGAGAAAAACTCTAGAAGCTGAACCTAGAAAGCTCCTAAACCCAAGAGGCAAGGCCAGGTGAGACCTAAAGATGAGAAAGGTTCATACTGGACTCTTGGGAGGACTGATAATAGTCTGGGTGATGAGTAAACCCATAAAAGGAGCTGGTTCAAAAGGGCATTCCCCCATCAATGATGGGAAAAACTCGAAGTCCTCAATGAGTTTATACCAATGCAAACCCCACTTGCTTTGCTGACCTCCAACTCTCAACCTGTCAGGAAGAGAGAAAACAATTAGTCACAAGAAATACTGCCACCCTTGAGCAAGGCCTGATTGGAGAGTGCTCTATAAGAGAATGGTTTTGGCTAAAAGAAATAAGTATTTTAAGAAAGGTTATAAACCTCATAAAAGGAAAACCACAAACAACAACTGAAATAGGCAAACCCCTCAGTAAAAACTTGTTTATTAGTTTGATAAAAAGGATTGGCTACAAAAAGTCCCTAGTAGTCAAAAATGTGGCCCAAATTCGGACTCCTTTCAACACCAAAAGCACCTCAGGGAAAGCCCCAAAAATTGGGCAAGAAATGACAAAACAAAACCAAGCTGTGATTGATATGAGCAAGGTCCAAACTTGGACAGGTAAAGTTTGGACCCCAGAAAGAATCAGAAAAACAAGTAAGTCAACCACCTGGGCACAAGATGAGTCTTGGAAGTACAAAACCCTCATGTATATGTTAAACCAGACTATTCGATCGCAGGCAATATTCAAAATAATAGTAAATAGAACAGTCTTAGCCTTAAATCATATGAGCCATCAAATAGCCCAAACAAAAGCAGAAACAGACCAAATAAAATTAGTCGTAGACTATTTGCTAGTTAATTAAGGTAACCTCTGTGAAAAGTTTAATTCATCAAAATGCTGCTCTAAAACAAAAACCAAAAAAGTTCCCAAAAGAAAAAAAGTCAATACCAATTGGTGGAACAATTTTAAACCCCCTAAAAAAGGCCTGGTGGAAAAAGACTGAATTTATAATCTTGAGTGTAATTATAATTTTCCTCTTTATTCGAATTATAACCTCCACCGTACAGGCACGTCTTCGAATTCTAAAACTCAGCCCCAAAAAGCCTGCAAGTGTACTACAACTAACCTCTAGTACAAAAACACTTGATAAGGCAGAAAAAATTTATAACCAGTATCAAAAGTCACAAAAAATATATTACCAAAAATAAAGTGATGCAAGTTAAAAACCTGATCAAAAGATAAGAGGGGGGAATTGATAAAAATGAAAATTAGAAATGTTAAAGATTTGAAGAATTGAAACCCTTGATTGTCATAGAATAAGTGTATTAATATTTTAAAATGTAATAATCTTAAATTGTAATGTAACAGTAAGAAGCCACCTCCGTGGTCCCCCTGGAGGGGGCAGTGAGGGGGAGGCTGCTTGGTCTCTGGAGGCTGCCCGCAGGCCCCCCAGACCCCGGAGTGGACTGCCCGCTGCCTTGAAAGAGCCTGCACCCTCCGCCAGACCCCGGACCACCTTAAGAAAACCTGCACAGACCCCAGAGCGGGCTATCCCAGCCCCAACCCCCATGAAATGCCGGCAGCCCGCGGCTCCCATCCCCGGCTCCTAGCACGCCGCTGCCGCTGCCGGCATGGCTTTGCCGACAGGGTGGCCCCCACCCTGGCCCGCTCCAAAAAGGACCCGCTCCCCGGGCTGCCGCCACGTGGCTCTACCGACGGGACGGCCCGCCCCACCCTGGCCTGGCTCCCCAGAACCCGTAAAACTGCCGCTGTGTGGCACGAGCTGCCAAATCAGCCCGAGCCCGTCGCTGAAAACCCCTGCGGCTCCCAGCACGCCACCGCCGCCGCTGGCACAGCTCAGCCAACGGGACGCCCACCCCGGCCCGACCCCGCTCCAAAAGAACCGCTCCCCGAGCCGCGGCGGATAGCCGCTGAGGTGCCGCCACCAGCGCTCCCCCCCCCACCGCCACCATCGAGCCCACCGGACCTCCAGGACACCCCCTCTCCATGGAGTGCGGCCATCTCGCTGATACCAGTTGCGAAATGACCATGAGGCTGCTGCAGCCCCTGCCTCCCCGGAGCGACCCTGTAGAACATGTAGATTAGAAATCCCAAATGCATTCTGGGACCCTTTTTAACACCAAAAACCCCCTATAAAGATAAATCTAAGTAAGATTTAAACCCACAAAAACCAGTACTAAGCTGTATATACCCTAGAGCATCAATAGAGCTAATTAATACAATTTTTTTAACTCGCTGTAACCTAAAAATACCAAAAAAAAGGTGAGACCCCGAGGCAAACAAACAGAAATCAGAACTCCTTGGAGACTCCCAGCGAGGGAAGAGTTCTCCAGCTTTGCAGGAACATCCGGCTGCAAAGCTGACCAGGACCCTCCTCCTCAAGGGCGAACCCGGTTGCAAAATCCCTTGAGCCACACTTTGTAAGAGCTGATTAATAAAGGCATTTTAAGGAGAAAAATATTATCTCCTCCCATTTTTAACACTATATGCCCTGACTTTTTCATGTAGTTAGGAAAACAAACACTTCCAAAGGTGGGCTGGAATTGTGCTGGGCACATTCTGTCTTTTATCAGAGGAATAAAGACTTGAAAGTGTAAAAATATATGTCAGCAGAACAGAAGCAAAGAAGAAACAAACAACAAAGCTAAATGCATGCCATTACCTAGGAGAAATGGAACCTGATACTCTGGAAAAGCACCGAGTGATATTTCTAGCCCCTGCGGGCAGTTAAGAGCTATTAGTTCAATTAGAAAGCTCAGATCAAGTGATGCTGTTGCACCTTTGTGTCAGAGGTACCTGCATGCTGATCTAAACCTGAGGGCATTTAAATGGAAATCATGCAGGCTGGGACAATCTCTTGCTTAAGAGGTCTTCAATGCAGCTGCTCTTCCTCTGAGGAAGGCTGCCAAAAGCAGTCCAGCTTTCCCTCTCCAGGTATCCAGCAGCAGTCAAAGCAAAGGCAGCCTTTCCTGCCAAACACCAAGCCAGAAGAAGGAGCAAGAGAAACACAGCCAGAGCTTGCCATTGTACGAGGATCGTGGGGCAGAGCCACTTCTCCTGCCACCCACTTCAGCTATTTTGGCTCTTGGTCTCCACCTCCAACCAAACACATTCCCAGTTACAGCCTTCCAGTCCCCACATCCCTGAGAGCTCATGAAAGGACAGGGAAGACCTCACATCACAAAGGCGAAAATTCTTGTGAAGGAAATAGTTCACAAATTTAGAAGAACAAAGCCAAAATGTGTTTCCATTTAATGTAGGTTTGATTCATTCTTATTCCACTCCTGGGGACTCACCCTCAAGCCAAGCTAACTTTTTTCCACAGTGTTCGAGTTTGGATGCTGCTTTTTTGCACCCTCTCTGACAAAGAAGCAAGTGTGGGTTGCTACACTTCTTGCTGCCTTGCCTGACTGCACAAATCATCTGGGAACAGAAGCTCTTTGTGAGACAAAGCTTTTAAACATTCTCAATAAAAGCAGCAGAATAACATTACTTGCTGTATGTTACTTTCAGGAAACAGATAATTAGATAGCAAAAAAATGCTACTTGGGTTCATGATTCCTTTCATCTGTTAACAACAGTAAGAAATCTTCCAGAAAATGGTAAAAACAATGATGAATAATTCTCTGCTTAATCCTCAACTTGGTTCTAACCTGGTCCTGCCCCAAGACTGGAATCTGAATGCTCAGAAAAATCTTGGGTTTGGACCTGTCAGTCTCACAGGCTGAGACTAAAGCCATGTGATGTTATAAAATTCTGACAAATGCATTCAGAAAGCTGAGGTTGTAGTAGATTCATAAGGACAACTCTAACATAAATCAGTGACCCTGTCTTAAGACCCTTATACTCTAAATATGTAGAGATGTACCTAAAGTGACAGGTAAGACTCCAGACAATCAATTTTCTGGACAATTCTACCTTTCAGGCTGCTTCATCCTTTGCTCTCTGTTACTGGACAAAAAGACTGTGTCAGTATTTCTCAATCTGTGGTCCACACATCAGTGATATTCTGTGAGGTATCAGATGCTTCTTTCCCCCCATTCCCACGTTTTTCTCCTCAGGAGACAGCTCTTTGATTTATTTACTGCAACACACTCTAGGAAAATGTCTTGTTTAGACTCTCTGCAGTTTTACACTTGTCCTCTGAGTAGGTGTTACATGCATGGCACTATTCAAAGTCAGCTCTGACACTGACGACACTAGGTGAGAAATATAACTACTACAGGGTACTGCTCGGCTTCCCAGAATAAACATTTACTTGAGCAGAAACTACTTTTATGGATTTTAGCTTTCATATTTTTTAATTATGCTTTTTGTGTATAACACATTTCAAAACCAAGAATGAACAAAATTACCACCAGACAAGACTGTGCCCAGTTAAAGGCTAAAGGTCCTGCTCAGGTGCAGAAGATAAGAAATTATTAGCTGTTCTCTCAGGAGAAGAAAGCTATCACATCTTTGAAATGTCATCCCTGTTTGCATTTCCTTTCTATGCCTCGTTCAAAGCAGACACTACATTTTGGCAGGAAATTAAGAGCAAAACCTTCCTGCACAGATTAACTTCATGACTCAAGTTGTATAAACTACGCCTTCAGTGAGTTGAACATGGCCCTTTGGAAAATCCTAACTGAATGCTCCAGGGTGAGAAGACAGGTGCTGCAGAGGCTCCTGCACACTGCCAGTGCCTCCTTCATTGGTCCTCACACATCTCACTCCTCTATCCTGTGGGATTTGTCTTCCAGGGGGACTACCAATGCCACCACCAGGCTAAGCTCCACCCAGGCACAGGGGTGCAGCCTCTGTGGATGCCAGTGGGACTGCACCCACATATCCCACAGCAGGACTTTCCACACTGCATCTGAAACCAGTTTGGGCCGCTGCAAGCAGAATGTCATCTCCTGCCACCTGTGACACAGGAGACATTTTGCTTTTCAAGGAGGTGCCCAAATTAAATCACATCTGCAGTGCTGGGAGTGTCCCTTGCTCTGCTAGCCACTAGCACCACATGCACCCAAGGAAAAAATGTTTACCTGGTATGGCCACAGTTAACCTTTTTTCCTTGCTGAGACGGTGCCCATGGATGAATTCACTCATGGAAGGGGAGCCCCTCAGAAGGTATGATTCTGTGGAGGCAGGATGAGGGGGGGCTCTTAATAATTTCTGGAGGTAGGTCCCTGAAGTCCTGGGATGGCTCTGATCACAAAGGGAAGGTGAGAATAGTCTTGCAGGAGATCCAAGAAAAATACATATGGAAACAAAAGAGTTTTGCTTTAATTACCTTTCAACACCTCACAAATGACAATATTAACTTAACTTGCTGAACAGATAAAAATCAAGTATTGTTGACACCCATGTCATTTCCAGAGCAGGACACCTTGCCTGCATTGGAAATCCTCATTCACCTTAGGGAAGGAGGAGATGAGGTTGGGTTATATCTCAGCATCCTCAAATCAGCTTGTGCAAGGTTCCCGATTGTTCTCTTGGGTTTGCATTGTGATTAGAGCATACAAGAAAAGGGGATGATTATCTAGGACTTCTCTAAAAGAGTCCTCTTCAACTTCAACATCATGGAGATGCTCACACCTAGAGAGTTTTGGCAGGAGCAGGCACAAGACATGAGCTCACTGCTTGAACAGCAAAATATTTGCATTAGGTTATGAATGGCAGCCATCCCCTTCAAAAGGTTTCTTGCTCCCATGTAGAAAAATTGATCTGAGTGAACACATCTGTATTCTTTTCACACTGATAAAGAAGAAGTGAGCGCCAGAGTTTAGAAATGCAGTTTCTTTCACATTAAGCACTAAAATGCTCATAGAGCACACTCCTTTTATTTCAGATGCTCATTATGGAAAACCATAGGGAAAAGTTAAAGAAAACTTGTTAAAAAAAATACATTCACACTTAATATTAAAGACATACAAGATACACCGAGACACGACAGAATATAGTTCAAAACACTGCATTCAGAAGGAGGAAATAACAGTGAGTAGGTGGATCAGAACCACATGTTGCCAGGCTTTGAATTTCATATTCATATCCTCCCCGCCTCCGTCTCCCCAGTCAAAGTACGGAAATAAAAAATAGAAGTAAAAAAAGGAATCATTATGTTTATAATTCAGTGAACGACTTTAATACAAGTCTGGCTACTGCACTGTACTGTAAAGATCACTGCATGCATACCTTTTCCTCTGAGTGCCACTGCTGACCAGTAAGTTTGGTTGCTGTGGGCCCTGACTATGCAGGAGGAAAGTGTCTATGCTTGGCACGGTGGCTGATGCCTCCTCACTTACTTTAGGGCTGCCGATCTTGCTCTTTCCCAGCTTGCCTTTGCTGCGTCGAGATTGCTCGTGGTCGAACTCTAAATCCTCCAGTCGCTGGGTCAGGGCAAGTTTTTGCTGGATAGCCATGCGCAGCAGAGAGTTCAGGGTCTTCTTCTCATCCTCCGCAGCTGCCAGCTGCCTCTGCATCTCGTCCAGCTGCGTGACGTACTCATCACACCTGTGGGAAAACAGGGCAGGAATCTGGGGAGACAGCCCAAAAACCAACTCTAGCACTGATCACATTCCTGGACTTCAGTTACAGAGCCACATTCAGATCCCAGCTTTTGCTGACCCTAATCCCGGTAGCAGGCAGCCTGAATTCTTCTGTTCCCATTTTGAAAACATTTGGACTTGGATGTGAATGTCAACATTTCCCATTCAGCAAGACAACCTGTGCCTATATTAACATAGTCTATGACAATGTAACATGTTTCTGATGCAGATAAAAAGCAATTGGAAGGGAGGTATGGGGTTATTTCCAGTTTAGACCACAAATAATAATTTTGGGTGCTGCTTCTCCTAGTAGGTCACTATGGATAAATAACATCTACCAATTAGAAAATACTATTTTCTACAGGCAGTAATATCCACTTCAAGAAAGTATTACAAAAGAAGACTGCAAGTAGTGTCCACACTTGACCCATCAGATTTTGTGAAATGACAAACCTTCAGTTATTTACCCTTGTTAACCATTTATTACCATTAGTTACCATTGATTAAGAGTATACTATTCAGGAAACCCCACACCTGGAAGTTATTTCACACTTACTGTTGAATCTCTTGGAGGTGTTTTCATTCAATTTATTTCTGCTTTTAGCAATACTTCCCAAAGTTAACAGGAAAATCGAGGCATTTCAAAATTGTCTTAAAACACTTTTTGAAGTGTAATAGCTTCAGTTTGATAGCAATAGACCATCTAATCAGTAAGAACGAAGAGCAATAAAAACAAATGTATCCCAGCATCTCCCAGCAGTGAGACGCATCACAGACAGCAGTGCTGCCTGACCATCAGACATCTGTAGAAACACCCAAGGAATTTTCATGCTGAATGATGCAGCTTTCACCAGATCCCCTTCCTACAAGAGCTCGGTGAATCTAAGCAGCTTTGCTGTGTAATTGCAATTGTGTAATGGTTGAGGATGTAACTTTATCAGTATCACTTACAGAAAGCAAGCACAGAAAACTATTTTAGTCTTCCTTATCAAAATATGTGATGCAATAAACCTTTGAATTATTGCGAATTGAGGGATGAAACTAATTTTACTGAAAATTTAATCTTCTCCTTTGGAAACAGAAACAAAGTATACTTGAAAATATGTAGTTATTCTTCAGACACAAATACTTATATATATATATATATATATATATATATATATATGTATATATTTTGCACTCCTCTTTTGAACTGCAAGCAAAATTACTAAATCAGATACAGGTTCATCTACAGTATTATCTTTCTTCTACAGGACCTTAATAAGCATGATTGTTGCTACCCAAGCCTTGAGGAAAAGAGATACTTACGAAATGCCAGTTGGCTTAAAGGCAACTTGCCCACCTATTTCTGCTCCAAGCTGTGAGATGTCTGTTGATGCTTGACAGAGACGTGAAATCAGCATTCTGAATATTACAGTAATTCCTATTCCTAATTAATTTACTTTAATGTCTGTGTTATCAGAATTTTAAAGCCTCATTCTAGTAAGCAGATGGGTCTTGTATCCATGTCCTTTATTCTCTCCTGCTTTCCTCTTTGTCCAGTAGACATATTTTGTTTCCAAATATGTTTTCTGTTGAAAATTTTTAGACATAACACCTGCAGCAACACCTGTAGCACACTGTAACTAGAAGAATGAATGGCCTTCCTCTAATATGCCAATAAATCAATTTTGGTTTTGGCAAAAGATTGATTTTTCTCAGGCCTTAGGAGGTGTTCTTAGTATCTGCACATCTGATTTGCAAAACAGCCCAAGCAAACAGTTAAGAAAGAAGTGCCATGAAGGCGGATATTACTAAAGCAATTTTAGACAAACCTGCTATGAGAAATCTGAATATACTAGATGCTGTTAGCTGGTCTCATACTTGAGACAAAACAAATCCCATTAATATATTTTCCAACTGGTCTGATTAATTACACGTCTTTCCTAGAAGTGTCCCAGTAAGAGCAAGCCCACATTTCTGGGAGTTCACTGCAGTGTTTGGTTGGTTTCAGTCCACTGACATCCACTATGGCTTGAAGTTTGTAATTATTTTTCACAAACACATGCTCTATTGCTTCTGGGTTCTGCTGCTCAAGCACCTTTTTTGCTTTTTGAGAAACTCTTTAGAAAGGTTAAACCTAAATCACCCAAGTAAAGGCCTTAATTAACTTTAGAAAGTGCTGAATTAACAGCCTCACATCTCCTGGAATTTTGCAGCAGTGAAGGTTATTCCATGTAGTGGGAGGCAACTACTGCCTGCAGCCACAGCATTTCCCTTGAATGAAATATTCCCAGCTTTGCACAAGTATGGGATAAAAGGAGAATTGTTTCCAATTAAAAAAGAAAAAAATCATTGCATACATCTATATTGCCTTTCGCACACACATTTAATAAATTCATCACATCCCACAGAACAAAGTAAAAGGTTAAGGATCTCCTAAAAGAAAAAGGTAAAGAGCTCCTACAAACGATGACTTCTGGCCTGGCAGAGATCATTGCAGGGATATTCAGGATAGGATATTCCAGGGCTCTGAATGGGTCTTTCAGGAGGGTTGAAATAGTGATACCAAAAGTTAGGTTATGTCCTTCTGAGTCAGAACTCCCCCAGTTTCCCTCTTGCGCCAGGACAGGTTGTAAGCTGCAAGTGACTATTAAATAAACAGCACTGTTTTCTTGCTGTCTGCTAGTGTACTTAGAGCAAAAGTCAAGGTTTCACCTATTTTTCATTTCTCCCATCTCAGAAAGGAAGCAGACAGACACATTAAGCCTACTTATTTTTTATGTACTGATCCAAGAAGCTTATATAGGATTTTAAGGGATTTCTGGTTCCATCTATCCCTCTTGTCTAGGAACATAGAGCAAATACCAAATCAGGCTTATGTGTAATTTGGGTAACATAAATCATAGCAGAGCTTGAGCTAAAACCTGGTGACACTGACAGGTCTCTGCTTTAACCATATAATCATAATTCTCTTCTGTTCACAAATGTTTCCTCAGCTCCAAAACTTGTCCCATCTTTCTACTCCATCTCTTCAGCACAGATTTTTCTTCAGAAACTATCATAAGAAAATATTTTGATGGGTGAAGAATAAAATCCATGCATGCAGTGTCAGGACTATGGCAATACCACAAGCAATATTTCCTGCTCTCTCCTGTTACATATCTCTGTTTAGGATGAGAAAGCAAGCAGTGTAAGGACTCAGTGAAGTTTGCTTCCCAAATCACTTTAGGATCCTGTTTCAAAGTAGTTCCTTCTCTCCTTCAGCACAGGACTTCCCCTCACAGGGCAACACCTGCTCTTGACTAATGTTTTAAATAATTGTTTATTGTTCCTCTGGATGAGTGCTGCTCACTGCTTCATACACCCACAGCTCTCACCCTGGGTCAGCAACTGGGTTAGAGCAAGGTGAAACAACAGGAGGGGCAGGAAAGGCCTCTCTGGGAATTCCTCGTTTTCTCTGGGAATACCAGAAGCAGGCCATGACAAAATAAGCAGGTTAAAGGCCCTGGCACCTTGCAGAGACTTCAGCTCTGCTTTGCCCATCCCTTGAACCCCACAAAAGAGATTTTATATGCTGTTGCTTTCTTTTTCTAAGAGAGGTACTCTGGAAAATATTCTTGATAGGTCCAAAGCATGTAAATCCCAGAAAGGGATCACAAAGCTAGAGAAAAGGGAAGGAGGAAGCTGTAGAGATCAGAATGTCAGAGATTTTTGGGTCAAATAAGCTGCTCCAGAAGGAAAAAGGGCAAAAGTAGAGGGACAAGTAGGACAGAAAGACTTTTGAGACAAAGAACTGAAGAAAGAGCTTAAGGAGTGAAGGATGAACAAGTGTCAGGGAAAACACAGAAAAAGGAAGGCTCCTGCTTTCTGCATAGGGTGCTTTAGAGGAAAGCATCAACTTTGCTGTTCAGACCAGAAATTGATTTGCTGTGCTCTCTTTATAACATATACTGTGACCTTTATCCAGTGTATTTGAGGAAGGAGCCATACAGTTCAGCACCAGATGAATGTCCATTTGGGGACTAAAATTATGGTTTATGGAAAGAGAAAGGATATTGTTCTATCAAACAGTATAAGCAACCATTTCCAGATCTATAATACAATTCTACTATGGAGGATGATCTTCTATGGTACAAATTCAGGAGTAAGTACCATGTGATGCACTATAACCATGGAAACCACTGTTTTATTCAGCTAAAGACTAAACAATTGCTTTTTTATACTGAAGGTTGCTTCTGCATCTAACGTTACTGCAAAAATATCTTACAGCCTTGTATTTTCAAAATGATTTCTCTTCTTCAACAGAGTTTTAGAGTATATCAACTCTGTCATTTAAACAAATGCTCTTCCAAATGGACTATTTGGAATGAGTCAATGATGTGACCATTTAGGAAGATTGATTTAATTATAAAGACCATTAAACTCCATGCTAGGGAAGAAAAGTGAATATTTTACAACTGAAAAATCTATAGGAGCATAATAATGTGAAAGACCTTGCACTGAATAATTTTTTATAACTGTGCTGAGATGGGCAAAACTTAGGACCTCAAGTGCAGAGATACATTCCATAGGACATACTTTGAGTGTTTAATCACTAATACATGGAGCTTGCCAACAGCAGTAGGTTATTTGGGTGGAGTTTACCTCTACTAACATTAGAAATTTTTTAACTAAAAATGTGTAACTCAGCATGTCACACAGACTCCCTTTATAGTTCATAGAAGAGGAACAGAAGTTTCTTTGCATCCTACACACAAGGCACCTCGAAAAGATACCTGGATGAGTGGCATCAGTGAAGCCTAATTCTCAGGAGGGGATGCTGCCTCCTATCAGCTCTAGGGTATGCCTTGAACACAACGGAAGTCTGCACTCAGGATGCCCAAACTGGGTAAGGAGCATTCAGTACACCAACAATCTAACATTCCCTTTAATTAACTTCTAAAGCTTTGCAAACTACTTCTACCTCGTATGTTGATGATTTATGGTCCATGAAAGACCCTTGTTTGTTTTATGTGCACGATGCCATTCCTCTGCTCTGGAGTTACCAGCCTTTCAAGAGCTTTTACAGAATTAGAACATTCCTGTGTCTCCTAGAGTAAGGAGCTTGCAAGAAAAAATCAACACATGCATTTCCAACACACGCGTACAACTCTTCTTTCTGGAAGACAATCTTTAGAAGCCAATGAATTCAATCAGGCTACCTTGGTTCACATCACCTGCTGAGCTGGGTCTTCGTTTCCATTATGTCACTACACACACTCCTCTGACGATGGACCTATGATGAATTTGTACACAGCACCAATGTCATGACATATAAATGCCCCTTTTCTCCTTCCTTCCCACTTCTCCCAGCTGCTGTTGTCACTGTCACTAAGCAAAAAAGTACCTTAGAAGGCTGGAAGTGGTGAGATGGCACTGCCAGCAGCACTGAAAAGATGTTGGCAGAAGGCACAAAGATGTCATATCATTTAGGAACTAAAGTACAAACAAGAAATCTGTACTGCTTTTTACCATAAGAGGGAAAAAAACGTCTTTCTTGTGTATTTCCAAAATAAGAATTTATTGATGAAAATGCTGGATCTTTAAAAAATATAAATTTTTAGGTAACCTTTTAAAAAGCAGCTAAAATGAGAAGACACAGTCTTAAGCTGTGCCAGGGAAGGTGTAGGTGGTCATTAGGAAGAATTTCTTCACAGAAAGGGCTATTAGACTTTGGAATGAACTGCCCAGGGAGATGGAGTCACCATCCCTGGGGGTGTTTAAGGAAAGCCTGGACATGACTCAGTGCCATGGTCTGGATCACAAGGTTGTATTGGGATACAGGCTGGACTCAATCTCAGAAGTATTTTCCAACAGAGTTGATTCTGTGATTCCATGTAAAACCAAAAGCTCTTCTGAAGAAGATATAGGAGAAAGAAAGATGAAAGTTGATTAACTACTGTCCTGCCAGGAGGAACTATGTTACAGAAGATAAGTGAAGCATTTATCCTGTGAAGGAGAAAATAATAAATTGAACATCACAGTAGGAGAAAATAAGAATTTCTGCTGGAGTGGGAAATTACAGTGGCCTTACAATTATTAGCACTGGATTACAGCATAGGCTGGTTGATTAAATAGATTTTTCTCTGGTAAGTAATAAATCTCATTCTAATGAAAACATGGGGTTCTGAAGATCATCATTAACCATACGATAGCTTTACATGACAGAATCACTGTGTACTTCTGAATGGGAAAATCAGCCATATAAATCCACTATTTCATTTTCACTTTAAAAAACCCTACGAATGCAAATATGCTGGAGGCATATATTGTCATTTGTAACACTTTACTCAAGGCTGTATTGACATTGCTATTCTTCAGCTTTATTTTCCAAGACACGCATCTCAGCAGCACTTGAAATCTTGCAAGTTTTGCAAGTGTGCATTCTAGGACTCATTCACCTTCATCCAGCAAACCCCTGACCATGCAGAAAATAATTTCTCTATCCTCCTAATCACAGCTAAGTGTGCTCTCACTTAGCACACACACGTTTACAGTGTTGAGCCAGATGGTGGCACCGTTTTCCATTACCTGGTTGCAAACATTGCTCTCAAGGATGAGAAGGTTGCTGCATCTTCCTTCAGAGCTTTTAGTTCATTCCGTAGTTTGGTCATGGTCTCAGTCACCATTGCTTTCTCATTTTCGTATTTGTTCTTCAAATTGGCCAGTGCCACTTCAGCTGTCTAAAAACACAAACAAGGATATGTGCTTATGAGACAGAGATCTGAGAACAGCTAAAATCCCATGCCTGATTTGGTTTGATTTAGTTAATCTAGAACAGCGTATAGAGCATTCTCTGGAAGGAAGGATGGGGCAAATAAAAGCTTTTATCTCCAAATAGTGGGTACCACAAGGAAGCAGATGTCCAGGACATGGCTTTAACAGCTCTTTCTGAAGTATTTGTTTAAAAGCTGTGGTTAAAGAAAAGAAATTTTATCAGAAAAAGCAGAGAACTTTTTTCCACATAAAAATGCTGTCTCTCAACACACAAATAGATGGGAAGCACAAGAAAAAAGGTGAAAGCGCAGGGGAAAAAAGCATGAATATTCTTCAGTGAATTAAATAATCCAATAAGACAGCAGAGGTGCTCATGACACTCTTGTCAGACCAGTCATACCGAGAAACTGGGCAAATGAACTACCCAGGTTCTCAGCCAGCCACCTGCAGACATGGGTTGATAGCTCATGTAGCATTTACTGTGTAGAAGAAGTCACCTGGAATTGACAGCAACGCCAGGAGGGAGCAGAGAGCTCCAACGCCTGAGCTCCAGCAGGGTGCGAAATACCAGCAAGGAAAAGAGAGCTGGGGAACACACAGAGCTCAGCTCCTTCCCCATCCCCAAACCCCAGCCCTGGAGGTGAATAGGATGAAGTGAACAGACACCCGAGCTCAGGACCACAGGCACTGCCAGAACTAACAGGGTCCTTTCCATCCTCCTCTGTATCCCTACAGAAGAGATGTTTGCCCAAACTCAGCCTAAAGGTTGCCATCTTCATCCTGAAATCTGTGAACAAATCTCATTTTCTAGGACAGCTTTGTATCCCATTTACCTTGTATCAGCAGTTTGAGAAGCAGACCAGCTAAAATAATTGTTAATAAATATTAAATGCTACACTGGTAGGATTTTTATTTCCCACATGAAAGCAGAAAACTAGCCTGTATTTTTAGAGCAGAAGTACATGACACTGGGTCTTTTCATCAAGCCTCTATTTCACAGCAGAAATTCTACTATGTTCTGTCTATATAATATCAGGGCATTTGTTCATAGATAAAATTCTGTGTGTTCTGGAGTTAAAGCTATTTTTTCTGAAGGATTTTTATTGCAGCTATGGGAGCTGGAGACACCATAGTTACAACTAATGCAAACATGAAGGTCTTGCTGACTCAATTCTGTCTTATTGAACTATTTACTTAATAAAAACAACTGATCAGCTTTCCATCGAACTTCAGGATATTCAATTCCCCTCATAGGCAGCTTTGCTTTCTGACTGCTATTAGAAATCAAAATCAATTGAACTGGTCCTAAAAGTTACTGCATCATTAATTTTATTTTACTTTCTCATTTATGCTATTTGTTAATGTTTATTCCACCAGTCTGGTGCAGACACAGTAATTAGGGCTATGAACAAATGGATACATAAACCAAGGCAAGGTAAGCAAGCCAGCAAGATCTATGTGCCTTGCTTTCTTGGGCAATTGATATAATAATCCATTTTCATGGACTTAACTTTGCGTCTTCTTACACCAAGCCTTGCTCTTTTTCCTGCTATAGCTTTGTGAAGTCTAAAATGCTTATTTGCAAATATTACTGACATAAGAACTGTGCTTCCCTAGTTAAGGGTGTTTTTCACTAAAGTACAGTCCAAAATACCAGACCTTGAGGGAAAAGCATCCCCAGCCTTTTGCTGCTTAGAAACTTACTCTTTTGAAGGGGAAGACCTCAAGAGAATAAATCTTAACTCCTGGGTTTTTTTGAACATGAGTCAAAACATGAATTTGAGTTCTGGGATACACCCACCACTTGAGGCTGGCACGTAATAAATCACTCTTCCCCTCTCCAACATTAAATTTCTCCTTCCTTTTACATTACTATGTCTTTTAGCTTGAAAATCTGAAGAAGATGATATCAGGTTTGCATGAACAAGTATTGCAAGTTTCTGTACCCAGTTTTACAGTTACCAATATTTATGCTGCTATCCAATACTTAAAGATTAGTTAATAGCAGCTCTTTAGTCAGCAAATCTATCTTTTCCATTTCAGTGAGCATGCCTTAAGATAATGCATTATTTTTGACAGCAATAAAAGAGTGAGACTGAGATAGATCTTCTGGTAGTAGCAAAAAATATATGATAGCTCTATGCTAATGGGAAAAATCTTTAATTTGGAATCACAGAATGTATACCCACATATATCAATTTCATCTAAATTACATTTTAATTACATGGAAAATCCATATATAATTGCTCAGAGCTATTATTGCTTAGCTAGAGATGGTATTTAATTACTTGAGTTAATATTTAACATGTGTCGTATCAGGGAGGTGGGAATGCTATAAAAGACTCAATATGTGTTGAAGTATTGCTGCAGCTTAAAAATCCACAGTACCCTACACAGTTACAGAGACAACAATCAATTGAACTTGAAATTGTAACTTCAAAATAGTTGACTATTGGGAATTTTAACAGTGAAATCTCATCACTGTCAACAGCTAACAGTGTGCCAAGCTGTTAACCAGGATTCAAGCCCCCATGTGGTGAACACTGCACTGTCTTCAGATGAGGAAAGTGCCAGGCAACCTACAATGAAATCACTGCTGCTGCAGCCTTTTGCATTCAGATTTAACTCTAGGCAAAAGGAGATGCATCAAAGTAAATAAAACTATTTGCGTGTTTAAATTTAGATATTTTTTTTTTACAGTGTTTTTAGACCTGGAATCTAGTGGATGCCAAGGCCTTGGTAGATATACTATGCAAAGAAACTTGACAGTACTCTTGAAAAACATAGCATTAAGATGGATTTCTTTTGGCATTTGATATCAAGTATTATAATTTTTGGCTTCTTTTCATTAATGAAACATCAAAAATAAAGTTATTGGATTAATTTCTCTTAAGATTTGAAAAAATCCAAAATAACACCTTGAAGGTTTTTATTCTCCTAAACAGAAAAGTGCACCACTGAGAGCTTCTCCAGGCATGTTATATTTTGTTTTCCAACCCTGGCAATCTTAAACAGTTTGTGATAATACCAGCAACATTCCTGGGCAGTAGCTGGTTCTTGCCTACACCTCTGCTGAATGAATGGTGGGTGCTGAGAAAAGCAGAACTGAAGTGCTTAAAGAGGAGGATGGAAGGGGAGAGAATGAAGGTGTGTCCTTGCTGTGGTTGAGTGAGAGGCTAAATAACCTGTGACTAAAACCTCTCCTCCAAAATACCCCTGGGAAAGCTTGTAAGTGACCTGCCTAAATAACACTTTCCTGAGTGCTTTATGAGCACTTTACCTGCTTGTTGGCTTTCAGCACTGCTCTCAAGGTCGCAATCTGCTCTCGCTTTGTACTCAGGAGCGATTTCAGCTTCAGAATCTCCTCCATTAAGGCCTCCTTGTCTTTGTCGATCATGGGTGCCAGCTCGCGGGCCGCAGCTCGCTGGCGCGACAGCTGCAGCGACCGATCCACAGCCTTCTGCAAGTGCTTGATTTGGTCCCTTATTATGGCGTTGAGGTTGTAGATGTTCATAGGCTCTTTGCGGATGTCACTGGTGTCAGAGACCGGGGAGGAAGGAGGGGCTGTGATGACGGGAGAAATGGAAGGTGTTTTTGTTGGGCTCTGCTCCTTGCCGGGCTCTGTGGCCTCTTTTGTCACCTGCTCAGTCAGGGTCCTGGCTTCCACAGGCGATGCCATACCCCGCCTGGCAAGTCGTGGGGAAAGGAGGCCTCGAGGGTCATCCGGCCCCTTCAGACTCCCACTCCGGGTGACTCTGCTCTGCCTGTAATAGTCCAACATGACCCTGTTCGGCGTTTCATTGTTGCACAGGCAGACGTGGTGATAGAGCTGAGCCAGCTCCTCGCTAAACGTCACCAGCTCGTCTTGGGCAGTGTTAAGGGTATTGTGGTTTTCGTTTGCTATGCTTGCCATCCTTTGTAACTCCTTTTCCATGTGGACCATTTTTTCCTGGCTCTCCTTGGTCGACTTCTCCAGGCTTGTCACCTGCTCATCATATGTCTGGATTCTGCTCTCATACTTGGCCTTCTCTTCGGTGTAGTTTTCCACATACTTATTGTATTTCTCCTTTAAGGCCTTGATTTCTGCTTTGAGGTCTATCACCTCAGTAACAGCTACTTTGTATTTACATTCCAGGATCTCCAAGCCATTGATGTCCACTTCATAGTCGTGTGCTTCCTCACTGGAATCTCGGCCCTTCTCACAGTCAAGCTCAACTTTCAGCTCCTTGTTGATCTGCAGCCCCCTCATGGCGTTGACGTGCTCTGTGAGCCTGTGCACGCGCTCGTGCTGCTCTGTCAGGGCTCCCTTGGTGTGCTCCAGCTGCGTCTGAGACTCCTGGAGGTTGGCCAGGAGAATGGCCTTCTCTCGCTCCACCTGCAACAGAGTCAGAGTAAGAAACCCAGGATCTCATCCTACCCATGCTGAGCACCAAACTCTACAATCACCATCATCTTCTCCACTCCACCACTGACTGCAGCCTGAGAGCTTCTGAGAGATTTTAGCCCCATTCACCTAAACCATAAAATTAATTTATAGAGTACTGTGTAACTCCCAGAGGTTTAGAAAGTCCTAGCCTCTGTTACAACTTCCAATATCACTAGGTCACAATTTTACACGTTGCCCACTGAAGAATTACTGAGTACTCAACTAGAGTGATGATACAGGATTTATTAGGACATATGTTTCCTGAACAATAAAACTGCATCACTGTCAACGGTAAGCCATTTCTCAATAGTTTGAATCTACATTTCCCTTTGACAGTTCTGCCAATCTTTTATAATATTCATTCAGATCTTTGAACTGCTGCACACTTTCATTAAGGCAAATGCAGTAAAAAACTAGCTGCGTACATTTCCACAGATTGAATAACCTACTGTGTGGAAATGTAGCACAGATCAGGACACTCAGCACATGCAACTCCCAGGACTGGCCATCCCCAGCACTTATGTGTAAGCAAAATCCATCTGTTTAAATTCAAACCAGGAAAAACAGCACTTGTGGTGTAACTAACAATCCACTCACTGATTGTGATCTAGTAAGTTTCCTTCCAAATAACCACAGAGAAATGTGGATGTTGAAGAGCAGAAGACATCATGAAGGACACCCCTAGAAATTTTAATGCACAGCAATTTTAAAGCAAGTGAACAAGACAAACTTACAAGTTTGATCTGTTCCGGTATTTGCCACCCATTGCAAAACTCCAGAAAGACTCCCATTTCATTAGAACATTTCAAGTTTTAAGTGTAATGCTCCAACTTTTTCCTATGCCTTTGTCCTGTCCAAAACTGGGAAGCAGAGGAAGGCTTACAGAGATAGGATCCCTCTTCCTTTCATGGCTTTTACAGTAGGACCCTGAGCCTATCAGGTTTACTGCTCTTCTCTCCTCCCATTGCAGTATCTCAGCACATGCAGTGAAAATGGCTCTTCCCTTGATGAGTGCTGCAATTACTCATTCTGAGAATTTAAAGCTTTCGGTTATGAAGAAACCTAAAAAGAAACCATACACAAACTTTCCTTCCCTTTGAGTAGTATGTAGAAAAGACTCAAATGAGCCACCATGAATCTTAGTAAAGGAAAAGAAAAGCCTTTGAGAAACTGAGAAGGTATTAATACCATCTCACAAAATGTTCTGAGCAGTGCTTCAAGCTCTTGTTTCCTCTTAACCAGGCTTTGGAGCCATAGCTACTGCTCAGAAGAACTAAAACATTGGAGCACACAGTGATCCCTTGGTGTCACAGACAGGCTCTCAAAACATGGCCTCCACCAGGATCTGCAATCAATTGCACACAGAAACTTTTATTTACAAATAAAAATAGAAGCAGTGATAAAAATACCTTAAAAAATCAGCCTACTTTTTCTGTATAGAGGGGACTGATGCCTTAAGAATTAAACAACATGGCCAATCCTCAATATCATTTCATGATCCAGGAAGAGTCTCTCTCTTTAGATATGAAGTGTTCCGCTTTTGGCACTACATCTTCAGTGCAGAAGAGGACAGCCAAGAACCACAAGTATTTTGGTATCCTTCTCAATTTTTTGTTCCCCCATTGCTATCACAGTATGTCTGCCACCCTAATTGTTGCTCAGCCTCCATGTTTCCCTTGTTGAGAAAATCCAAAATAGGGTAAACTTCCCTTTTGCTAAGTGCATCTTCTTAAAAGTGACCACTTTCTACAGATTTCCTGGTCAGGCCTGAGCTGGAGGCCCTCAGAGATCAACTCAGCAGGAGTGTCTTCCTTCACCTGCTTTCCTCTTTTTTTTCATCAAGCTGCCTGGCCCAGGTCTGTTCTCCCTAGAAACCTTCAGCTGAACTCCAGTTGTTACCATTCGGTATAGCAGACTTCAGTGTTAGTTACACTGCCCTCATCAGATGAAGGTATTTATTCCTTCAGGCTGGTAAGGTGAGCTATGTATATGCACCAAAAAATCTGGGGTTTGGCCAATGAAAGGACCAACTCACCTTAAAGTGAGAAACTGTCCTGATAATAAAGAACCACATACTAATACCAAAGGCAGTTGGTTTATTAAAGTGTGGGCATGTTCACACCAAACAAGCCAATTCACTGTAGATTACACCAATGTAAAAATAAATATTTATTTTTAATAATATTTATTTAAAATAAACCCTTTCCTTTGAGAAAACACCTGTATGTTAAAGCAGCACAGTGCTTCAGTGTCTGCTTAAATTAATCAGACAGAATTGATCCTGCAGGACTACTGATCTGAGCCATTATAGCAATCAGGAAGAAAAAATGTAGCAGAGCTAATTTGGATCTTGATGATAATTTCTCTTCTGAACATAAATGTGTTCTGGAAACACTCATTTCAAACAGAAAGGATTCTTTCCAGAGAAAACATTTTAAACTTTTAAAACCCATATATCAACTTCCACAGCAGGCAAAAGGAAATACACAGACCTACTCAATTTTATTCATTCTGGACCAGCAATAATGGATTAAGCTGTTTAAAACCATAAATACAAACTCCTACTGCCAAGGGAAAAACCCCAAAGCTCTAGCTCAGTCCTGAGCACACCTTTTGTATATTAATGACTGCTGTTTCCAAATTCGGTAATATTTCCTGTTCTAGACAATACTATACTCTTATTTCCACCACAGCAAACTTACAGCAATTCCAGGTCTTTTTCAGTCCAGTTGGTGCATTTTTTTGACACTGAAATCGGTAGCTGCAGTAAGGATTTCCATAATCTTAAAATGAAAATAAAAGCAATTCAAAAGTAGCTGTATCTATTTTGCAATGCATCCTTCCCTCCAGAGATTTCAGCTTGAGGAGATTTCCTTCTCAATTTGCATCTATAGTTTGCAATTATGAAAAGCAATTTAATCATAGCCATTTATGTCCCCACCTTTTTCTTTTTTCTTTTTTCTTTTTTTTTTTTTTTTTTTTAACATCAGAATTTCAGTGAACAGTTCCTGAGGGAGACTGGAACAAATTAACAAGAGAACTCATGTCAAGAACCCTGAATCTCAGCTACAGCATATTTGTCACAAGAGTACAAGGCAGCTAAAGAAGAGTGTCAGAAACTAAGCTGCAGGGACTTTTCATTTTTCTGCCTTTTTTAAGAGAATTTAATATAGGTTTTCCAAATACAATTACTGGCCTCAGAAAAAGGGAAAGCATGACCATGGGAAGAAAAGGAGTCCTACACTTCGAAGATGATATAGAGAATTCTTTCCACTGGGCAACAAACAGAAAGAAAAAGTGCAAAGCCCTGAGCTTTTCTAAAAAATCTCAAAATATGAAAATTTTCAGCAAGACATTTGTTACACGGCAGATATATGTAGGGAAAGGGAACAGGCACAATTACATCTCTCCTAGGGGCCAGCACATGCCCTTGAAATAGCAGCAACCAAAATCTGTAGAAGGAATTCTGTTTGTCATATTGTTTCAGTGAAGTCTTCTTTATGAGATTGAGGAGCAAAAAACATATGTCAGACACACTTGCAAAATGGCAAATCTGAAGTTTACCTTTATCATAAAAAGGAACCTGATGTCCTATAGTCAAAAACAGTTCCCAAAAAATGGTCAGTTCCTTCAGAAACTCTGCCCTAGTACAGCCTTTTCACAGAGAACGAGAGGAATTCATACCAAATATTGAGATACAGCTGAATGAACACCATATGGCAAAGACGCTGTAGAAGAAAACAAAAAAATCCAATTTTGCTGATGATTTACTTTTTGTCAGCTTTTAAACCTGATCAAGTTTCCCATCCATGACATGAAAAACTTTTGCCAGAATATTTCACATTTAATTTGTAGGATCCAAATTTAATTTGTGTGACATGAACTGATGTAACTCAACAGAGAAGATCATACAAATTAAATGTGAAATGTTTGATGCTTTGTAAAACATCAGCAATTTGCAGTGAATCTTTACAGAATCTAAAGAAATTGGGCTTTCATTGAGGTCTAGTCTGTCTTTTTAAACCATGAGCCTTTTAACAGGATGTAGACGCCAAACAATGGTGGCCACCACTGGCAGAGATGTGCTGGGGCCCAGCACCAAAAAATTCTATGACAGAAAATATTTATAATTTCTTTTTTAGGGTCCTAAGTTTGATCCTAGAGACTGTGAGAAGGCTGCCTCTTTGTTTAAGAGACATAAGTTTTTAACTCAGAAAAGATAAAGACAATTAAAGTATCTTTCAAGTAGAAGTTTGCTAACTCATCAGGCTCAGTATTTAATTTAATAAAACCAAGAAAAAAGCATACCCAAAGCAATCCTTTTTTTTCATTTCTAAGCAACTTTCAACTCCAAATTTATACTGTATTTCAGTGTAAATTACAGTTTAAAACACTTAGAGTGTATTTTGAAATGTGAACACTTCAAAATATTTTTTATTTTGAAACTGTGCTTTTAAAATTTTTAACATTTTATTTCTGAATCAAATTAGAAGCTGCATATAACACATATGTTTACATATTATTTATATATACTTGTATATGTTTTTTCCAGGTGCGTATTTGTACATATGCATGTAAATATAATATACACTCTCTTTAAAACTGGGAAAGTTTAACAGAATTTGTCATGCAAATAAAACCCAAAATTTCAAGCTTTCACACTTAAATGCTGTGTGCGTTGTATCAAAGTTATTGGCGCAAAGCACTAGATGTCACCCATGTTCACCTGGTCACAGCTCAGGTCAAAACTTCCCACAGTGAATTTGGCAGTGAGATAAATAAAACAATTAACTCTTCAGCAAATGGGACAGACCACATAGGGTTTTGTTGCTCTCTAGCGAGCACTGAAAACTGGTTTTGCTCTATTTCACTTCCAAATCACCTTTTACAATTCAAGCAGTAAAGGGTTCATATTTTCTCTCTTTAGAAGAGGTGCTTTTCAGAAGCCTGAAGCCAGAAAATGCTGGGTGTTTCCTTGAGGGTGCCAAACCCTTTCAAAGCTGCTGGGGCAGATGAGATGCTCAACAGCTTGGGCAGCAGGACCCTTTCTCTGCGTGGCACTGCCCCCCTTCTGAGATGATGGCAGCACTGGAGCTGGCAGCTTGAGTTTTCATCTGGCTGGCGTCCCAGGCTCCTATTCTGGCTGGGCACGGATGAGCAGGGAATAAACGCTGGCTGTCTCGAGGCACCCCCTGCAGCCCGCGCATCCGCCGACACTGCCAGCGGGACACGGGCACTCTGTGACAGCCCACATGCCACATGTCAGGGCACGGCTGTTGAGGAGTGATGCCCTCCTTTTGTTCTCTCCTGACCGTGTGCCAAATCCTGCTCGAGCTGAGTTTAACGGCAGAAACTCGCTCTGACTTGTAAGGGAGCATAATCAATCTGTACACGCAGGTATTTTAATGAGGTTTCTTTCCAGATAGCTTCAGTCATATTGAAGAATATCTTATTTCATTTCCAATTTCAGGGACATTTACCATTATGAAAGCAGGAAAAGATGAATCTAACCTTCTGTAACCCCAGCATCTGCATCCCTTTCTCCTCTTTGCACTAAATATCTGCTCGGGTCACACTGACTTTTGTGCAGCCATATAATCTGTGTACTAGGGATATTTCTGACAAAACCTGGATAGGAAAAAAACACCAAAGCACAAGTCTAGAAAATGGACATACATGGCCAAGAACATCACCAGGAATGATCACTGCAAAACTGGCACGAGGGTTCACTAGACGTGTCTAAACACTCCAGGACATTAAATTCAGCCCTTACCTGCATGAGTTGCTGCTTCAGTTTCTGTATCTCTGATATGTTGAGCTCACTGAAGAGGTCAGAGACAGGGTGCAGAGATTCCCCTTTCCTACTTGTGGGAGTTCTGTAGTCACTGTTGAGTTTCACAAGAGGCCCGTGGATGTGTCCGTTCATTTTGTCATCATTGTTGGGCTCACCTCCGTCCTCTGAAAACTTCAAACCATCTACTGATATATTAATATGGTTATTATACATACTATCATTGAGGTTGATATACTGGGACAGTTCCTTTCTCAGATTGTTCTTTTGCTCTCTTTCATTTTTTAAAGTTTCCAGAGCTTCCTCCAGCTGATGCTCAGCAATCTCCTTCAGCCGGATGGCATCTTCCAGTTGGCTATTAAGCAACACTGTCTCCTCCTCAAATCGTTTAATCTCATGCTTTAAGCCTTCGTATTCAACCTGAATTAGACAAGACAAAGAACATTCATAATACTAAAACTTGAGTTGTGAAAACCTGCCATTTATCAGCCCTGTTGAGACAAGTGTTAAAGAAATTACGGTTTGGAATACGTTACATTGCCTGCTGCTCCCAAGAACTGACTGAACAAAAAGTGCAAGTAGAGCTCATTCTGTTAAATACTGCAGTGCTCACTTTTTCAGCACGTGAGACTCAAGAAATAAAAAACCTCTTTCTGAATAACTTATCATAAGCAATGAAACTTCATGGGAAGAAGGCTGTTTATTAGCAGATGTCCTGATAATTACAGATTTACTATGAATTGTCATAAGCAATGTTGGTATATCATGCTATTCATGGATCTTAGGTTAATAGAGCCTGATTTATGATTTTCTGAAGATGATCTCATATCTCAATTCCTACTAGACGTAAAGTCACTCAGGTACAGATACCCTCAAGTACCTTGGCAGTTTTCAAAAATACAGATGGAAGGTACAAAACCAGTAGAAGAGCCTCAACTCCCTTCTCTGTACTTTACACAGCTCTCCATTATCCCAGAGGCATTTAATTTTAAAAATTAAACAGGAATCTATTTGTACAGTCAGTTTAAACTCTTAGATGGCCCAAAACTGCTAGAGATTTTTAAACTATCAGAAAGAAACAGCTCATTCAGCCCCCCCACAGTTCCTGGACTGTGTGGTGATGTCCTTCTGGAGCACACAGGAACCTGTTGCTCCAACCACAGTGCCTGGAATGTGTGCCAGTGACACCACTTGGCAGCACTGGAGGAGTTCAGTGTTCTGTCCTTAGAGAGCAGCTCTGTGCCCCACACCAAAGTGGGGTATTTTATCAAGATATTCATGGGCATTGTGAGCTGAGCTAAACAGCAGCTTCTTCTTTGTCCTTTAGAGGCAGCTCCTTTGTTCAGTCTTTTCCATTTCACCTCACAAGAAACAAAGCCTGGAAAAACCCAGCCTAGCTCTACACGAGTTGATCAGCAATACCTAGACAGTGCAGGAGATCCCCACTGCAGAATGCTTCCCCTTTGCTGTCCTTTATATTCCTTTTCACTTTTGGAAAACCCCACAGCAATGAAAAGGAAGAGCTTTGTTTGTGAAGGTCCATGTTCACACTTGACCAACACTCCTGGTAAAAATGACGACATTTTGATTTTTTAAATTCAATTCTAATCATCTTAGCCATCTGCATCTTAATTTCAAAATGAAACATCAGATGAGATAATTTAATAGCTTGGTGAAAGAGGGAAAAAATACCAAATTTTCATGTCTCCATAAAAAGCCCCATTTTTTTGCAGTTAAAGCTTTTATAATTCAAACAAATTACTATCTGCAATCTTAATGCATTGTATAGAATTTTTTTATATCTGATTTATATGGATTTTTAATCAAACTAAAATAAGAGTCTGCCAAAAATAAAAATATCCACCACTCCTATTGAAGTACAATACTTATCAGCCTGTCAAAAGTCTTCAACTCATAAACCTTTGGAAAGGCAAACTTAAAAACCAAAGCACTAATTTTCAAACCCAGAAACCGGAAACATATCAAACAACAAAGAGTGCCAATATCGGACATTCTTAAATAGAAAACAAAAATCCAAGAGAGTTTCAAATCTACATTTGGCAATTTAGTATCTTTCTTTACTGTAGGAACAGGTCCATCCAGAAAAATTATGAAATGCAATCAAGTAGCTATGTTAGCCAAACCCAACAAAACAACCAAGACTTTTTCAATTTTAAATACATATAAAAGCTAGAGGTCTATGTCTCTATGGTTACCTTCTCATAGACTCTTACTTTTAAAAGCTACAAAAAAATCCAACATGTAGATAATGACATTTTAGCATTGAGATTTATAACATATGGTTTTGTAAATTCAACCATTAAAGAAAAAATGCTCTTAAAAATTTATCTTGTAGATTAAAGTAATTTTAGGAATCACAAGTGCATGGATCTGTGATAAAAATGACTGATTTTTAAAGCCCTTCAAAATGTGGCAATACTTTTTCTCTCCACAGACTGTCAGCATTCAGTTTCAGTTAGAATGAAATATTATGACAAATATAAACACTTGCAAACAGATTTCATTTTAGGGGAAACCTAGAACAAGTCCATAAAGGGGTCGTTTACTTCCTGAAAATGTGGCAATGACTCCTATGAGGCTGATGAGAAAAAAAATCCATGCCTCAAAGGAGGAATTTGCTGTCTGGGTAAATAACACTGGCAACAAAGATGGTCTGCTATAAATTCCATTTCAGGAGTGTGAAAGACCAGGCATCTTCATAAATAAGGAAATTATGCACCCATTTCCAGTACCTATGTATTCCCTGCAGCACAGCTCTATTGTTTCAAGTGTTTCAATGGCATTTGGGCTGGAGCGGTAAAAAAGCAGTAAAAGAGAGATGAAATAGCACTGCTTATTCCTGCAGGAATAAGGCAACTTTGTTCCCAGGCTGCCATCAGCAACTTTGACAGGGCTGGCTCTTCCACAGAAGCCCCAAGAGCACCAGGCAATAGGTCAGGGCACAACAAGGGGCTGCAGTGCAGAGCTGTGACCCTCTGAGAGCAGGTGAGAAGAGGGTGTTATGAAGTGCAATGTTACGATTGTCCAGACATCATCTAAAAGGCAGGAAGTGTTATACCATCCAACCTGGATATTTAAATTTTCATCACTGCAAGTTAACTCTCCTGACAGGAGACCAAATCTCTTTTGCCCACTTTAAAGGACAACAGACCACTGGACACTGAGTTCCTGAGGAACGGGAAAAGCAAAAATATGCAGCTCTATCTCTTAATAATTCCTCTGTGATTCAATAGTTCTGCAGTGAACTATCCCATCACAATTCTTCAAAACTGAGGTAAGAGCCTCCCCATATTTCAAAAATGGCCAGTAACACCATTTTAGAATAAATGATCAGCAAAAAAACAACTGGAAAAAAAACCAAAAAACCCAAGCATACAAAGAAACTTCTATCAAAGTGCTCTGCAGGAACATATTATGGAAATTAGTGAAAATTGTGACAATTTACAGTACAGTGCCTTGAATCTTTCAATGCTTACTTGATTCTGTTTCAGTGTGGACACTAGTTTCTGTAAAGTGATGTTTTCTTCCTCCAGCTCAGTGTAGTCCTGCAGCAGTCTCGCCTCTCGGAACTTGTACTCTCGAATCTCATCTTTCATTCGCATCCTCTGCAGTTCCACCATTTCGTTATTCTGACAAGAGAAAACACAAGTACATTACAATTCACACACAGACACTTTAATGCTGAATGCTGCCTTCAGAAAAAGCCAAACAATCCTGAAATAGAAATGATTAACAATGCATGTCAAAACACCATCACTTATTAATTTGAGGCCAAGCAATAATTTCAGGGGGGTGTTGGCAATGCAGAAATGAGAACGTCTGATAGAGAAGCCCTGATTAAAACAGTTTAAGATTAGGTGCTTATTGAAATGGAAACCTTGGAAAGGCTGCAGCATAGCTCATTGGTTTCATTGCTCTACAATACAGTGATTTAAACAAAATTACCACCTGTTTTCCACAGAAGGATGTGTTTTACATTCATACAGAAAAGCAGTGAGTACTGACATCGGTTCTCCAAAGACATCTGCTAGGGAGCAAGGTGCACTCACATTTGCATCTGCAGGCACTAGGGAGGCTCACAGGCAGGCACAGGGTGGAAAGCAGCACTTGTCAAAAGCCTGACAAACGTCTGGCTCTGCTGAGCAGGATCACACCCAGCACTCCAGGAACACACAAGGTCACTATTTTATTTTTCCCATTAGCACATACAGTGCCCAGACAGCCTTATGAGAGAGAACATGAGGGATCAGTTTCACCAAAAATCAATTCCGTCAGATTCCAGCTCTGACTGAGTTGGACATCAAGAGTCAGGTCATTCTGGAAGGACTCTGCTGGCATAACCACGATGTAAAAGGCACTGCAGGAAGATAGAGTTAATACACGCACAGCTGGAAGAGAACAGTGACCCATACAGCTGGCTGGGAGGAACAACCTCCTGCCTTGCTTTGAAGAGAAGCCTGCATTTGTCTGACTAATAGAAGTGGGCATGGTCAACCACATCTCCTTTCCTGCAGGAGGATTCTGAGCATTGCCACAGCAGCTGGTGGAGAGACCTTACTGCTGGGGCAGAGCCCCCTCACTGCTGGGATGTCAGAGAGAGCATACCTGGGAAGAAGTAATGAGTTTCTGTAAAAGATTCCAGTGTGGAGGGGGGGCAACCACTGGCCTGATAGATACCTGAAAAAAAGTCAAATGTTTAAGCAGTAATTGTAGTCAGGGAGCTCTAGATCAATCAATCTGCACCCTCACTCTCTGGTACACAAAGGAGAAAACGCCACATTCTGAATTAAGGACAAACAGAACTTCACTTAGCATCTTGGTTAAATAATTACCGATCCCTGGAAAATAACTTCCCAAAGCATGAAAAAAATATTTTGATGCAAGGCTTCACAAAACTGGCTTTAAAAATAAAAACTTTTTTTAGAGAAAACTAAAAGCCATCACACTCCTCCTAGCAGCTAATTAAGAAGAAGCTACCTGATTAAAAACAAATGAAACAATTGAAAACAATTTAAAAGTAAAAGAGTCACAGAGCACTAAATAAAAGTAAAAATTCCTGCATCCATCACTACCTAAAACCTCTGAACAACTGGTAAGAGCAACACTACAGATGATTTCAAAAGGTGAAGGAATTTTATACTTTTTGTTTTGTCACACTGCATTCCCAGCTATGGCAGGTATAGGTGCTTGTGCCTGTCTGAGGACAACATCAAATGCAAAACTCCACCATGTCAAGGATAAATGAAGCTGCTCTGCAACTCTCCGCAAGTGTTTGAGGATGATAAGCCCAGGGAATGAGCTGGCTGACATCCATCCAACACTGCCAGGAGCCCTGGGAGGCGGAGCATCACCGAGCCATTCCCAGATGCATTGCCTGCACCTCACTAGGGTGAGACCACCACCACCAGCAGCAGCCAAGACAGATCTGCTCATGATCCAAACTGCCTCTGCCATCAGCCCTGCTGAGCAAAGGAGGGCCTCCCCAAAAGGCCAGGCTCGCTGGGGCCTTGAGCACTCTGGTCTAGCAGAAGTTGTCCCTGTTCATGGTAGGGGTGTTGTCCTTTTAAACACAATCCACTTTCTGATTCTGTGATTCTAAAAGGGAAGAATGAAAAAGGTGTCCAGAAATGGAGGACATGAACAAGGAATTTTTATAGAATTCTGATAGGATAGTTCCCTGATAGACTACAAGGCAGAGTAGCTTGAAAAAGCCTTGAAAATTAATTCCGTAAAATGCGAGTACTCCTTTGTCTCTCCTGTCATTGCAAACTGCAACAGAAAACATGAGCTATCACACTGCTGGAGTGCACCACCATTTATTTAAAAGAGATACCACATTTCTTCACCATTTATTAACTGCTGCTTCCTACATAATCTTAGAGATATAAACAGAGCCATCTATCGTTCTCCTCTTCTTACACACAGAGAAACTCTTTCTGCAGTGTCTATTCTCTATTTGTCCTTACTCATGGCATTTCATCAAGGAAAAAACAGCAGGAAAAAGGAAGACCCGCCACTTGGAGCATCCCATGTGCCATGTCTGCCCAAACACTGCCTACTACACTTCCCTTGGGCAGGGTCAAGGCCTCTACTGGAAGCAATCCCTTTGCTCTGACACAGAGGCAAAACCAACTCACCACACTACAGAATAGTGTCGTCCCTGAATTTCTTGGTTTCAAGTGAGTCTTTGCAGCAGCTTCTCACGCTGCTTCATGTAAACAATATTATATTCTTAGAATTTATCTCTATGTTTTGCATTCTTGTTCTCTGAGAGAGAACTTGACTGATGGTCATATTGACCAATGGAGTCAGGAGGTTGTAACCTCCTTGGGCCAATCTTGGCCCTCTGTACAAAATGTATATAAGCCTTTGGAGTCAGATAATAAAGAGCTTTCCATGATTCACCAAGCTGCTGCCTGCTGTCCTCTGTCAAGGTCCACTCACACGTCACAACGTGTTGCCCCTCTAAAGGCGTGGGGTAACAGAATAGGACATCACTTTCTCACAGCAATATAAAATGTGTGTTTTGTCACTGCAAACACCCAGGAGTTATCCTCCATGCTTCAGATCCCTCCTCTTACTTGCAAACATCTGCATTATGCTAGCAAACACCCAGCTGCAAAGCATTCCAGTCTCCATGCTTGCCAGGAAAGGCAGTGATTCCATTCCACAGGTCCAAAACCTGATGTTTCAGAAGTTTACGAGTGAGTAGCCACATGTGGAGGGCTACTCTAATTTCCTTTACGTAAGACCTCTGTGTATTTTCCAGAAGTGAATCAGTCCTGAACCTATTTTAAAAAATAATCACATTGAGTTTTTTCTCTTTTACTGTTGGTATGAAGGATATATTCATTACCATCAAATGCTTTGATTCAATATATTAACTTCTCACAATCCTACTGTTATTTTGAATAATTTAAAATACACATTTATTACGCAAAATATCTGCAGTTATAGAGGAGAGGTCTTGCTGCACTGAGACAATGGCAGCAAGAAGCAAATTTTTTATTTGGTGGACTTGTATAAAAAGGATATGACAGGATTTAAAAATACAAGGCAAAAGGATTTTGCCAGCAGGGCAGTTATCTACGTGAGCCACTAGAGGACAATGTAACTCAAATTATTAGCAAAGTAATTTGTAATTAAACTTTGCTACTCATCAAGCACTGAACTCACAGAATAAAGCAATCGAGCCATATGCTTTTACTAGGGCACTGCCTCAGGACTTTTTACATTCCCAGAGAGTATTCCCCTATGAACTATGTACTGGGTCTGCAAAAGCCAAATTAATCCAAGAGGTGGAGCTGATGACACACCAGCAAAGTTTTAATGGCAGAAAACTATTTTCAATCCCAGCCACTAGCTGAACATGGTGCAACAGCTTTAACGGATTGGTGCCAAAGAAGGAGGAAAAGGCCTCTCAGTGAAACTATAGAAAACAAGAGAGTCCTGGTCAGCATTGCATGTCATTATACGTGAGCACTAATTGTGGAAGATGTCAGCCCTGCAGCACCTCTAATGAACGTATACATCACGGAGCAGACCACGGCAAATGAAAAACAGGAGACTCAATCTGGACAAAGTCTGTTCAGGTCACCTATTTACTGCTATTTAGATATATTTTCAGAACGGCAATATATGAAAAGTGAAAGACATCTCCAGGTTTTGCAGAGGCAAGGACCACATCTGTATACTACCAGCCATCAATCCTTACAGGTCTCTGATCATCAATGGAATATTAAATAATAGAAGTTTGTATTTCTTAGTAAATTAAATGTAACAGGTATTATTATATTATTAATTTTTGATTCTGCCTAGACTTTTAAAATGCTTTATTTCATATGCCTCATACAGAGCATGTTGTATTAATCACATGTGGCTACATTGCAATACATTGTGTAATACTAAATAATTGCAAGCGAGAAGGTACTTTAAAATGATGGCATGAAAATGGCTAATGTTGAAGATTATGAAAAAATACACAAATAGTGCTGTCCTAGGAAGCCACTTGTTATGCTCTTGTGGCCTATCAATTTACCTAAAGAAAGGTAAAGGAAGGGCAAGGAAGGGACCCCTAAAGCTGAGCACTCTCACCTCCAAGGTAAGAAGTGAACTCCGTTGGCTTCTGGTTTCCTAAACTGGGAAAAAACAGACTGAATTTCTTGAAAAGTCCTTTGAAGCCTTCTTTTTAAAGTGAATGCAGTCCCACTAACTATTTTGGTCTCCCCCTATGCTAGAGTACTTAAAAGACATTTTTTAAATGTCTGTATTTTGTCTCCTGCTTTTTATCCCTCCCAAAAAATGTGGAGCTAGTGTTTGGGCTTTTCCCATACATTCTGTTCAAACAAACCTTCGTTAAGAGATTTCAGGTCCTTACTACAATTAAACATGCTATTTTTCACACTGAAAAAACAGCCTTATAAATCATCAATTAATTATACTCCCCAAACGACCCAGACCAAATCCCTACTTATATATTGGAACATGCAAGCCACAGAATGATGCTGTACATAACTTTTTAATTTTTACAAGAGAGCAAGAGAACAATGGTATATTGTATACACCAAAATTGTATACTTACGATTTAATGGCATTGCTTTCTAGCTGATACAAGATAAAATCCCATTCGATCTGATGACAGTTTTATTGCAATAGTAGTAAATTGAACACAAGGGAAAGTTTATGCTCAGCCTAATATCCATGATCTTATGTGTTTGTTGACAAGTCTCACTGTAAATTTGTACGTCATGTTTATTTTATTCTGTAGAGGAAAATAAGAGATGTATTTTTTATGAAGAACATGGAAGTGATGGAAGATTCAATTTAACAGAGATTGAGAGAAGAGAGAATGAAAGTGGCAATAAAAGAGAAAAAATAATTTTCTTTTTTTGTCATCAAGTGTTTGAAGTCCTGAGTCCTCCACACTAGTCTTAAAGTCTCCCTTCCTCATATACAGAAATACTCAACTCAACTGAAAGAATGGCATTTTCCATGCCTCCAGGTATATTTCAAAACATTAAGGAATTTTGTGGATGACCTAAAGTGACCTGATTTGACTCTTTTGCAGAATTTGCACCTCAATCCTCCAGATTCATACAAGCAGATGCCCAGCTAAGAAGGGCTGGAGCACCTCTTACAGAATTTTTTTTGCTATTTCAGTACACAGATATCCCTACATCCCAAAATAAATTATTTCAAAGATTCTTTTTCATCACTGTCAGAAGTCTGCATCCTCCTTTTTAGTCTGAATTTTTCTGATCTCATCCTTCAAAAAGATTCATTCAGGTGGCTTTGTTTGACTTCACTATATTGTACCTGCTCTAAGCAGCTGTATTGGTATCCTACTTTAAGAACACAAACACAGCTCCTATTGTCCAAACCAAGAAATCACCGACTTTTAAAATTATGTGTGATTCTGACATTTCTTAGCTTTAGATATCACTCATTGTCTAAAAATCGGGAAAAAGAAAATGCTAACATGCCAAGATATTTTTGAAAATTTATCTGTAGCATAGCATAAGTACTTTCAATCCTTCCCTTCTGTGGACATAATTACAGAATGACAGCTCTATCAAAGGGAAGGCTGAGAAAAGCCATATATTTCTTGGCTATACTCTACAGATTAGAAGCCAGATCACAATAATGTATGTTTCAAGTTCTTTCACCAGCAACAAATCTCTAATAAAGCATTCACAATACATCTAATAATTTAGTCATCTGAAGTGCTCAGTGCATTTAATTGGAATAGCTAAATCTAAAGAAGTAGGGAGAATTTGCATCAAGGGCAATTAAATGGTCCATTTGTGTACTTATGACAGGGTTTGAAACCCATAATATTTAATGTTGTAAATCCTGCTACATATAAACCCCTACGAAGTAGCTATTTTATTGAGTTTCATGTATAATTATATATAAAAAAATAGAACTAAGGAATGTTCTGGTAATTCAGGTATTAAATTTTCTTGCCAAGTATCATGGCCACATAATATAATGACTTCTTGATAAGATGATATGAACCACAAACCTCTAGTCATGCATATTATCTGAAAAATAATAGTTCAATTTGACTGCATTCTTAGCAATTAATGCATTAATATTAGTGTAACAATTACACAAATTCTCTCTTAATGTATTAATTATACCTACTTATTATTAATATCAGCGCTCTGTATGAAATACTGCTATAATGTTCTTAATTCCTTCAGAGGACAAGAAACTTCACCAACTAAGCTTTATTAAAACAGTGTGAGAGAAAATTCGGACTCTAGGGTTACAGCACTGCTCTGTTCAGATTCTTCTACATATCTGTGGAATGGCTTCATGCATGAACACAAAATCATTGTAAATACCAAAATATCAATTAGCTGGAACAAGTTTTGCCATTAGGAGGATATTGTGGATGCTATGTGAACACCCAAACAGGTCCTCCTGCAATTCCCACCTGTTGTACTTGTCTTGAGATAAACCACATTGCTGTCAAGGATGGCAAGGGAAAGAGGGTGCTGGTGGAGGGAGGGTGCACATGAAGACCAAAGATGTGACAAGATCACGTTCCATCACCATCACATCAAGCACTGTCAAATCACATCTGTAAGTGCAACATTCACAGATCTTTTAGTTACCTCCAGCATTTCAACTCAACCACTGCCCTTAGCAGCATGTTCCAGTGCTTGACAACCCTTTTGACGAAGAATCTTTTCCTAATATCTAATCTAAACTGGATCAACTTGAGGCCTTTTCCTCTTATCCTGTCAATCTTTAGTTAAGGAGATGAGCCTAGACCTTCACCTGGCTACAACCTCCTTTCAGGTAGTTCTGAAGAGCAAAAAAGGTCTCCCCTAAGCCTCCTTCTCTTTAGGTCTGTGCTCTTTAGGTCTCTGAAGCAGGGACTGTTCTCCACATCTCCCAGTTACCTCACAGCAGGATGAGTAGTAGTATTATAAAGATACCAAACCTAAATTCCTCCTGACACATCAGTTGAAACAACAACAACAAACAACAACAACAACAACAACAACAAGAAAAGGCGGGGGGGGAGTGTATCTGGGGCATTTTGGACTGAATGGAATTTTTATTTTTTTTTTGCCCAGTTAAAACCTTTCTTATTACACTGTCACTTTCTATATACAATTTAAGATCTCAACAACAGTGATTCTACTTTCTTGACAAAGCCTCAAGGCAGACTTTTTGATGGAGAAGCTGCACAGGCCTTTTCAAGCTCATCAAGAGGCCAAGAGCTGGTTTTAAAGCCTAACTGATCCTTAGGAGAAGCATCTGCCAGTTACATGTATCTCTTTGAGAGGCCATCTGTCAGGTCCAAAATGCCAAATTTCATTCCAGGACCCAAAAGAGGCACTGGCTAACCAACAAAAGAAAAGTTGTGCTAACCAGGGTGTGGGGCTGTATTCAATTTAAGCTCAGTTCCACAGCTGCTGTTCCCAGGTCCTGAACCTCCCTTGGGCCAGTGCTACCTTCCATATCACCAGCCAGATCAAGGGCAACAAGCCACTCCAGAAAACAGAGATAGTTTTAATGTGTTTATACTCCCTGACTTTGCTGACAGGCTGGACATACAGGCACTGGTGCTAGTAGGAGGTAGGGAATAGGAAAACAAGTAATTTCTAATTTGGGTATGCTTGCTGCTCAGCAACAACTGTATGAATGATCTTTTCCAAGTTCCAGAGGGGGAAACCAGCCCCATTGACGTAAATTATAAAATTAATATAGCCTTCAGCAGAACAAAGGTTTCACAGTACGCACTGAAACATTGAGGAGCCAGGAGCAGTAACGTGAATACCTCAAGGTGGAAAGGAGGAAAGAGAAACAACACTAAAGCAACCCAAATTAGAGGGGTGAGCTCTATTATTTTCCATTATGCTTGGTTGGTATGGAAAAATACATCCCTGTTTATTGGCTGCTTGCTTTCGCATCCCTTCCTCTGTCTTTCCCCAACTTTTGCTGCTAGGATGGTCTCAGGGCTCCCTGCGGTGACCTGCCTCGAGGCATGCCGGGCAGTGGCTCCACTGACCCATGTTTCAGGCACAAGCTTCTTGTAAGCTTTCCATCCCCTGTGGTGACTGCCTCTCCTCCTCAGGACTCAGAGACATTTTAATTACAGCTAGCTGCTAGCTCAGTCCTACCTTCCCTCTATTCCTCACACCAGTAATCAAGCCGTGCTGCCAAGGGATGTACGTGCCAGGTCGGAGCTCCCAGCTCAGCCTCCCCAACCTGCACTGCCTTAAAGTAGTACCCAAGCTCTGATTTTTCCAATTTGCACACCGAGCCAATCTTTGGTTTTGTAAACACCAGCTAGACATTGCAACACCCATGCCTATGAGCAGCTGCCTCTGCTCTCCCCTGCTGGGGGCAGGCTGTGCTGCAGGACTGGGTGAAAGCACAGAAAGATGACAGAGTTGACACGCAGACCCAGGGCTGGCCTGCAGTACCAATAAATCTGATCTCTGGGACAGTGCTGTTAAATTAGTAGGGGGCTGAGTTCAAATTAATCAGACATGTAACTAATCCTGATCCTCAGCTTAACAAAGATCATAAAAGTAATAAAAAATGGATCTCAAAGGGGCCCCTGGGCAGTATCTAGTAGTCCATTTATCTTTCCCAGGATAAAAGCAACTGCATCTATGTCATGCCTGATACCCATCTAGTATCTTGTTAAAGACTTCCAGCAATCCCACCATCTTCCCCAGAAACTTGCTTCCTGGCTTTACTTTTGCTTTTGCAACAGATGCATTTTGAATGTCGAATCTGAAGCAAAGTCTTTCACACTGGAAGACAAAATCACCATTTCTTCTCCTACCCACAGGACACAAAAAACAAATGCATCTGTTCCTCTCTGCAGGAGACTTCCATTTGCCCACTCTAACCAGCTTCAGCCATCTCTACAATCAGAAGAGTAGGTAAGAAATGAGGATTTCAGATAGTTCCCACCACAGAACAAACTCACATGACATGGAGGGAAATGGGCAATGAACTACAACAAAAAGTAGATATTGGGGGGAAGAAATAATAGGAGACACCTAATAACATAGTATTCCTTTATTGTTCCTCATACTGGAAGAGAAATACATTGAAAGAAAGAAGAAACCTTTAATACTTTCTAGATAGTGGAGTGAAAAAGTGGCTAAAGGAGCTAAAAAAACCTCCTCACAGGTACAAATCTATTTCAAGGGGTCATCTGCTGGCACATTCTCTATTGTGCTGCAGAGGAGCTGTGAGGGCTCAACATCAAAGGAGCTCTGTAAGCCCGTGCTCATAGCAGAGCATCCCTCAACAAAATTACTCCTGCAGATCGTCAGCTGCAGAGGTGTTTTAAAAGCTCTGTGAATCAACACCCACCACCTCCCAATGACAACAGGCTCTTTCAAGTTCCCCTTGAAAAATATCAATACATTATCAAGGGTTGCTTTGAAGAGAGAAACAACAAGAAGGTTAAACTTCAGTAATTATTCTTCTCCAGATGGGCAGAGGCATGGCATCTTTAAACACACATCTGTACCATAAAATTTAAATATAATTATGTGACCAAATCTGTCATTAAGGGAGAGTACTTCCTCAAAGTCAGAAGCAATTGCAGTAATTAAAATCCACATAACATTACCCATCTGCTGCAAAAAGCAACACAGCATTCTATTCTGCAGCTTATTTGACCTTGTGTGCCGAGTACCCACCCACCTCCTCTAATTCTTCTGTGGCATGAGCAGAAACATCAATTCAGAAACAGCAGCTGATTAATATTAAAAAGATGAACATGGCTTGATGACTAATGGCTTTCATTCATCAGACACTTACAGTTTTTATTTTAGAGCATATATTTGAGTGACCCAGGTAGCAATAAAGTCAAAGGTAAGTACCTCATCTGTCTGTAAACCACAATTTTTAGGACTGAATTTTACAAAATTTTTACTCATTACAGCACTCACAGTGATTTTTGAATACAAATGCCCACATAAAAGATTTGGTAAAGTAAACTGCACTGAAGGTTATTTGAATTTATTGATATGGACAGTGAAAATACCTGTACTCAGGAAATGTGGCTGTAACAGTATAGTATTCTTCACTGTTCAATATAAATTTGAAAGAAATAAAGTTAAAAAGTCTCCTGGTTATATGCTGAAAGTTTAAAGTATTAAAATCCTCTTAATTGTTGTGTAGTAAGCGTATTAATGTTCCAAATGGTTTGTAATTGCAAATCCCTGTGGTGTGGCCACCTCTGTGGTCTCCCTGCAGGGGCAGGGGGCACGTTTGCTCTTCGGGCACCGACAGCCCCTGTTATAAATGCAATGGCAAATATTGGATTAATAAAAAGACGATTTATTAATAACACAATATCGAACACCAGCAAAATGAGGAAACCACAAAATAGGAAAATATCACCGCTGCGCTGGGTGGATAGGGGTCCGCACACCAGGGTACAAGACACCCAAATCCACACTGTGCAGTTCTCAGTCCACCGTTTCATAGGATTTTTCTGCCCTTAGGCAGTCCAGGTGTCCAGGGTGGGCTGAATAGTCCGAATTTCTTTTCGATGGCCTTCCCGGATCTTGTCAAGTCCCGTTGTTCCATTCTGGGAAGGTTCTTTCTTATGCCAATTATACAGGTCAGTCTTATGTTGATTTCAGTTTGCATATCGTGCCAGGGCGTTGATGAAATCTGCATCGTCGTCAAGAAGGAATTCTCCTTGCACTGGCGAGGAAGTGATTCTTATCGAGGCTGGCTAGCGTCTTTGTCTAGTCTGATGATTCTTGTCCTGTTTTGCAACTGAAGCCGTGCAGGCTGGAGGGGAACAGTTTGCTTCCTACTGGATTTTACATTTTATTAACATTGTTCTTATTATACATCAGATTATTTCATACACAAATTTTTACCCCAAATTTATCACAGTCCCCCGCCTAATAATTCATCAAATTAAAAATTCATCTCCTTTATTTATTTTGACCTCAACTCCAATTGAGTTCACACTCTTCCCAGTCCTCCTGAGAGGATTCATCACCTGGTTGAAGTTTCTGTCCCTCTTCGAATCTCCTCAGGGCTGCTGCAGCCCTCCCTTTACTCTTTTCTTCCTCAAGCTTCATTATTTTGGACACCGTTTTCCCTTGTGCTGCCTCTGGATCCATGGGAAGGGAGGATATCTGCATCCCTTGGACGACTGAATGAATCAGTTGGATGAAACAAGGGATCAAACGCGGGAGGAAAATGATGCCTGCAATGGAACATGTTATGAAAAACACTACTTTCTTCCACCATTCTCCCTGTCCGAATAGCTGATCCCACCATGAAGCTTGAAGGATCGAATTCCATTTCTGGACCGGCACATGAGCCACCTTTTTAATTTCTTGGGCTAGTTCTTTGATCGTTTCCCCATAGTCATCGATCTCGATGCAGCATTCTGATTCATTGAATCTGCCGCAGACCCCTCCTTCCTCTGCCAACAGATAATCTAGGGCAAGTCGATTTTAGTACACAAAAGCCCTCATCTGTGAATGTTGTTTTGCCAGGAGTTCCAAGGCATCTGAGGTGTGGTTTGAAACCACCTCTACCACTGCTTGCAGCCGAATTAACCTATCGAGGTAAAAGGGCATCCGAAATCCCCAACTACCATCGTTCGCCCAGGTGGCTGGCCCATAATACTTAATGATTCTTTCCACGGGCCATTCCTCCTCCCCCCATTTCTGGTTGCCTCCAGCTACGGGTAGCTCTCGCCTTATCTCCCTTCTTTGTTGGTTCAACGTTTCAAAGAGAGGTGCTCCTAACAAATTACTTTTGGCCCTGGGCAAGGTAAAGAAAAAGGGTCTTATCATGCCTAGGGTACAGGACCCCTTCCATTTCCTGGGAAGTTCACTGTAAGCTTTCTTTCCGCAAATCCAATATATTCCATCTGGTGCTTTCCAGCCTACATTGCTTCTGCCTGGTTCGTCCCAGTACTCTTTCAAACCCACTAATGCCTGAAACGGATTAGCCCCGGGACTTTTATGCCAACAAACTCCCATGGTCTCAAACCATTCACAATCCTTTTCTCGAATTTTACTCCACTATCCGGAGGGTGGTTCGGGTTGCCAGACCCTTGTCTTATCATTTACCGTTAAGGTGTTTATACAAGGAGTATAACCTACCAGATCGGTAAACTCCTTCCCTTCCCGGCTAATGCAGATAGTGCCAACTATCCTTTTTTCCAAAATCCATCCCTCCGGTCTTTTTACGATTTTTGATATTTTTGAACTCTCCCATTTCAGGAGTTGTTCCGGGGCTAATCCTTCTCCTTTCCAGGGCCACCTTTCGGCTGACTTTAATCCCCCACAGATCCAACAATTCATCAGTCCTAATTCAGTGGCTATTTCCTGCATTAGTTCTACAAAGAGGTTTTGGTTAGGAGCCAGAAATCCCCCATCACCATATTGTTTCTCCAACTGCTCATACTGTTCACTGAGCGATTTCAATCTTTCTTGCTCAATCCTCCTCTTTCTGGCCTCAGCTTCCTCTCCCCTTAGTTCCAAAGTTACCTGCTTCGTTTTACTCTCAGGGTCCATCCCCTCCTCGTCCCTTGAAAAACAAAAGGTCTGATCAAACTGCAAACACACGCGATTATCACCCGGGGGCAATAAGTCGAAAACGATGGGTTCAGTATTAAAGGACCCTATTTCCTTGTGTTTGAGATTCTTCCCTTCCCAATACAATTTTCCGCCCATGTTACATATTTTTAGTTTCGTCTTGTCGTAGCACAGGGGATTCACTTTGAAATAGGCAAGGAAGGTAGATTGCCTTTTTCCTCCCACCCATACAGTTTTGTTACATTGGTTACACGTTTGCACCGGGTAAGGAATTTCGAGTTCACGCCTCTGTCTAATGAGTGAGTGAGCAGGGTCCCTGAACAGTCCGCCCTTAGGACTTGCCCCTGAGTGTTGGCACCGGACCCTTCCTTCCAATTCACAAAGGTGAAATCGAGTGCCATTGGCCCAACAATCACCCAACTGCCTTTCCAGGGGACAATCCATTATCTGTCCGGTTTCTGGAGCTGTTAAGCACCATTCACACTTCACGGGAGGATTCTCCCCCAGGAGCGCCCCTGGAAGGGCCCCCTTGGTCCAGCACACGGCTAGACTCAGAACTGTCAGGATTCCCCACCGAAATACCCCTCTGCCTTGCCCTTCGCCCGTATGTAAACATACGGCGGGGTAAACCATCTTCTTGGCAGCAAGGGTGTGCTTCAGGGGCTCGTGTAGTCCTGATGGCAAACCTTCTTTTGTAGGTTGCCCACCGGGATAAATTGATTGTGTCCCCTCGGCAAGGTACTTTGATGGTCCTCCGGCACTCAATTGCCAAAGCCTCTGCTTTAGCGTCCAATTTTCCCCTTATTCCCTTCCTGTAAATTTGGTACCACTCAGGAGAGTCTAATTCCAAAAGTCCGGCCCGAGTGGCAAGTATTAAGAGACGTCTTGTGTTCTCCTGCTCTTCAATTAGACAGTTAGTACACAAACCCCTAGGTCGATTCCCTCCCCAACAATGGGTGACCCAAACTTGTTTACAGTATACACATTCAAAATGAATGAAAGGAAAGCATTCACAGTCTGGGGTATTGCAACTTATCTGACTGGTCATTTAGGTTGACGCCGGAGCTTGATTTTGAGTTCTCCTGGAGGAGTGGTGACCTTCCAGTCCGAGGCTTTTGGGTCCTCAATCTTTTTCACCCTTGACGAGTGAGTCCAACCCTTTTCGGCGGTTCGAACCATGGTGTCAGTGGTTAGCAGCACCAGGAATGGTCCTTCCCACTACGGGGCGAGAGGGATTTCTTTCCAAGTCCTGATCAACACTTTGTCTCCCGGCTGAATCTGATGGATTGCAAATCCGAGAGGGGCACTTTGGGGAATGAGTCCGCGCCTTCGAAGCTCCTGTAAATTTTTGTTTATAGTGATAAGGTTGCAATTGCACATCCTCGACTCGGGGATGTCCCACCGGCATTCTGTGTTTGTATGGCATCCCATACAACATTTCAAAAGGGGACAGCCCCGTATCCGAGTGGGGCATGGTTCTCACATTAAGCAGAGCAAGGGGAAGGCATTTCACCCAACACATTTTTGTTTCCAGCATGAGTTTTGCCAGTTGTGATTTTAGGGTTTGATTCATTCTCTCCACTTGTCCCAAACTTTGAGGGTGCCAGGGGGTGTGATATTGCCATCGGATTCCCAAAGCCTCGGTTAATTGTTTTATGATTTTTGAGGTGAAATGAGTCCCCTGGTCTGAATCTACGCAATCCACGATTCCATACCTGGGGACTATTTCTTCCAATAATACTTTGGAAACTGTTTGGGCCGTAGCTTTTGCCCTTGGGTATGCCTCTACCCAATGTGTCAATTTGTCCACTATCACCAATAAATACCTATATCTTCCAACCTTTGGTAAATCAGTGAAATCCACCTGGATCCTTTCAAACGGCCTATATGAGAGAGGACGACCTCCCCAGGCCGTTTGTCTGGATCTGGACCGGTTCACCTTCTGGCAAATCACACACCCTTGTACCTCCTGTTTTGCCAATTCAAAAATTCCCTTGCACCCGAAAAACTTCAAGAATTGGTCAGCCAATGCCCGTGTTCCCCAGTGAGTCTGTTCATGCAAACGTCTCAGGATCCCTCTGGCTGCACTTTTCGGGACCAATTCCCTCCCATCTGGCAATTTCCACTTTCCCATCTCCAATGCCCCTCCTATCTCTTTGAATCCTTCAATGTCCTTTTCTGAGGGACATATTTGGATTTTGGAGTCCTCCTCCCCGATCATCTCGGGGACTCTCACCGTGAGCAATGCTGCCCTTTTCGCCTCCTGATCAGCCAGGTTATTACCGCGGGTTTGAAATTGCAGTCCGGTCTGATGTCCTTTCACATGGACTACCGCAATCTCTTTGGGTTCCCTGATTGCCTCCAAGATTTGCCAAATCATTTCCCCATGGACCAGACCTTTCCCCTTCGTATTTATCAAACCTCTCTCTTCCCAAATTTTTCCAAAAGTGTGAACCACCCCAAACGCATACCGAGAATCAGTGAATACAGTCCCCCTTTTTCCCTTCAACCTTTTGAGAGCCCTTAGGAGAGCATAAAGCTCACAAGCCTGGGCCGACCATTCGGGTTTCAGGGGGCCCGATTCCACCACTTTTCCCATTCTGCCATCTACCACTGCATACCCCAATTTTCTCTTTCCTTCCGCTACTCTCGCCGACCCATCCACAAACCATTTTTCTCCCCCCTCCAATTCCTGGTCCTCCAAATCGGGTCTTACTTTTGTCTGGAGTTCCACAATCTCAGCACAGTCATGCAACAGTTCCTCGAAGGGGTCTCCAAACATGAACTGTGCAGGGTTCCGTGCTGAGGTGGTTTTTAACTCCAATCCTGGGGAGCTGATCAGAATGGCTTCATATTTCAGAAGCCTAGAGTCGGTCAACCACTTTTCTGCCTTTTGTTGTAGAATGTTTCTCACATCGTGAGGGGTGTAAACTACCAAAGAGGCCCCGAAGGTGATTTTCCTCACCTCCTCTACCAGGAGCGCCACCACGACTATGGCCTGCAAGCACGTAGGCCATCCCCGGCTCACAGGATCTAGGATTTTTGATAAAAATCCTATGAGTTTTCTTTTTCCAGCCCATTCCTGAGTCAGGACTCCCTGTGCAGTTTGCTCACTGACATCTACAAACAATTGGAACTCCTTATTCACATCTGGGAGGGTCAGCACTGGAGCAGTCATGAGGACCTCTTTCAATTTTTGAAAATCCAATTCATCCTGATCAGTCCACTTCACTCTGTCGGTGTTTAACCTTTCATAAAGAAATTTCACCTTTTCACTGAAACCTTCAATCCATTGCCTGCAGTACCCCAGGAGCCCTAATACTTGGCGTATCTGCCTTTTAGTTTTTGGAGCGGGCAATGCTATAATTCCCTCGACCCTCTCAGGGTCTAATTTCTTTTTCCCTTGGGATAGCCAATGACCCAAATATTTCACTTCGGGCTCCGTGAACTGCAGTTTGGATTTTGAAACTTTCAGGCCCCTATCTCCAATGAAATTCAGCAATGCCACAGTACATTCCCTCACACCTTCCTCAGAGGATCCAGCTATTAGCAGATCATCCACATACTGCAACAGTTTTGTCCCTTCCTTCGGGGTAAATTGAGTCAAGAGGTGCTCCAGAGCCTGCCCGAACAGATTAGGGGATTCCACAAATCCCTGGGGAAGCACTGTCCATCTTAATTGTTGTTTTCTGTTGGTATCGGGATCCTCCCACTGAAAAGCAAAGTAATCTCTGCTTTTCTCATCCAAGGGGCAAGTCCAAAATGCGTCTTTTAGGTCAATCACACTATACCACACATCCTCGGGTGTGAGCCGATTCAATAAAGTATATGGATTGGCCACTACCGGAAATCTAGTCCTGGTTCAAGCATTCACTGCCCTCAAATCCTGAACTAGCCGGTAACTTCCATGTGCCTTTTTCACAGCCAGTATAGGGGTGTTATGGGGGGACATGCATGGCTCTGTTGTTCCTCCCTTCAAAAGGTCATCGATTACCCGTTTCAATCCCTTTCTCCCTTCCAGGGGAATGGGATACTGTTTGACCCGTATAGGGTCCACAGGGTTCTCAATTATGATGTGAATGGGGTCTATTTCTAGTTTCCCCACCTCTCCTTTAGAGTGCCATACCTCCGGATTGATGTCTGCCTCGTCCTTCTCGGTGAGCTTAAACATTTTCACCACTAGATCGGAACTTTTTACAACTATGCTAATTCCAAGGGCGATAATCATATCTCTTCCTAGCAAGTTGTAATCAGCTTCCTCCACCACCAACAAGTTTCCCAAGCAGACTTTGTTTTCTGATTCAATTTCCACGTTTTCTATCACTGGCACTCTAAAAGGATCCCCTTTTGCACCCACCACCATAACTCTCTCCTCACTGGCCGTACACCCCTTTGGTAAATGCTGTAAAGTGCTCCTTTCTGCCCCGGTATCCACCAGAAAAACGGTCTCTTGACGCTGGGGACCTACTTTCAATTTTACCAGAGGCTCGTTAGATGTCCTGGTCCCCAAGGTGAAGAGCCCCTGACATCCCTAATCCTCCTGAAAAAATCTTTTCATCTTTCATCCTTTTCTTACAATCCCTCCGAAGGTGTCCTGCCTTCTTGCAACAGTAACATTCAGGCAGTTCCCTTCTCGTGACTGGGGTCGTCTTGCGGGGGCCTTGAGGCTTTCGGGGTAAGGTTTTATACTTACCTGAAGCCTGCTCCTGTCTTTGGACCTCCTTCACAGCTGCTACCAAGACCTTAGCCTGAACTTTTTGGTTTTTGTCCTCACTCCTCATGTACACTTTCTGTGCTTTCCTCAGCAATTCTTGCAAGCGCTTATCTTGCCAGCCATCTATCTTTTCCAACTTTCTCCGGATGTCCTCCCAAGATTTTGCTACAAACTGTGTTTTGAGCAACACTTCCCCTACGGGGGAATTAGGGTCCGTCCCAGAATATATCTGCAGACTTCGCCTTAATCGCTCGATCCATTCGGTGGGGGACTCCTCTTTCCCCTGACATTCATTGAAGGCTTTACTGATATTCTGACCCCTTGGGACGGCTTCCCGAATGCCTTGGATTATGATATTTCTCAGGTCTATCATGCTCCTTCTTCCGTCCTCTGTCTGAGCGTTCCAACTCGGACTAGAGCTGGGCCATTTTTGATCCCTGGGTGTCCCTTGTGGGTTTCTCCTGTCCCAGTCTCTGATACCCGCCTGTTTTATCATTTCTCTTTCCTCATTGTTGAACAGAGACCTCAGGATTGCCATCAGATCCTCATAGGTATAGATGCTGCTCCCTAAGAACTCATCCAACCTATCTGCCACACCAAAAGGATCATCCAACAATCGCCCCATTTCCCTTTTAAAAGCTCTTACATCTCCTGTGTTGAGAGGTACATTCACAAACCCGATGACCCCGGGGGCCGTCGGTACCTCCCTCAGTGGAAGTAAACTGTGTCCCTCATTCTCGCTCTCTCCCCATTCATCATCCATCATCCTTGCTTTCAAGCGGGTTCTGCTAGCAGGGGGAGAATTGGTAGCTGTGGGTTGTCTCCCTTTCCCAGACTGCGGGGGTGGAACTGCCGCCTGTGCGGCAGAGGGGAGTCTCTCCTCCACTCGGACCAACCCTGGTTGCGGCGGAAAGAGTGAACGACAGTGCTCCCATGCTTGCGCAGACGGGATCTCAGAGGGGGCTCCCGCGGTCATGGCGTCTATCGACGGGGGCGCCGCCGACGGACCCAGGCCGGACGGAAGAGGTAAGAGAGCGGGTGGCAGCAAAGGGACTGCCAGCGGGGACAATGGATGGGAGACCTGGCTCCCTACTTGGGATGCCTGTGCCCCCAAAAGCTGGTTTTGGGGGTCTAAAGGAGCCGTGGGCACCACTTGATCTGGAGAGGGTGGGGAATTTGGCCCATTGTAAGGAGGTGGGAGGTGATCTAGGGGGTCCCAGGGCTCGGTCCCAGTTCCGGGCCGCCCTTTCTGTTTCATCAGGAACAAACCTGCTCGGGTGTTCAGCCAGAGCCGAGCGTATTCCCTCTCCTCAGGGTCTGAGGGGCTCTTGTTTTCCACATAGTGATTCAACTCACTACATGTCCAACTTTCAAATGATCCCAACACTGGCCACGTAAGGTGGCTCCTCAATTCTTCACCATCCCACACATCCATGCAATAGTACACCATCTTTTCTTTGGACTTCCCTTTCCTCTGAGGGCAATCTCCCCAATGTTCCAACATCCACCCCAAGGGACTGTTTCGAGGGATTTTCATGGTTCCCTTTCCCTTACTGGAGGGGAGTTTTTCTGAGGTCTTTTTCTGGGGTTTACTCTTTCTCTGTCCCATGTTTCACAAATTTCCTCACCAAGTCTTCAAATTCCCTGCAAGTCGACTTTCTGCCTGTGCGTTGTGTCTCTGGTTCTTTCTCAGGGGATGGGGGCTTTTCTGATCACTCACCCCTCCAGCGAGCTGTGCTGAGGGGCCCCTGATCGGTACTCAATCCTTTTCGGATTCTCTTTGGACCCTTACCTTGGTCCGCTGGCAAAAAGGGTTTACCAATTCCCAAGCTCTACAGGACGTACCCTTCCCCTTTTTCTTGCCCTCCTCTGTGATCAGTCCCTGTGACTTTCCTAGTCCCAGTTTTGACGAGTGATATGAGAGAGTTTTCACACGAAATCACTTCCTTCGCGGTCGACCGTTCCCCTCACGGGAAGACGGAAATGTGACCTTGAAGTCCACACTCACTTCGTGATCAGATCACGTCTCACACACTCGCCCAATCACCCGCTCAACCAGCAGTACTTACAGCTCCTTTTCCTGGGTGGATGGCTTCGTGCACTTAGACGTTTTATGAGCAATTGTCAGCCGCGGCTTTTCGAAGGCCCTTTGCCTTCCCAAGCTCTCTTTGCCCCTGGATCCGTCCTTTCCCCTGTCCTTTCTTGTGGTTTTCTCATCCTAAATTTGGTTCGGAGGTTCGGGTGGAGCCGCGGGGTCTCCTCACTCACCAGGCTGCCGAAATTGGCGGGGGTACCCTTCTGGGTCGCGGGTCCCCGCAGCCTCCTCCGAATCCGAGTCACGGCACCAAATCTGTTATAAATGCAATGGCAAATATTGGATTAATAAAAAGACGATTTATTAATAACCCAATATCGAACACCAGCAAAATGAGGAAACCACAAAATAGGAAAATATCAGTGCTGCGCTGGGTGGATAGGGGTCCGCCCACCAGGGTACAAGACGCCCAAATCCACACTGTGCAGTTCTCAGTCCACCGTTTCATAGGATTTTTCTGCCCTTAGGCAGTCCAGGTGTCCAGGGTGGGCTGAATAGTCCGAATTTCTTTTCGATGGCCTTCCCGGATCTTGTCAAGTCCCGTTGTTCCATTCCGGGAAGGTTCTTTCTTATGCCAATTATACAGGTCAGTCTTATGTTGATTTCAGTTTGCATATCGTACCAGGGCGTTGATGAAATCTGCATCGTCGTCAAGAAGGAATTCTCCTTGCATTGGTGAGGAAGTGATTCTTATCGAGGCTGGCTAGCATCTTTGTCTAGTCTGATGATTCTTGTCCTGTTTTGCAACTGAAGCCGTGCAGGCTGGAGGGGAACAGTTTGCTTCCTACTGGATTTTACATTTTATTAACATTGTTCTTATTATACATCGGATTATTTCATACACGAATTTTTACCCCAAATTTATCACAGCCCCGCTCCCTGCGGGGCTGCTGCCATGGGGCTGCCGCCAATACCACCACTGCCAGCGCCGCGTGCCCCGCTGCCGCTGGCATGCCCGCCACGGCGCCCCGTCGGCATTTCCAGCTGGCGTTTGCTATGGAAATCAGTGAAACACCCATGAAGCCCCGCTGTGAGCCAAAACGTAATTGGCACCAGAAGTCCCCAGCCGAGACAATCCGATGCAAGATCTGGACCCACAAAAGACAGTACTGAACTGGCTATACCCTAGAGTGTTGGTAAACAGTTTTTTGTACCTCGCTGTAAGTTAAAGAGTGCCCGAGAAGGGGGGGGATACCCCTGGGGCGAGCTGGCTTGAGTGAGCTCCGAGAACACCTGTGAGGGCGGGCTTGTAGTGACCAAAGCTGCAAAGCTGAATTGCCCCTCCTCCTCAACGGTGGGCCAGGAAGAGCAGGACGGCTCAGACTCATCCCTCAAGCTACCCCCTTGAGAGCTGATCAATAAAGGCATTTTCAGGAGAAAACATTGTCTCCTGCCCATTTTTAACAAACTGGTTTGAAACCTGATCTTGGCTTTTATAATCTGCCCTTTTTTTTCATTCTAATACAGACCATAAACCTCACACACTTACTTTATACATATGTATATTTATATATATATTACAGTCAACAGTAGTAATTTTCATGCTGACAGTTTTGTATCTTTTCCTTTAAAGCCTGCAGAAACAAGATTCTTGCTAGTCAGTATGCAGGACAGAAATACAGATGTAATACATGCCATAAGAACAAGGACTGACTATTAATGCTGCAGTTCTCACACAGGTTATTGAAGCACACTGCCTATGGCTGCACAGCCTTAGAATTAAATTATTCCTTTGGGAATTGAATAAACACCAAGTATCATTACCTGCCTGCAATGAATCAAAATGGAAAAAAAATACCATAAAATTCTGTATTTGCTCAGGGAGTAGAATACCAAGCAAGTTATGGGATTGTTTAGCTATGGATATAAAAATTATGCTTAAATCTATTCTTTTCTACTCTCTTGTGTTCATCCTTAAAACCACAGCTGTTTTCCTTTCACCATTTGTTTCTTCTGGACTTTCACCCAGCTCACAATAGGTATTAGTCTGATAGCAGAAGCCTTCTGCTAAAACAGATTATTGATATGTTAATAAGATACAGATAAAAGAACTAACTGTGGGCACCCACAGAAAACCCCTGCAAAAAAGCCCTTCAGAAATCTAAAGATAAATTCGCCTAAAGCATTGATAATTTTCTATAAACCTTGCAGCATGAGGAGGACAGTGGCAAATATCAAGAAATCTTGATGATCGTTATAGCACATGTGAGCACAGGGACTCAGCAGCTCTGCGGAGGGAGTTTTCTTGTCCTTGCTGAAGCTGTGCTCAAGGACATTTATAAATTAAGAACTACTTTCTTTCCAGATTTATGAAAATCTAGAAAAACAGCTCCACATGAAAAGTAGAGGAGAAAACATTGAATTTCAAAGATACCTAAGCCTCATCTATGTCAATACCAGTGGTTCCAAATTCTGAATTGAGCCTTCTCTCAAGCCTTAAAGACTGCCAGTGACAGCTGGGTGAAACGGGGTGCCAGACTGACCCCTGCTGGTGGGCCTGGCAGGCTTGGTGGCCGGGGAAGATCAGAGCAGTGTGACAGCTTCCCCATTCACCTCTCACCATGCTCCCAAGGTAACAAGGGCTCCCATGTATAACGGGAGTGCAGGACTGTAATTCTCCAGGTACAGGTAAGAAACTTCCTTGGCAGTGAAGGATTGCAGTCCAAAGTCTTAATTGCTCCCTCTGCTTCCTACCCTCCCATTAGACCACTGTTGATTGATAGTTTCAGCTCCCCTTGGTTTTTTGTAACTCATTTTTAATATAAAAACACAACAAGCCATTAGAGGATGCCTCCAAATTCATTACAGTGTTATTAAATTTTCTCTGAGTTCTTAAAGGACTCAATCATTACCTCAACATGCCATCATTAAGGAAATTCAGTATCAGTTTGCACAAATAACTATTTAAATGCACCTTTTTTAGTTCTAATTCTGTTGTATGCCCAACAGCCTGATACAGCACAACAGAACTAAGTTATATCCTGCAAAAAAGTGCAGCAGAATGATCAATCTAATAAATGACAGCCAACCTCAGGGAGAAAAAACAACATCACACCTGAACCAGGTCAGAACTCAGACAAGCAACAGGAATAAGATGAAATTTATGAACTTCCCTTTGTAAATTGACCAATATATTCTATGTCATACCTACACAGGTGTGGACTATTGTCAGGTTTTTCATCACTGAAAAGTGCCTGTAGGGAAAACAATCCAGGCTGCAACCATTCCTTGGGCTCTTAAGTTATTATACTGAGGGTGAGTGTACCCAGCATATCAATCAGAGAATTGATTTGGCATCTTCCTGATCCTGAGTACCTCCCTATAAATATGTGTATGGATCATGTAATACACAGCACAACTGCAGCATGCTCTCTGTTTAGGGTAATGTAGGATATTGCCAAATACAAGGGCAGAAAGGGAAAAGTCCCCCAAACAGAACTTCTAGAGTAATCACAGCACTGCATTACCCCTTGTTTAATGCTCTCTGCCTTTGATCAGAGAGCATCAGAACTTCCATAACATAGGTGATTTTTCTTCAGCCTGCATAGTACCTCTTGGGAAAGACAGACACAACAAGAAGCAACAATTAACCCTGCAACCCCATCTGTCTGTTCTTTGCCCCCATCCTCCCTCAGTTAATGGAGGGTCCTTGAGAGCAAGTGGCCAAAATGCTCCAGGATATGAAAATAAAGTGCTACCTATTTTAATATTCCAGAGTAGGGTGGCCATTTCTCTGCAGCAGTTTGGTGTCTGCTGCGGGAGTGCTGTAGCCACAGCAAGCACAGAGAAGAGAGCTGAGCTGTTCTAGGAACAGAAAATCCCCATTACAAATCAGAGACATTGATTATGCACCTCGAGAGGGACCAAGTCAAAATCTCTGTGTTTCCATAAAGTAAAGAATTCAATGTGCAGTTTAAAGCTTCAAGTTTAAGCTTAAAGTCCATTTCTGGCCTTGGTCCTCAGAAAGTGGGAACCATCACTTTCCCTGTGGACCTTTCCAACTATCATCACTAAGCGGGAACCTTTTGAAGACAGCTCTCACACAGCAACAAAAGGACAAGACATAATCCTTTGAATCCTAAATGATTTCCCCCCACACTCTTGAGTCCCACAGAGATCAGCTGAGATTCAGGAGCATCTAGACAGAAGACAAATGTGCTCTTGTTAATTGGCTCAGCACACTATGGTATCACAACCCCTTCTACCAGGACCATTTTCATAAATAAATGCATCATAAAGCCTAAATATTTTCCTCAGTCCATCCCATTAAGGGATTGGAGCTGCTGTAGCACTGTTCTGACTCTCATTTTCTTTTTTCTCATTCTCTCAGTGAAGTGTTTGGGTGACACAGAGAAATTCCAGTAAATCTTTTCTTAAATCTAAACATTGTACTGAAAGATTTTCCTGCCCTGATTTGCTCTAAACTCAGCAATAAAAACATACCACTCTGCATAACATCATCACCAATTCCTTTTTGCTCTCACCAGCAATTCCATTTCTGCTCTCACTACCATTTCTGGTCCTTTTTCTTCTCACTAAAGACTGTCAAAATGTTTTGTTCTTTTGCCCCTCCAACCTTTACTTCTTATTTACCATTTTTTCAACAGAGACATCAGTGTGCTGAACTTGCATCAAATATTAATGTCTCCTCAATATCTGACATTTGGGTTAAACAGGGGTTAATGAAAAACATACAAATAATGTTTAATAGCTAAATTCAAAGTTGCAAGGAAATAAAGTTTGCTAATTTTGCAGGCTGATCCTTTGCCAAACCTGATCAATAAAATGCATTCATATCTCAATCTTGACAAATGTTTTAAGCTGTTCATTTATTTGCTAAAACTGAAGAAAGTATCACACCCCAATAACAAAAAGCAGAAACAGACCAACAGCAGCAGTCTCTGTCATTGTGTTTTCTGTCTCATGGACAGAGAGATAAAGACAAACCAGTCTCTAATAATCTTTGTGAGCCTCAGGATATCTTGTGGCATTCAAATGCCTTTTTTTCTTTTAAACTAAAATTTTCTCCCAAGTTTTCTCTTCATTTTGAGATCATGGGTGAGAATGCGTATTTTTAACACATACCAGCTAGTGATACCAGCTAGTGTGAGTTAATCAACCAAATTAAAACATATAATGGAAACAGTCAATCATAATATCATATATATGACATATGATAGATATCCTGTTATATATATTATAAAAAGGGGGGGTTGACAAGGACCTAAATGTTTGCTTGAGATGAAGGGTAATAAATCAAAACTAGTTAGAACTTGACTAGTCACAAACAAATCTTATTTTTTCTTTCTTATAGAACTCTCTTCACAAATTTTGCTTAGTTGTAACAGACTGTGGTAAGAGATACGCCCTGCCACAAGCTCCAGCATCATCCCCTGTCTCCTACACAGAAATCCTAAATCTGACCCAAATCCAGGACAACCAGGGGAGGAATCCAAAGAGGAAGCTTTCACACACTGTTGGTTTGGTAAGCTGAGAATAAGATCCTGTGTTTCTGCTAAGTGCAGGACTGGAAGGGATGGGTGAGAGGGCAGCAGGGCTCATAGCCTACACCAGCCTGTGTGGCACAGCTATTTCCCTGCACCGGCCCTGAGGTCAAGCACCAACTCTTCCAGGCTCTGCACAAAGCCCCAGGGATTCTCCCAGCCCTGGGACATGGCTCAGAGATAGCCCCACTTGTGGCAGCGCTATCATGATGATGATGGGTATTTCATCACCCAAACACCAGTGCTGTGTGAGAACAGCACTGATAAGGACAGTCAAAGCTCTGGACAAGGCTCAGCACAGCTCTTGGAAAACATTGAAATGCCACAGGATTGGCAGGATTGTTTCAGACAGGAACTTGTCTTTGTTTTCCAAGGTGAAAGAGGACTGTTTTATATAAGGCAGTTTGTATTAGTATGGGCTTTCACAGGAGAACAAATGCCAAATGATGCAACTTTTCCTGCCTAGAATCTCAATTAGAAACTTGGATTTAGCATTGGTACATAGCTTTGAAAGTAAATGGGAAACGGAACAGAAGAGTTGATGTAGAAGGGATTTCTTAAAGTGCAAAACCCTTTCTTTAAAGGGAAAGACAGTTGTAATGCCCTGTAATTGGGTAACAAACCAAAAAAGGATGGGATATTCTTTGAATACTCCAGGGAAAGTGCTGAGGGTTGCTAATACACAAAACACATGTGAAAAAGAGTGGCTACATGACAGAATTGGGGTCTTCTTTTACAATATATAAAGAAAAATCAAACAGATACATATTAGCTCTGACAAAAGCTCTTCAATATTAGGAGCACTGTAAAGAAGATTACAATTTTTGAACTTTGGGTAAAGTTCAAATAACTTGGGAAAGCAGTACACTTCAGTGTTAGAGGTACAAGAATCCCAGGAATTTCTGGGCGTTAGGATGCAACACAAATTTCCTCCTTCATCTCACACAGATCATGAAGTGTCAAAGAAACCAAAAATATGCAAGAGGGCAGCCAATTACTAAAAATGGAGATCTGAGCCACAGTGCCTCAACATCCCATTACAGGATGTCTTGGTTTGAATAGACAGGTATCTGTTAAAAATGGGCGGAGACAATATTTTTCTCCTTAAAATGCCTTTATTAATCAGCTCTTACAAGGGTGTCTCAAGGGGCCAGCAGCCAGGTTCGCCCTTGAGGAGGAGGGTCTTGGTCAGCTCTGCAGCTGGAAGTTCCTGCAGGGCTGGAGAACTCTTTCCTCGCCAGGGGTCTTCAAGGAGTTCTGATTTCCGTTTGTTTGCCTCGGGGTCTCACCTTTTTTGGGGTATTTTTAGGTTACAGCGAGTTACAAAAATTGTATTAATCATCTCTATTAATACTCTAGGGTATACACAGCTTAGTACTGTCTTTTGTGGGTCTAAATTTTACATGGAGTTATTTATATAGGGGTATTTTGGTGTTAAAAAGGGTCCCAGAATGCTTTGGGATTCTTAATTTACATGTATTATGGGGTTGCCCCGGGGCGGGGCAGGGGCTGCAGCAGCCTCATGCCGGGCTGGAGTTATTTCACAGCTGGCAGCAGCGAGATGGCCGCGCTACACGGGGAGTGGGCACGTCGGATGTCCCACAGTTTCGATGCAAGCGGGAGGCGCCGGTGGCAGCGCCTCGGCAGCGATTTGCCATGTCTCTGGGAGCGGGTTTTTCTGGAGCAGGCCGGGGCAGGGGCAGGCCGCCCCGTCAGCAGAGCCACCCTGGCGGCGGTGGGGGGGGTCCGGGATGGCTGCGTGGGCTAGGAGCAGTGGGCTGCCCCCATCAGCTGTGCCACGGCGGAGGTTGGGGCCGGGACGGCCCGCTTCGGTGTCTGTGCAGGCTCTCTTAAGGCGGCGGGCAGTCCACTCCAGTGTCAGGGGGGGCTGCGGGCGGCCTCCAGCGACCAAGCAGCCCCTCATCACTGCCCCCTCCCCGGGGGACCACAGAGGCGGCTCCTTACTGTTACATTACAATTTAAAATTATTACATTTAAAATATTAATACACTTATTCCATGACAATCAAGGATTTCAACTCTTCAAATCTCCAACATACATTTAGGAGCTTTCTAATTTTCATTCTTTTCAGTATCTGTCAAGGAAGATTGGAGTCTCCCTTGGAATGCAAGCACCCGCCTCCTTCCTCTTTTTCAAATTATTATAAATTTGCAATTAAAAGGCTGTCAGGCAAAGATTTTGGGAATATGTATAGCAGTTCTTTACTAGAGATATTAAAAAATACAAATGTTGTAGTACAAAAGAATAAGCAAACAAACAAACAAGGAATTCCAGGAAAAAAAAAAAAAAAAAAAAAAAAAAAAAAAAAAAAAAAAAAAAACAAAAAACAAAAAACAAAACAAACCTCTGACAGAGTCAGAAAATACAACCTGATGCCCTGTTAATCAGGGCGTTGGAAAAAGTCCAAAGTCAGCCCTCCTGGAGTGGCAGATGTGGGCCTGTTGGAAGCAGAGATGATGGTCCTGTGGAGCCAGGGGTCCCGAAATGGGTCCAGTCTTCCTTCAGGAGTCCCGTGGGAAACATCGGAGTGCCTGGTGATACTTGCGGCTCCTTTTTATCCAGGTGGAAATGGTTGCTCTTCTGCTTTCCAGTAGAGCATCTCACAATAGAGTGATGAAATGTGTCATGTCATTGGTGAGCTTTGATGGTGCGTTAACAAAAGATATTCCCATGGGGATAGTGAAAGACTGAGCACAGATAAGAGGTAATACCCCACCTGGTTTTTAACAGCTGACTTGTTATCAGGGAAGGCAGTTACCCCCTTCCTTCTGGAGTTACAACAGATAAGAAAAACAAAACCTTTGGCTATCTCTTTGTTTTGGTCAAGTACCCTTAAGTATCCAACATTTAGTCTCCTTGGTAACTTACGGGGAAAAAATTCTTTAAAGTAAAAATGGAGCAAACCCCCAACACAGGAAAAAATCATCTCATTATAACAAATCTGTACAAATTATACACCTCAAATTAGAGCACACTTAAAATAGTGTAGTTTAGAGCACACTTAAAATAGTGCAGTTTTTCTATCAGCAGTCAAAACAATGCATGCATTTATTTAGAGAGGTAGGAAATTGGCAAAAAGTGTCCTGGTTTTAAAAAAATTGTATTATTGCAAACAGAATTTATTTCTACAGTATGTTATTCCTCATATGAATAAGATAAGTGTGTGCTATAGGAACAGACTGCTAAAATTATCTCACCAAGTAGGCAGGGAGCTGAACAGATGGCAGCACCAGGCATCACTAGACCTCGCTTATAGAGATTCTCGTTATCACTTCCATAAGATTAGGAAATTACTCTCCTAGGAAATACAACATTCCGAGGGTGAGGCAGAAATATGTAATTTTTTTTTTCCCATGGAATCAACAATTATCGGCTGTCCACCAGGATAGTGTTAGTGGATCTAAAAGGAAATCTCATACAGAAATAGCTCATTGCTGCTAATTTCTGCTAATAGGTCATTATCTGCTGGTACTTACTTTGGATTTGGTTTCTTTGTAGGCAGGGTGTTCTTTTGGAGAAGATTATCTTGAACTGCACATACACCTTCATCTTACCCATAAAAAGACAAGTTTAGAGCAGGCTTAGTGTGCTCAGCCATAACATGTGTGGCAGCATTTATAGGGAGCAAATCTCTCAGTCACAGAAGGCAAACCATGGCTGGTTTGGCCACTTTTTAAATAAAATTGCTTCTCTCTCTGCCCAAAGCACTTTTTCCCACCGTGTGTTTCATACAAAGCTTCCTTCTTCCTCCCTGTTTATCCCATCCTGCCATATGTTCCAAAGGAGAAAGGTTTTAATTACAACAGTTACCGAAGCACTTCCCTGCCTACAGAGCACAGCAGAGCCTTTTCCGAAAAAAGAAATTATTTTAGCACTACTATCATTAACAGCTGAAAACTCCATTTGTGAGCTCTAAGTGAAGTGTTGCACACAGAGGACAAGAAATTTCATTCAGTTCTACAGAGTGGAAAAGAGAACCACTGAGGGTTTGTGTGATTGTTTTTCTCTTTGACTTAGTATGCCATCGTGCAAATGGTTGAACAACAACATGGAGCAATTTTTAGTAGCAATTTTCAAACAACGACTCAATTTATGTGCTCAGCTGATGTCAAAGGGGGGAAGCACAAGCACTTAAGGTCTCAGAAACTTACCCCTCACTTAAACATTAGAAAAGAAGAAACCAAATAAGACCATAGACTGAAGCAGAGCTTCTCAAGTCTGGTCTGGCACCAAGTAAGATGCCTCTTGAAGCCAGCTAGCTATACCTTACAGGGGGGAAAAAAAGCCTTCTGTGGTAACTCCTGCAATGTAAGAAGGTTGGAAATGTTTTCTGTGCTGGAGAACTTCAGTCCAGTGCAAATCTTGCATTCATTTTTTGGCAATGACTCTGAAGTTTAACACTTGAATCAGGGGAAGTGCACAAAGCTGAGAGATAGTGATTTTTCTATACTGGCACAATGCTGGAAGGCATAACCACTGCATTCCCTGAATAAGGAAACTCTTAAAGCTGCAGTACATGCCTGAGTTTGCCTTCAGGCTATTTTTACACTGAAAATAGTTGAAATGCACGTATCTGGCCTGAGTAAGGAATAAAATTATTAAAAGTATAAGGCTGTAAAATACACTGAAAGTCAATAATGCACAGATAAAGAAAGGAAGACAGTCCTCCTGGGAGGGGATGCACAGGAAAGATGTTTGAGTCCACAAGAGAAGACATATCCATATCTCCCTTTAGTCAGAAACAAGTGACATCTGCAAAAGCCATTTCCTGTGAAAAAAAGACCTGGAATCAGCTTTGAATCAGTCTTTTTTTTTTTTTTTTTTTTTTTTTTTTAATTAGCTCCTTTTAAAGCACCAACTCCAATTCTACTTACCTTACACAGCAGCAATCCTGACAAACAAACAAAAGCCTAGCATCCCATCAATCCGGAGACAAGGCCCAGATACAACCTCTTCATGTTCATTATCATAATCAGGAAAGATGCTCTACTAGTGCTTTTTATTTCCTTTCATATCCATGTCCCCTCATAACTCGACTGCTGTTCAGCTTATCCACTCCCAGAAAAAACACTCTAGAGCCACAGGAAATTAATCTATCTCCTCTGGAGAAAAATCCTCTGCAAATAAGCCCCAAATGCTGACAGCCAGACACTCAACAGCACACGAAACCTCTGCTAGCACCACATTTCTTGCAGCCAGTGCCCTCTGAAACCTCAGCCAGGCACGAGGGAGCTCAGCACACTCGGACACATCTCCATCACAGGTTAACCTCCCAGGACAGCTGCATCTTAAACCTGGCTGAATTTAAGAGAAGGGGTGAGACATGGCTTAGGCTGTGTGACAATGATCTGTGATGAAAAATTTGCTCTAAAGGCAGTTTGAGGCCTCTTTTGAGAAAAATTAAGTAGGTAAGTATAGAAATATGTTTGCCTTGGGAAAACTATCACTGCTATTAAAAGAATTTCCTTATTCTTTATCTAGCTACAGAAGTTCTGGAATAAATGACATTTTTATCTTACAGCAAAGCTTCTCACTCCAAGGTATGTGAAAATTCTGGATACTGTTACTGCAGTGGACCTGCTGTTCAGCTAGCCAACTGCATGAACCAGCAGAAGCTGCAACACAGGAAGAAAGGTGAGAGCGAGAGAGACTTCCTATCACAGGTGCACTTTGCTTAAGGGTCAAATTACTGTTTCACTGGTTATTGGTATTTTCTAAATGAAAAGTAGTGAAGACTATGAAAATGCTACTTTTTGTTTTTTAGTCTATCTTCTGCAGAACAAGAAAGTGCTTCCTAAAACCAAAATCAAAATGTCTACTTCATATACAATCTCCCTCAGACCAAATTAGTTTTCCACACCTTTGGTTGCACAATAATAGGCTATCAAGGCTGTGCAATAAAACTCCACATAATAAATTGAAAATTACAGCAAGAAAAAAAAAAATCTCAATCTAGCTAGAGAATATCCTAGCTGAAAAAACAGGTTCCATCTCTGTATTCATGAGAGAAAATAGCAATAAACCATGTTTAGAAGTTAACCTCTATCATGCTGAAATAATGAAAGCCTCTAGTGGATTACAGACAGGACATGGAAAGAGAAAGCCAGAAGAGAAGGCACATGGCTCCTCACCCCAACAGACTCTGAATTATGTTCTTTAGTGGAGGAAGTGACATGTGTCTATTTTACTTTACTGTTGTTTTCACAACCCATTTTACCATCACATTGAATTACACCTTTATAGGGCCTGAACTGTTTTTCAGCTGCAGCACTAGATTTAAAAATAACTTGACCTTCCAGATCTCGGATGGGAATGATGCTTAGAGCTGCCTCCACTCTTACAAGGCACAACTAAGGGAAGCAATTTCCTTATAACACTCAGCATTACAAAAACCCTGTTAAAGAAAAATGTTAAAATACATGTAACAAAAACTGACCGCGGTTTTAGGTTTCAGTAAGAAGACAAGTATTGCAAGATGGTCTAGCTTGTAAGAGATGTAGTTTATATAGTTTACTGCAGTATTGGACAGAAAAGAAATAGGCATGGCTAAATTTCCCTAAGCAGGAACATGTAATAAAGAAGAAACCAGCCTACTTTGGTTTTAATGTCTTGGACTTGCTTACAACCCCTGAGGAAGAGGTCAGTGCAACACAATATGAAAAACAGAATCATAAACCAGTCTTTGCATTTGCTTCTTGATGGAAATAAAGATTATCTCTCCAGCTCACTCTGAGTTATTGCCAGGATTTTTAATGAAATAACAAAAGGGATGAAAACAATCCCCAATATATTTGCAACCTTGTAACTGGAAAGCAAGGAGCTTTCCAGTTGCAGTCAAAACCCAACATTTTTTGCTAACTATCCTGTCTTTAAATAAGTGATCCTGGCTCTTTCTGCCTCAAGGCACAGAGTTACAGAGGCTGTAGCAGTGATTATTCTGAATGTGCCAAGAATCAGTAGCTTTGATATTTCTGAATGCAGCTAAGAACAAGAATATAGGCTATGGTAGGGGAACCCAGCGTTTCATTTTGCAACATACAATTACTGGGTATGAAAAAAGAAATGTGATTCCCCAAAGTATATGGTAAAAGAATGATTAATTTACATAAATGTTGCTGAAGTTGAGCTGGCAGTTGATTTGCCTTGCCTTTCTGATAGCTGCAGTGAGAAGCCAGGTAATAGCACGCATTGAATTTCTGAAAATTGGTCCTTAGCTCACCCAGGCAATCCACAGCCTGAACTCAGCACAGGGCAGGAGTGACTTTAGGAAACCTTGTTGCTGCCTTGATATAGATAAAAATATCAAGATTTCCCTTTAATATACTCCCATTTATTTGACAACCAACCACCATCCATACCTATTTTTTGGAATTTTTTCTTCCCTGCTTTTCTCTCTCTGTGTACCTCATTGGGAAGGGCAGCTAGTCTTGTCATGTGAGAGAAGCTGTTTGTAAAAGAAACATTTTCCTTCCTCCACATTGACCCAGAATTTTCCCCTTGCCACTTTAATCACATCCAGCTACTATTAAGCAAAGAACCAGAATCCTGTATCTTCTCACTGCTGTTGTGTTGCCACTTCCCTTGGGAAAATAAGACACAAAGGACCCCAAGAAACAAATGCAAAAACCCTGTATCATGAGCCAAACCTCACAGTGTTGCATTAGAGAAGTGCATCCAGAAGAGCCTCTTGATCCTCTTTTCGTGACTAGGTGTGCAAGACTGGTGGGAAATGACCCATTTTTAACCCACCCCACTCCAAGCTGACACTGTAATGCCACAGCCACTCTCCACTCAGGGTTCATAGAGAGTATCAGAGCAGACAGCCCGACCATTTCACTGAAGTGAAAAATCACAGCTCTATGATGATGCCTTGAACGCACATGCAGCTGAAAGAGCCAACACACTGTGCTTCAGGAGGAGAGGAAATGCTACATAGGCAGAATGAATGAGGAGTGAAGGCAAAAATTGCATTCATATCTAGTCCTACCTATTTTATGTTTTGTTTGGGTTTTTTTTTGTTGTTGTTTTTTTTTTTTTTTTAACAATAACATCATAGAAGCAGACAAGCTCTGATTATGTATGAGCATCTACACATACACATCTAAAATGTTCACCAGCAAAAGTGCATTCCTCTCAATCCTGAAGCTTAAGAGTGGATTTGACCATCACAATGAAAGGGTGATAACACTGTCTGACCTCTGCCTGACTTGCTGCCCACCTCCTGGATGCTGACTGGCACTGAGTGTTAAGAATTACTAAAAATAACCAGCTTGTGTCATATATTGTAATAAGGGCAAAGAAAAAGAGGCAGCATGTTTGAGGCTCTTGCTATCTGCCCTTCTGTCACATTCCTCTTATAAATTTTCCCCTTTAGAACAGAGTTTGCTGTAGAAAGCACAATTGCTACAGATGATGGGAGCCAAGAAGTTCTTAATGATTTCATATCAATGACAATGAGATTGAGATTTTGAGGCAGAAGTGGGGAACTAAAGAGAAGAACCTGCCCCACAGAGGACCATACTGAAGGATAGTCTCAGGTTGCCCTACAGAACAGATTCTAGTTTTGTAAGATGTAGTTCTGAATGAATCCAAATGAGAAAATACCAGCATAAAGAGCACAAACACATAAACCTCAAAGATGCTGGCTTTCATCATATTTTTCAAGGTTTCATAGATTTTAGTTCCACATGATTTCTTTCTTTTTGTTTGGTGGGAGATTTTCGCCAAAAATCTCTTTAGTAGTTGCTTGTGATCTGAAGGTGTTGCCATTTGATTCAATAAACTGTATTTAGATACTAGTAAACTGTAATAGTTGACATTTAATTGACATTAGTAGTAGTCATGCTAAGGCTTGGTAGGCCGCATATAACCTGTAGATGAACTGTTCTAGCAGATTTTGTAATGTAAGCAGTGTAGCTAAGAGATAATCACTTATTTAAGGAGTGTATCCATTTATCTAAGGAATGTACCTTTTGGCAGATACTTAAATGTCAGAGAGATTATTGTACCAGGTAATGAAAATGAAGTAAGAATTTGTGATGATGAAGAAATCATGTAAAGAAACATATAAAAAGCCTGTGATTTTTCTGTGAAATGGGGCTCTGTCTTTGGACGCTAGTCCACAGGCTCCCAGGCCCACAATAAAGCACCGCATAAACGACTTCGGTTGTTTGTGTCTTCTTCGGATCGGGCAACAAAGGCATAATTTAGATGTGTTTTGCTCCATCTCACTCTGATGGCACTTCACAAATCATACAATTCTGGGTTCAGGTCACAGGCAATGCTCCATGTCCTGGCAGCCAAGACATATCCCCAGGAAAAGGTAAATCCTATTTCCCAAAATTACCTACTAAATGCCAGAAGAAAAATAAATAAAATACAAATAAATCAGCATTGATTAAAAGACAAGAAAAAAAATAGACTGAAAATAAATGTGGGTTTTGAGCAAATAAGAGTAGATGTTTAAGGTTGAGCACCTTGGCTGATAATTATTGTCTACATGTGATTAGCACCCATGAGTTTCCCTAAGGTCCAAGTAACTAATCACAGCTCCAGTAGAGATCATCGGATTTTTCAGTTTTGTTTGGTGGATGTCATCTCTGAGCCAATGACTAGTTAGTGCCACCCATTCTATACTGCTTAATAGTGAGCAAAAAATTTAGGAGGAAGGTAAAAGGGCAATGATGCATCCATGTGCAGGGAACAGGAGAAAATCAACAACAGAAGGTACAGTCATGCAGGGATACAGTGCATGTGTGGATTTCCAGGAGAGGAGAAGTGTCACCACATCACTTGCCTACTGGTAGCTGGGAATACATCCAGATTCCTGTTCTGTAATTCCAATGAGATCCCAATGAGTACTGAAGGCATAAAACATTCAACAAGTGCCAGGCACATTCTAACACTGAATGACTAGGAAGAACATTAGTCTCTCAGGGAAGCCTTAACTATTTTTTTTACCAGAAAACTGCTCAGGATATTGAAAAAAAAAAGTCAAAGGAAATGAATCGGAACAGGGGCAGCAAATTTGCCTTCATTTGTTGTTTAACATTCTTTATCAGTTATGTCACCATAATTTATACCCTATTTGCTTATGAACTCAGGCAGTGAGGACTTTCAGAAAAAAAATTCACCTTTTCCTTATGCCTTTATTTTATTTGAAGGGCTGCTTAAACTTTTGGACTAAAGTTTCAGAAAGTCTGGCACCCAGGTTATTCTTCCTTTCCCACTTAATCCCAGGCAACTGAATGAAGTCACAAGTACAAGCCAACATAGCTCCTGGGCTCTTGGCTCCTGAGAGTCCAGATCACATTGCAAGGATTCTGTAAAAACTGGCCACACAGCTAATCCCAGCAATGCCAAAAACCATCTAATTCCACATCACTTGAACAGACAAAAGCCCAAGTTATTTTTAACCAGCAAATTAATACTGAAAAGAATGAGTCAGCACAAGAAGTCCTTAAGAGGGCTTCCTCATCTAGAAATAAAAGCAAGGCAAAAAAGTTATGCATTTTAAAAATGCAGAGGCCACAAGCAAAACCAAAATGTTTTAACAAGTTCAGAGAGCTGCTAGCCCAATACCCAAGCAGCCACTGGTGTGTGATACCTGAGAAACAGGGATATTATATGAAGATGCTTTCCCTGGCATCCTCTCCCAGCCCTGGGCACTGGGACTGGATCTTCAGGTATCAGCAGTACTGATGGCCCAATCCTCCATGGAATTTGCCTCACTCTGCTTTAAACCCAGGTAATACCTCTGACTTCCAGAGCTGTCCTCTCAGCATTTGCTCACTCAGTACCCCACACAAAGAGGGACACAAAGGGCTTGGAAACACCACCTCGGCATAAATAAGGGGTCATTCTTTCAAAGAACTTACGTAAGACCCAGCACTGCCAGATCCCGATTTGATTAATTACTGCCCAAAGATTACCAAGGGCAGCTGAAAGTGCACCCTCATTCATTTTCTATTTGAGGCCCCTTTTCTGAAAGAAGGAGCTGGAAATTTGAGTATTTTTAATAAGGCACTTGGTATTTATGCAACAATCCCTCGGTTATGCTCCATTATCCTACTTCGCCTTTTTTTGACCTCCCTAGTGTCCATTGTTTGACTCTGCTATTCCCAAGCAGAGCTAAATGCCTGAACTTTGCCAAAGAAAACAGGTTGAGAATGTGTCCAATCCCAAATTTGTATCCAAAATCCTTGTTTGGGCCCATTAACAGGAAACATAACCACTCAAGGATGCTTTAGGTGGCTTGCAAGTATATTTGAGGGTAAGTACAGCAAAACAACAAGCTGGTTACCCTATGACAACAGTGCCACAATGAAATGTATTTATCCTGAACTCTTGACCTTCCTATTCTATTACAGTTGATGCTTATGAGGAGTATGAACTTGGAAACACAATCATCTGGTGAGTAATTATAGAATTTAGGATTATAAACCACATTTCAGGAAACAAAATTGTGAATCTTACCACAGCCACCTTTGGTTTCACCTGAGTGGTTTGTAAGCCAAATTGTGAAGCAAGAACCCAAAGAAAGCATTTGGTGGTAAATAAGTTGGAAAACGGAATTGAATGACAGATTTGTATTTAAGTCTTTGTTAACAGGCACACAGAAGCAGTCAACAGTGGTCTTGCTGCCTATACTCAAAGCTCTTTCTCTCATAGAGACAGCATCAGTCTATTAGTATACCCATTAATTTCGCAGCATGAAGAGAGATTTGGTAGGATTACAAGTCACAGCTTGCTGCATTTTTCTGTCTCCAAGACAAAGAAAATAAATTTGTTTCATTTCAGAAGTCCTGTGAACAGGGAAATACATGTACAGAGCAGAGGAAATTGTTTAACAAGATTTTGGACTAAGCTTCATCTGAATTTTTTCCTGAAAGCAGGCAAACAATATATTTTTAGCAAAATTTGCAGCCCCTTAAGGCAAAAGCATCACCCATTAAACACTATCAGCAAAGGAGGAAGAAACATTTACAAGGGTGGTCTGGCAGAATCTCCCTATGGTGGGCTTTTCTAAACACAGGAGAGAGAAAATAAAAACACCTCTCAGTGTATTTTATATATATATTATAAGCCTAATTTAGAGCTGGTTCTAACCAGTTCACAGTAACTTCCAAACCAAAGCAATGTAAATATTGTCAGCTCCACTGATTATGCTAAAAATGCCCTAAATTGAGACGTGAGCACCCTCCTGACAGGAGGAACAGCTCTGCCATCTCTCTATCACACCCAGCTCCACTTTGTTTCTCAGACACTTCTGACACCTACAGCCATGTCCATGGGCTGCTCTAGCATCTCACTGCCATCACTGCCCTGGTCCTGCTGGCCACACTTCTGCTGATACAAGGCAGGATGTCACTGGCTTTCTGGCCACCTGGGCCCACTGCTGGCTCATGTTTAGCTGCTGCCAACCAGCACCCCCAGGTCCTTTTCAACTAGGCAGCTTTCCAGCCACTGTCTTCCAAGTCTGTAGTGATACATGGAGTTGTTGTGGCCCAAGTACAGGACTTTGCCTGGTTGAACCTCATTCCATTGTCTTCAGCCTATCAATCCAGCCCGTCCAGATTCCTCTGCAGTACCTTCCTGCCCTCCAACAGATCAACATTTCTGCCCAGTTTGATATTGTCTGCATACTGGTTGAGGGTGCACTTGATCCCCTTGTCCAGGTCATGATACAAAGCCATTCCTGCAAGGGCCACCTTAATATTAGCAAGCAGATAAATATTTCTAATGCAAACTTTCTTTAACTGGCATAGATGCCAAAGCAAACTTCCATTCTGGGGTAGATTGACTGGGACAAGGCTGTGGATGCAGACACTGGAAAGCATGGCACAACACCACAAGGGAGCAGATGAGGTCATGTAAGGATGCTGTGTGGTCACAGTCAACACTGCAGTCACTTAAATCACTTCACTGTCTGGGATAAACAACAGAGCACAATCACAGGCTCCCTATTCTACACGTGAAGGAAATTAGACAATTACTAGAAAAGCAAGCTAACAAAAGCGAAGAGAGTTCACTTAGTTTTGTCACTACAGCCAAGCAGCCAAAAGCTACTTCCTGCAGTTCATAATTCCTAGCAGTGAATCCCCTCCCAGACTTAGCTTCTCTGTCTTTTTTCAGTGCAGAGTTGGTAAAAGGCACCTCACTTGGTTACCCAGAGTTACCTCCCTCCAAGAGCTCATCAGTTAGGCCACCAGCCATGGGACAGGCAGGCTGCAGACCACACTCTCTCTGAGGGATAGAGACAGCCTTTGCTGAGGGCTGCCACCTCACAGAGGAGAGGCTGGGGTTCTGGTCTCTGACTCAATTAATATTTAGGTACTTCTCATCCAACATTAATTGAAATAGGGACTAGAACTTTTTCTCTATTCCCATATGAGTGGTTTAGCCTTTAGGCTACAGTCATTCTTATCAGCTTGCTCAGTCCCACTCTCCCTTGCCCACAAAACACTATCTTCCAACAACGTGGAACAGCTTCATCTGAAGGAGCAAAGAGTCTGCCAACCAACTGCTAGGGCACTTTCTTCAGAGAAAGACATAGATTCACAAATCCTAGGACAGAGAATAAATTGGAGCCCCAAACCTTGCCACAAGCACAGAACCAGAGAGTGAAAGGACATAAGTGGGTGAGGTAGTGAGCTTGGAAACCTTGGAAGATCCTAATAGCTCCTACAGCAGTGCAGCAACAAGGTAGTGACAGACCTCAGGCCAAGCCAGACCTTTAGATAGACAGAAAATTTTACAAAAGGTAGAAATTGAAGCGCACAATGTCTGCACAAGATTCCAGCAGTAGATGACACTTGAATGTACAAAGGATCTAAGGACATCCTATATAATACAGGATGCACCCAAATCTAAACCCAGAGCAGCAAAGCAAGAATCTGAAATTGGTGTGTTTGCCCTCATTACACCATGACAGGGTATTGACTACATGTTTTCACATTTAAAGGTTTTAGGTTTTATTCAAAACTGTAAAAGAGAAAAAAAACACTAATTTTTCAGATTGAAAAATATATAATTTCTAAATAGGAATCAGCAAATTTTGATTTAAGCCACATCTAATATAGAAAATCCAGGTCTTAATATGTAATTTTTTAGATGAAAGTCAGTTTGAAGACAATTATTGTAATTTTTTTCTGTTTTCAAACATTATTTCTCCTCAAAAAAATCCTGGCTACCATGCCCATACATTTTCTTACTAGCATGAAGTGCAAGATTTTTGTACTGCTGAAGTGATTAAGTGTTTAGCTACTGATATCAAGGCCAGCAGGGCAGCACAACTTCACCTTAGACATTTTTTCCACCTGCTTTCAGCAAATAATACATCACAAATGAGTATTTTTCTCTCCACACACTCTCCCTCTACCCTTGTTCCTGGTTTTGCCATCCAGAAACCAAGTTGTGTGCTGTTTCAGTGGCCCATTAATATTGTCTTCACATAAACTTCCCTGTTCATCTGTTACCGCACAGGCTGCAGTTTCCCAGGTGCTGATGTCTTTCTGCAGTGGCTTTAAGCAGAGGCCTATGAGTTTTAATCCTTTTTTTCCTGCCTTTCTCCTTTTCACTAGTCTTAATGGGAAGAAGGAGCTGATCCATACCTGTCAGCCCCTTCAGACACCAAGATATTCTCACCTCCCCACCCCAAACAACTCACTAGCCTAATCTCACACCACCTACAAATCTTGAACTGTACCATCACTCTTCATCTCCATTTTCTAGAGTCTCACCTGCTTCATTTTGCCTCATTCTCTCTCCCCATCATTTGCCACCTGTTTTGAGTCAGATGCCCAGCTCCAAGGTATTCAGCCTTCCCATGATGGAAGAGTATATAAAGACATCACTTTATATGAAGATTTCCTGTCTGAGGCCATGGAGAATTTTCTCCAGCTTCTGAGCTGGATCATCTGGGCTTTCATAACCACTGCTGCCATTTCTCAAGGTAGTGAGCTTTCCAAACTGTATCTTTTATTTAGTTAGGTGATAGTTAATAAGATTCCTATCCAACACTCTAGGCATTTTTATTACATCAAAAATAAAGCTGGTGGTGTTTTACTCCTTTAATCATTTTAACATGGAGTAGAAAGCTATCTATGAGCAGAGATTCCTGGTTCATTATTCCCCATCAGGGAATACACACGATCAAGTTCTTAAAAAAAAAAAAAAAATCTTTTTCAAGATATGGGTACCGAAATCCATTTGCTTGTCTTGCAGTCTGAGATGCATAATTCTCCAGAGACCAGAGCCTGATACATTCCCTTTTATAGCAAGGGGGATCCAGGTCAAGCTGCCCTGCAGACATCAGCTGTGACTGTAAGGCAGATACCTGCTAAAATACATGAATTTTTAAACTCCAGGGCTATGGAATTCCCAGGATTACTAAAAGTCATCAGCATTCATGTGAGTGTATTCTGATGGTTAAGAAAATGCTCATGCATATTCATATGACTATGGATTTCTGTGCAAATTCAGAGAGCAGAATGAATTCATCAGATAACTCCCATGATGAGCTGGAGAGTGGAGAAACACTGAGTGTATTATTTAGGAATGTGATAACAATAACAGGGGTCATTTTGGAAAACCTACCTATCAGTCTTCAGAACCCTAAGTGGATGAGTGCATGGAGAAACTACCATACATTTGTGTCAGCCATGCAAAAACACTTCCCAGAACCACATAGCAGTTATTCAAACCATCATATTAAGACTGAAGGTGAAAGGACTAATTTTTTGTTTTGTTTATAAGATGTCTTATTAAGGCTTAAAAAACACCTATAAAGCATGTTTTTCCTGAGGGAAAGAGGTAGTGGGCAGGGAGGGGAAAAGACAGGATACAATCAGGTAACTTATGTCCAGAATCTACCCATCTATCTTTGCATCACTCAGTACAGAGGCCCACATGATCTTTTTTCTTTCATTTTTTCCTCTAATTAGATTTCCAGATTTGCTGCCTAAAGATTGCTTCCTCATTGTAGCAATACACCCACAGTAGCATCTAATTCTGGCTTTAACCCAAAACATACCAGACACTTCATGTAGTAGTGTGGTTTTGGTTTTATCAGTTTTATGTATGTATTTGTTCCTTATATTAAGTTCATTTTTGTAAGTTATAATGGTTTGCCCCATGCCACCCATGTTCCACCCTCATTGGTTTCACCCCAACCAGTTATATGTCAGTCAGAAGTTATCCAGCCCCTGGGTCTTGTCTGTCACTTCGGGGTCTCTCCCAAAAGTCTGGAAAGTTCCAGGAAGAACCCCAAGTGATTGGACAAGACTTCAGCTGTCTCCCCACCGAGTTATTAATTTGTTACACTGTATGTCATTTATCCAGAGAGCCATGCCCCCCGTTGGCCCCTGATTTGTCCCCAGTTAAACCCATCCTTGAGTTCCTCCCCCCAATAAAAGGTGTTGCATTCAGGGGTTCCAAAAAAGCCTTTTTTTCCCTCGCTTTTCCCCACTGCTTCTGCTGAGGGGTGTCTGCTGGGGCAGATACCCTGATGAATAAAGCCAGCAGTTAACCCAGAACAGCCTTCTCTTTTTTCCTGCCCTCGTTGCTTCACTCCTTCAAGCAAGACAAGAACTCACAGGGGTCGGTGAAGTTCATCCTGCTACTGAGCCGTATCCTTCACTGTCGAGGTGTCAGGGCTGGCCAAGGCATAGACAGACACCTCAATAACTTCAGAATTATTTTCCTCACCTTTGTAGATGTCAAGATTTTGACAAGCTTAGTCTGCTTTTCCCTGCTTGCAGGAGGCAGAACCAAGCAGAAAAATTCATAAACACTTACAGGAGAAGGTCATGTCCTTTCAGCAGGCACTTGGACATCACAGCCATGGGACCAAGGAATACCAGGCTGGGCACAAGAGTAAGACTCCTTTGCACACAAGGTGAAATACCAGCGTAATTCAATGTGAAAAGATCAAAGAGCCTGAAGTAGGTGCCAATCTCCCTCTCTTATTATTATTCAAGTAATTAATCATAAAGCTCATGGTGTAATGAACTGATGGCACTAATGCCATTTATGCTTAAAGTGCCTTGGCTGTAGTAACACAAAATAAAAGTTCCACAGAGTCAAGGACTTGATACTTGGGGTACAACATAATCTTCATAATAATCTGTTTATCACCCTTATTTTTATTCAAGTAAATTCCTTTATTGCACTTTAACTACTATGGCTTGTTTCTATTTAGCATTAGAGCAGGAAATAATTGCAGCTGGCTTCACACTAGGGGTTACTATTATCTCCAAGGAAATAAGGACAATCAATATTTCAGGGAGGACAAGTACTGAAACTGCCTCCTGAACAAATTGCAGATCAATAACCACGATAGAAAATGGAAGGGAGATTTGCATTTGAAGGAATCCCAAGGAGACCTCAGAGGAAAAGAATTAACTACAAAGATAAATGTGTATTTTCTCTAACTTAGCTGTTCATTTGTGTCTGAACACAAAGTCATCAGGACCTGTGACCTAAATCAAATAGGTAGGCCTGTCAGCAGCTGGTTGTCTACCACCAAGAAGATTTTAGGATAGGATTCTAGGACAAGTAGATTAAAATAATTTAAAATATATTTCATTTTCTTTTGTTAACCACTGCAACAGCAATTACAACCACATATTTTTAACTGGAATATGTGAACAACTGGCACGTGTGCACTTCTTCCTGAAACCTGATCTGTATTACAGGTGAGTGCAGTACAACCATTAAATAAGAAGGTTCAATGGGAGTAAAGGCCTCAGTTCCAGGGATACCCTGTTGTTCCAGGGCTTTCTGTAGGCTAAAAGAATGCCATTCCATTCAGCTACAGAAAAGACAGTAACTGTTAATATTAAGGAATTAATGCATTAAGCAATCACTTTCCAGCATCATATAGGAAATATCTCCTTCAGCAGCTGGACAGTAGGGAGAATCCCTTTTCTAAGCATTCCCAGGGAATGCAGAGAACATGTGGGCTCATTTCCAAATGCTGTCTTCCCCTGCATGTAGTAGTTCTGCTACATTTCATAACTTCCAAATTCCAAGGAGAAAAAATGCAAGTTATTAAATATTACTTAATTCTCCATCAAAATTATTCAATGTCTCATATGGTCAATAACTACATTTGACTTTCTTACTGTTACTCATTTTCTAAATACGAGCATGTATTTTAATTTTGCTTTACAGTAGAAAACCAGCAAAAGCTTCATTTAATTCTAGGTGGTCCAGAATACCTGAGAAGTTATGTAAGTGCTGAGAAAGAAGAGTTGCATGAAGTGTGCAGAAAATACATTTATGTATAATTCAGCACTATAAAACACAAGGCAAAATACTAGGGTATTTAGGAAATAACAGCTTCTTGAATTGGGTTTTATTATATTTTTAAGGTGGTGGTGTTGTTTAAAACAACAAAAGTTACATTTTCTCCTTTCTAAATCGTTGCCTTCTCAGACCATGTGTTTCTGGTAAGATCACAGACTGGGAGGCGAGCACTTTCATTTCCTGTAATATTTTGTTTACTCAGAGCCATATTATCCATGACACCTTAAGGAAATCCTGCCCCATTTACCTCTTTCAAGTCTTGGACAACAGCAGTGAGCCTCTCATTCTCTGCCTGAACGTTGGTGACCACAGCCCTGCTCTGCTTGAGCTCGTTCTGCATCTCCAAAATCTTGCCAAGATAATAGGCTTCCTTCGATGCAGACTCCTGCAGAAGAGTCTCTTCCCGTGTTTCACCATCTTCAGCCACTTTGCGGTGGACAGAGAAGGACTGCCCAAAAGCCTGCAAGAGGAAATTAGCACAGTAAAAACCCACTGAAACTAGAACAACGACCAGCAGTACTGAGCAGCTGCACAGCAAGCAGGAATGGGATAGATCTGCAAGTCCCAAGCTCTGACCCACGAAACACTGTCCCCCACCATCCCACTTATCTAAAATGAAGCATCTTGAGGGAGCAGACTCCCATTTGCAGTCTGGATTTATGGCCCCCATCCAGCTGACCTCCACTGAGATCAAAATGGTGCTCTGCTAACTGGCCATTAATTAGTGCCAGTGTTTAATCCTCCTGCACAAGGCCAGCCCATAATTCATCGATTCCTTTCTTCTCTGGTTCCATAAAAAACCCGCATGGTTTGTTTTGGTTTAAAGAGCATAAATAGCTGACAAGTCTTACTGAACTGCTTCCCATTTTTAACAACCTTTTCTTATAAGAGCTCATCTCCTCGTACAGAAAAAAACATTCCTATAGCCTGGAAGAAAAATAAATGAGCTGAGAACCAAGCAACAGCCATCTACACCTCTAGGATGCTAAACACAAAGTGTGCCAGACTCTTCATTTTTGCTTCTCTTGGATATTTAACTGTTTGAGAAGTGGTTAAATATAGAGGAAATTTCAGTGCTTGTTTTCCTGTTACTGGCTTACACTGATCAATTTAAAAAGACAGTATTTATCAGTGACAATTTCTGGTGTTATTTTTGACAGTTCTGGAGCAACCTGAAAAAAAGCAAAGTACAAGCCATGATAGTAGACATGGCAGAGATATCATTTAACTATGAAAAATGGGGGAAAACCCAGCAGTAATATAATATAAAAATAATGTTATAAAATAACAGACACAAAACCAAAAAAAAAAAAAAAAAAAGCAATAAAATATAAAGTAGAATAGAAGCAAACCCTGATTTGAGTGTATTACCTTTTTAAAAAAAAGGCACTTAGTTGAAAATTACATGACCTGATTCTGGAAGAAGACAAAAGAGAGCTTCTAACATGAAGAACATTTAGCCTAACACAGGCAGAAGCTCTCTCAAGTACCTTAAATCAAAGTGAACGTATCGGAAACACCACTATTTTTATTTTTTTTCTCCTAATATGTGAGAGAAACTTGAGTCATGGTAAAACACTCTTTCAGTGAAAAATTATCCCTAATAGCCTCATTTCTACCCAGTTCTATAAAACCACAGCAGCACACATTTGTACCCACAGCAAGGTATGGCCTCCTTTGCCTTCCCATAGATAAGACTTGCCAAATTAAATCCATTGTTTTACTGCTGCTATTTATAGCCTTTCAGAACACATTCTAAGCTATACTGGCACTAGAACTGAAGCAGCCCCTTAGAAACTTCAAAGCAAAACTCTCTTCAAAAACTTCTCAGCTTTTAAGTCTACTTCACTTGGAGAATCCTGTGAACTCATCATTAAAGGATTCTTAAAGCATTTAATAATGTATTAACTCAGCTGTCTTCTCAAAAGCTGTAAGTTACAGAAATAGCAAGTGCCAGCAACTTGCCAAATAGGATTTTCCAAATAACATGAAATTCAATTTAATGAAACTTAAGCACTGATATATCTGTGAATCTAAGACAACTGGTTTGGGAACTCTACTAATAAATTATCATCCTCTACATGCTTATATTCAAAAACTCACTGGTCCTAGTTTGAGACAGAGCAAAAAATACCAGTCAAATAAAGACCCTACAAGACAAATGTAAAGGCCACTTATCCAGGGGTAAAATCAGAACACACATTAGAGCAGGTAGGACTTGCAGGGATGGAGAAGCTCATGAAAAAATGTTACCTGGAGTCCTCTCTACCAGAAAGCTAAGTACGCAGGAATGACAGCTTTCCAGATGCACGCCCGGTTTTCCTTAATGTACTTTGAAGATGCATTTTTAGCATGTGTGATGTTTGAGAACAAGCTATGAACATAGATTTTGGGGAGGGTCCATAGCATAGTGGAAAATTACTGTGTACTCCACATTTCCTTGTACCTATAATTACAGAAAATATCTTTTTTTTCCTATGAAACCAATTTGAACTTTACTGTATCACAGAACAGGTCAGGTTGCGAGGGACCACAGTGTGTCATCTGATCCAACTTCCCTGCTCAAGTAGGGTCATCTCTGAGCACATGGTACAGGATTGCATCCTGACAGTTCTTGAATAGCTCCAGTGAGGGAGACTCCATTAACTCTGAGCAATCTGTCCTGGTGCTAAGTCACCTGTATAGTAAAGAATTTCTTCCTCATTTTTTTTGATGGCCAGGCCCAACTCATCCATATTCCAATATTTAATTTTTCTTAAACTGCCATCAAGATGCTAAAAATCAGGGCAAGGAAAGCAAACAAGTGTAGCTCACTTTTGATATTGATGGTAACTATGCAGATCAATGCAACAAGGAGATAATTATGGAATACCTTTTAATTATAAGCAAGCAAAAAGTTCTGCTTCTCTACTTCATAATCTGTAGAGAACACCAAAAAATCTAAACATGCCAGACATGTCCAATTGAAGTCTTCCATGAGATCAATTTTAAGTTAAACTTTTAAAATAAACCATATATCAATACTTTTCAGCCAGTAGCCAAATATTTGTTCTATTTTGATTTTATGTTTAACTAATTTGCTTAATACATTTATTTATCTACAAAAACTTATAGACTTGCTATGATGTGAAATATTTCTAGTAACTATGCTCACATGAGAGGGTGATGACCTGGACTGCAAGTTAAAGGAAGTTCACTTGCATTTGGGTCATGTGTTGGATACAAACTGGTTTACTGAATATCTTACAGTACTGTATATCAGGGAATACCAGCCTGCCATAGAAGCCTGAGTGGAGAAACAGCTTTTCTGTGATATGACACCAAGGCAGAGGAAGAACTATACAAAAGCAAAGCAGATGTTTCCTGCATTCACCATTGAATAAGATCTTGGTATTTTCATAGAATTGTCCCAAGTATTATGAGTAGATGCTGTACTACACTGTGCAGATGAATCAGTTAATTACCCCAGCTCTTTTCAGCATGGTGCTGCTTGGTGGGACTCCTCATTAAAACCACTTAGAAAACATTATTGGTCCTTTGCTGGCTCTTAGTTTCCCTAATCTCAGTGTGGGGCTTTCCTGACATCCTCCAGAATCAAGTTTGGACTCAGAAGGGGCTGTGTAGCCCTTCAGGGCTTCTGTTTCCTTGAGAAACCCCCTCCCAGAGTAGGCACAACAGCTTAAATCAGCTACAAAGACTGAGGCAAGCTTACTGCTTCAACAAAGACTGTCCTAATGGAGAGCTGTCAGATTTTCACCTTACACTGGTCCCGTCATTCCTCTCAAGATTTTGTTTGAAAGGATGCTCTTGATTGAGTTAGAAGATACTTTTTCTATAAATTGGTCACAAAAGTCAACTAACAAGATACAATCAAACTATGTGTGTATATATCCTGACACCTCAGAATTGTGTAACACTACTATGGTTTTTCAAAAGCTTCTTAAAATTTGAATTTTGAGAACAACAAAATAGTGGTAACTAATTGAGGTCATGATAAAGGATGGTACAAGTGGGTGCACATAAGTAAGAGGTCAATTTGACTGTGCAGAAAGGTGTAACTTTGGAGGAAAAACACATTACTGTTGAACTCTAAGTAACCCCAGATGGAAATTCCAGTGTCAGAAGCAAACAAGTATGACAGAAATAATGCTATGAACAAAATGGGCACAGATTTGCAAACGAACAATAGAAAAAATTACTGTACTAGATATGTCATATTTATATGATAAATATAAACAGCAGTAGAAAGTTAATGTGCAGTGACATAAAATGATGTCTAAAACAAAAATTATATTTAGCACTTCAAGAAAGAAAATAAGTAGCTAGATTTCTAATTTAGGTGTAGAAAGCAGCACACATCCGAAAGATCAGTTTAAAACATAAGTAGGCAATGAAGGCTGCTATTTCTGAATTTCATTTTTCCTAATGACCTCCTGGGGCTGGGATTTTGAAATGCTCCACAGAAATTCATTCTTCTACTCTGGAATGATTAATAAGCAATAAACATGACCTGACTGCTACCAGGACAAGCAGGCAGCCTACCCTTATGGCTTTGACACTGACTGTATTTTTTTCTGATGCATAACGCAACAGCACTGAACTTGTTCAAATGATTACCTATTTGAGCTGTTAACTTGCTGCAAACAGAAAATATTATGTATTAGTTACCTCCACATTCATGGCACAAAAGCAGGGAAGAACCAGCCTAGATTATCCAAGAGAGTAACATATTTCATAGTAAAAGTCAGTATGGCATCACAGATGGAAATCTTTGCTCAGGATGCTCAGAGTTAATGCCGGGAACAGGCCTTATTTTGTTGCACAACTTGAATGCCCATTTATCACTGAATATTCCTTTAGTCACTTGCAATTCCGTGTCTCTCAGATAAGACTTTTTTTTAGAAAGTTTCCTATATATGTTGGTTTTTTGGTTGTTTTTTTTTTTTTTTTTTTCCAAAATTTGTTGGCAAAAAGCTCAGAGTTCTTTGAAAATTTATACTAAGGAGCAATCAGTGGCACAGAGGTCTGTGAGAAAATCTCCTCTAGGGAAGGCTGAACAAAGAAGCAGCATCTGAGCAGGGTCTACTCCTTTCCTCAAACTCAGTTGGTACAAAACTACTTCCTCCATAACTTGTGATGTGGCACCAAATCTAAACCAAACATGATTCTCAGCAGTGCAACAGCAAAAAACACCCTTGCAGAGGTGACTGATGGGTTTCAGTCATATTATACATGCTTTCTTAAAACTTTCCCAAGTTTTAAGCCTCTAAATTTTGTCATAATGTAGACTAAATCTTTATGCAGCTAGCATGACCTCCTCATGTTCATTTAAGATGGCTCAGACAGATCAATAGTTTCCTTTTGGAAGCCAATAATGAAGTGATTAAAGCCTTCAAATACTTGGCATACTGCCATCAAAACACAGGCAGATGCATGCTTTATGATGACAGAAGAAAAAATTAATAGGCATTGTGTGGATAGTGCATGTGAGACGGACAACACATGCAGGGAAGCAGACTGAAAACTCCAAAACAGATTGAGAATACAGCCTGAATCAGCATGGGCTTAAAGGCAAGAAAACAAGATCATGAACTTCTGGGTTGACAAGCTAGCTGAAAACAGCTGATTGTCTGATTCCTCCTGTGTTCAGCAAAGCAGGATACTGAACTCTTCTGCCAAGGCAGAAGATTGAGAAACTATCTCATCACTGATTTAGCTTTCAGCTCAGAACACCAAACAAGATTTCTAGACTTAACCTGCTCCCCAGTCAAAAGGAATGAGACAATAGATCAAAATTCAATTGTACCGAAGCACTGCTAGTTTCCAAATTTCCACAATCAAGATGATCAATTTTATGCTCTATGGAACACAAGATTAATAGAATTTTTGTGTGATTCAGTTTTATTTCCTTAATGTAACAACATACCTTTTAGTTCATATGCCCGATCTTGCAGAAAAAAAATAAAAATTAAATGTTTTGGAGTTAGTATGAAGCAAGCTAACAAACCAGGGGTTTATTTTCTCATAAAGCAGTCTGCCTTTTAAAAATGGTGAAAATTAAACTTTAAAGGATAGGGTTTTTTTAATTCATACTTTGCTACAGATAATTGAGGAAGCTCAAGTTCCCATTTGAAAAGTGCAGAGGGGAGTATCTGCTGCTGAGTGTAAAGGATGTTAGAATAGATCCATTAATGATGTGAAATAAAAGATACTACAGTTATGACAGGACAAGAGGAAATCACCCCAAGCTGTGCAGGGGAGGTTCAGATTGAACATCAAGAATTTCTTCACTGAAAGGGTGGTCAGGTATTGGAACAGGCTATCCAGGAAGATTGTGAAGTCGCCATCCCTGGAAGTGTTTAAGGAACAACTGGACATGGTGCTCAGTGCTATGGTTTAGTTGACATGGTGATGGGTGTTCAAAGTTTGGATTTTACCTTAGATATTTTCTCCAATCTTAATGACTCTATAAGCATGATACAGGCAACTGAGAAATCTACAAAGGATACTTGAAGAAGCTACCACCTAAAGGCAAAAAGCATTTAGCTTTATTTCCAAATTACTTAATTCAACTCTCTTCAATAAAAATGCAAAGGCTGTCGCACTGATAAAGTCACAAAAGTCAATATCTGAATAAGAGATCTCACTTGCAAAAGGGACTTACAAGCCAAGGTGGAGGTATGAGCTATGCCAGAAATGCTAAGGAGATCAGATACATGGAAAACAAAACTAATCCTGAGTCTATTTACTGATGTAGAGCAGTAGGACAAATGTCAACAATTCACAGGCTTTCCCCCAAGGACGATTTCAGTAAAACAGTGAACCACGCAGATGCTCCTGTTTGTTCTCAATGGATCCCTTCAGTATCTACAGTCTTCTTGAAATTCATGTATCAGATGCTAATCAACAAAGCCTTCAGAAAATACAGAAATTTATATTCAGGCTCAGCTACAGACACAGCCATGCTCTGCAGTCCCAGTATACATTGTGCTGATTTCTATCAATACATGTAAGGCCTCAGGTGAACACTTTGCCTTATTATAAATAAGGAATGAAACCACTCCTAAATGTGATGGTTAGGAAATATTTATAGACAACAAGAAAGCACTACCATAAAAATGAACATTCGATGCCAGTATCCGTTGTTCATCTGCAATCCAGCAAAAAGGGGAGTGAATAAGAATTTCCATTTAATTGCCTTTAACTGCACTCTAAATGGGGATTTCAATTTTCCAGCCTTGAACATTCCCTCTAGGCTCAGAAAACACAAGAAGGGGGACGCTTGTAACAAAGACCACCACTTTTATCTACAACAAACAAATTAGTTTCACGGTGGTAATTTTAAAGCAGCTCTGTTCAAAATTCCTATGGCAAATAATTAAACTATTTCTATAAATAAAATAATTCATATCTTGTTAATGAAACATAAACTGGCTTACAATTTTGCACAAATTACTATCAGACCAATATCCAGCTATTACAAAATTTCAATTAAAACCAATAGAAGCATTACCAGAACAAGCATGTAAGACTAAGATCTTTAAATTTTTTTTAAACAAAATGTGCCTGAACGCAGAGATGAAACCAGCTTTCCAGGGAGTCACTATTTCTTTTGCATTGAGCATCAAAATCCTATTTTTACAAAAACTTTTTTTTTCTTTTCTAACTATGCAATGGCTAAAATAATTGCAACTCTATTACCTAGGCTTGCTTGAATAAAGCAGCAAAGAGTTAGTGTCAAAATCCAGTTCTTTAGAGCTGCCAGCCTGCTCGGACATTCTAGTTATTTCACATTAGCTCCTCATATGTAAAGTCACGTTCCATAGTCAGAGCACATTTATAGGAGTAGTCTAAGCAAAGTCATGTTGGCAGTGAATAATAAAAATAACCCAGTTGCTGAGTGAATCATCTGAAAGCTCTAATTTAGTAGGGTCTCACTTTATGAGGGCTTCTTCTTTCTCATATTTGGAAAGAAATGGTATTCTGCTGCTGCAAAACACTTAGCTGTATTTACATATATCCTAGAAGCCACAGAACATCGACTTTATTTAGATCCTTTTCTTTTAACATTTCTTAATGTTTTCTGTCAATTAAAAAGAGAATAAGGTCCCTTCCAAACCAAACCATTTTATAAGTCTACTTAAAAAACCCAAACCTGCATTCTGAGTATAGGACAAGTAGTGGTATTTCTGCTAAGCAGCAAAATTAAGGATTTCTTTCTCAAAGAACAGGAAGCTCCTCTCATGGAATAAGAAAACGAGTAATATAGTTATCACCTTGTCTTCAAAGCACTGTCAAATGTCAGTCTCAGGCAGAAGCTTATGCTTAGAAAAATTCTTTGTCATTCAAATAAAATAAATTAGAAGCTACAATGGGTATTTCCACTCTCCACATTTTCACAGAGGACAAAAAACCCTATGTCCTGTAAGGTATTTTTGAAACCCACAGGAAAGGCCTTAGACAATCAAAACAGCACTATATTATCCTTGAAGTGACATTTAGAGACAAGCATAAAGACTGCTCTGCTCTTCTTTGTGTTTCCCAATCTTTTTCAAAACGGGCCCTTACAGCTTCCCTATCTCAGTGAGTCATCAAGTAGACAGGAAGAGAACTGACCACAATCATCAACATCTAAAGAGGCTGATTTCTCTAATTTTTGTAAATGAAATAGGAGAATAGAGAGGGGGTACAACTTAGGGCCCATTGTCATAATAGCCCAGTGAAAAAAGGGCTATTTGGAAGAGGAGAAGCCAGGAAAGCAAAGTGAATTTCAAGGGTGTCTGAAAGGTTCCCTAGAGAAGGGAAAAAGGAACTGGGTTTTTTGTTCAGCACAAATAAAATAGATTAAGAAAAGGGAGACCTACTTGCATTCTGTTCTTGACTGATAGGGGATAGAGAGTCACACCCTTCTCAGCAGTGCACAGGAAAAGGGCAAGATACAAGGTCACAACCTGTAAACCAAGGAAATTCAAGCAAAAAGGAAAATCCACTCAGAGTGGTACGGCAGCAGAGTAAGTGCCCAGAGTGGCTGTGTACACTCCATCCTTGGAGACTTGCAAAACTCGTCTAGGACAAGACAACACTGAACAACACTTAACTTTAAACCTTGGTCAGGTGATGGACAAGAGCATCTTCAGGAACCTCTTGCAAACTAAATTCCCTTATGATTCAGGGACCAGCTCATTCTGCTGGAAGGACTGGTAGGCACTACACTTCTCATGGACCATGCAGCTCAAAGAGCCATGACTCTCATGGTTGTCCATTTTCTCAAGGATCCTCAACACCAGCCTAAAATTGAAGATGACCAAAAGCAAGACCAGCGTGGTTTTACTGCAATAAACAAATCTTATTATTTAAATGGAGCTACAGAGACATGAGGTTTTAACGCCAAGAGCACAAAGGGACCTGAAGTTTTACCTATTTGTGCCACCAGCACTCTCAACCACTTTTATTGCAGCAGTCATACAAATCTGACCCTGAGAGCAAGGCTCAGTCTAACCCAAATTCATAGTAGCAAGTCAAGATGAGTCTTGGGCCTATAGCAGTCAGGGCAAAAAAATGTCTTCCGAAATAAGAATTTCATTAACAACCGTACTTAAAGAATGTGTGTTTTCTGTATATCCTAAAGCAACCATGCTCATTAAATTTAAAGCCTTAATTTGCCTGGCTACACTTATACCCTATGCTTTGCAGTTTTTTATGCAAATTGCCAGTACAGCAGTTCTGACTACTCCATAGGTGACTAATAAGAATGAACTCTCTCCTTGTGATCACACATGACTCGCTTAATGTCAGCCTGTGGAAACCAGAGCTGGGCTTAGCAAGTACCTTGGACAATGGAATGCAGGGAAAGAGCTCCACATTCCAGTTCCTAGAGGTGGAGTATTAAGCCAGCAGGAGGCACACATTAACTTTTAGAACAATAGTTTTTTAAACCAAATGTTTGAAAGGAAAAAAATTATCAAGAGATTTCTGCTGCTTCAGGCATTTATAGAAACTCCAAAAAAAGTTAAGTTGGAAAAATCTCTAAATAAAAGCATGCCTTTCAGAACAAGAGGCCAAAACTACAGACCTCTCACTTACTTTGAAAGGAAGGTTTAATTAGAATGCTGCCAGCCACAGACTTACCATAGGGAACTTTATGCTCCCATTAGCATTGATCAGTATGGTGCACACAACTGTTTCATAGAATGCTCTGGTAGCTGGGTGCTCACTGCAAGTGCTGGATAATCTCATGTCTCCAGAGCAAGTGAGATTTTAAGGTATATGGTGGTACTGATAATCATGTTACAGCAACAACAGCTTGCCTACTCAACACCCTCAAAAAAGTGAGACTTGAAGAATGGGATTGCCATAAACTGTCCTGCTGTAATCCTCAAAGCACTTAAATTAATTTCACATGGGCTAAGAAAAAAAAAACCCACCAAACAAACAAAAAATGCCAAAAAAAAAAAAAAAAAAAAAAAAAAAAAAACACCAAAAAAAACACCAAAAAAACCCACCAAAACCCACAAAAAAAACCCCTGCCCATTTATCCAACCAAAGCAGAGACAGCAATGAAAGAAACCTGGTGTACACTGCTGGCCAGATCTGTTCAGGAGGAGAGAGGGATGGGTCTGGCACAGGAGGTTGCATGAGAAGGTGGATGGGCTGGCACTCCTTCAAGCACTGCTGCATCCACACGTGTCTCTGTCTCAAGCCAACCCAACAATAAATTGAAGAAGGCAGACCATGACCCATGCTGTGCATTTGTACACCTACATGTCCAACTGCAGCAGGGCTCCAGACTGATCCCATTTGTCACCCCAACAGAAGCAAGAGACAGTAGTCCAACAAAGATTTGGCTTTACAAGCAGGAAATCTGCAACCCAAGCCATGTGTCCAGCCACAGCTTTCCCAGTGTTTTTTGCCCTAGGGCTCATCTCTCCCCTCCACTTCTTGCCTTTTCCTGCATGGACACAGAGGAACTCAGCTGCAGAGAAGATGGAATTTGAAAGCCACACACAAAACAATGAGACCAGGAATCAGAGGTAACATCCAGGGTTGCAGGGATAGGATAGGTCTGTCATAGCTTAACCAAAATCTTAAGTAGTTCCCAGCCTTGTTCCCTGACAGTGTCAAATACATAATACTGCCTGTTGATGAAAACACCTGTTTATGAAATACATTGTCTCCCAGCAAGCAATTTGCAAAGGATTACAAGTTTAGGAGGATAATATGCTTTTGCTTTTTCAGCAACTTTATCTCAGGGTATCTAACTTCCCAAATGTAAGACAACTGCAGAAGCCTATGCTTCTGAGCATCCATCACTGATCTAGTTCTACTGGAAGAGTAACTACAGATTTCACTGGCTTCAGTGAAGCCCAGATTTTACCCTTGGGTATTTGTTTCTAGATGATATACTGTATTCTGGCTCTTGATTCACTATATTTGCTCATGTGGAAGTTGCCAGCAAATTACAAAAAAATTAACAACAAATTTTGAAAATCAGTAAAACCTGCCACTCCAAGCTCTTTCAGTAACCATCTCATTTTCACAGAGGTTTTCAAAGCACCAGCATCACCAGGACTTTCCCTCTAGAATCTTGCTTTCCACAACAGCAGTTTTCCTGAAATGGGAAGTCTTTCCTCCCTTGACAGTCATCCACGGGAGTGCAGCTGGTAGCCTGAGGAGCAGAGGATCAGCAGCACAGACAGGAGAACACCTCAGTCAGCAGCCAGGGAGGGAGGCAGTGCTTAGCTGGCTGGCTAAATCTGTCCCGGCACCGGATGCAGGAGCTGTCCCTTTCTTTTCCAGACGGGAAGCTTTCACATGTTTCTGAACTCAATACTTAGCAAACTGTCACGGAATGCATTGCAGCACACATTGCTGGCCATTGGCACTATTGCAACAGGAGAATGCAAATATCAATGCTTCCTACAAACAAAGGTGCATGATTTCCTGCTTGTCTAAAGAGATTTGTTATAAATGCAATGGCAAATATCGGGTTAATAAATGACAATTTATTAACAACAGAATATCGAACACCAGAAAAATGAGAAAACCACAAAAATAGGAAAATGTCAGCGCCGCGCTGGGTGGATAGGGGTCCGCACCGATGTACAAGACGCCCAAATCCACGCCTGTGCAGCTTTCAGTCCACTGTTTTATAGGATTTTTCTGCCCTTAGGCAGTCCAGGTGTCCAGGGTGGGCTGAATAGTCCGAATTTCTTTTCGATGGCCTTCCCGGATCTTGTCAAGTCCCGTTGTTTCATTCCGGGAAGGTTCTTTTCTTATGTCAATTTCACAGGTCAGTCTTATGCTGATTTAATTTTGCTTGTCGTGCAGGAGAGTTGATGAAATCTGCATCGTGGTCAAGAAGGAATTTCTCCTTGCACTGGCGAGGAAGTGATTCCTATCAAGGTTGGCCAGAGTCTTTGTCTAGTCTGATGATTCTTGTCCTGTCTTTGCAACTGAGATTGGCAGGCTGGGGGGGAAATTATTAGCCTCCTACTGGATTTTACATTTTATTAACATTATTCTTATTACATATCGGATTATTATTTCATACACAAATTTTTACCCTAAATTTATCACAGATTTAAAGCAAAACAATTCACATCAGGGCCAATAAAGTACAAAAAAACATTTATACATATCTGCACATGTGCTCACACACACACAAAAGGAAACGGCAGAACAAGAGTTAAAAGGAAAGTCAGCAGTTATTTGCTACAGTATCATAGATGCTATTTTATGTAAAAGAAAAGGAAGAACAAGCTGACCCAAAGATAAGGTGGTTAGATAATGAAGAACAGGAGCAGAGCCATAAAATATCCAGACACAGGCAACTGGGAAATTCACTCTTCTGGAGAAATTAAATGAAATGTGATGCACAATATCAAACCCACCAGGCACTCCTAATGCACAAAACCAGTTTGTCATAACCAGTCAATAAGATATGCTAAGCACCCAATGTTCCCTGTCCCATATCACACAAATACTCCTGATGGGATCACCTGGGCACAAAAACATGTCTTAGTTCTTGAGAGTAAAAATGTGTAAGTGTGCAAGTGAGACATTTATTTTCAAGAATTAAGGACTTTAGTTAAACTAGATATTGCTGAGATAAGACAGATAAACTTCCCTCTATTATCTGAAGCCAGATTTAAGGATCTAATAAATCATGAGGCCTGATTCTGACTAATCAATAGACTCCAAGAATACAATACAATCATAAATCAAACAGTCCTGGAAAAACAGGATTCAGTTGTCACACAACACTAAAAGGTTAAAAAGTCAAAGCGAAGAAGACTCATCTTACTTCATCATTTTGGGATCCCACCCCATAAAAAGGACCACCTACCCATTTCAAAGAACAAACTATGCATGCTTAATAGCTTTTGTGGCTAATTACCATAACCAAGTGGGGAATGGAATGTACCAGAGTCATGAATATGCATTTGTGTTTTGGGTATTCAATAGTCTTGTACATAAAAAGACCCTGTGATCATCTGTAAATTGCACGTGTGTATTTGGGAGCCATCCCACCCGCTGCCCTCCTGTCACAATAAATATACACTTTCTAACTTTAAAGTGTTACAGAGTCTTTGTCCATCATAGTTGGATATTGGTATTAGATCAATATCCATATTTTTAATAAATCACAAGAATGAAATCTGTAAAAGAAAAAAGGAGTGCAGGTAGGTAGAAGTCAGACATTTGATTCATTCTGCAAAATTAGCATCACCTACACATGCCATAAGGTCTCCAGAAGCACAAATAGTTTGCCTTACTAGGGATATGATTTAAAAAAAAAAAAATTTAAAAGTCTACCTCCGTAACCATAAGGGTCCACTGTAAGACCTCGTCATATTACACATGCTACACTGGCTCACTGGGCAGGTAACACAGTGAGTACTTTGTCCAAAGCACACCTCACAATTCACACCTTTAATTCATTCTACAATGTTGTAGTAAGTGGTGAGGCTGGAAAACTGTGGTCTGAAGTCAGTGACACAACTTTCCTTCCTTTCCACGTGTGTGTGGTCCTGTAGTGCATCACACCACCCTATCATGGCAGACCAACCACCACTAATGCTCCTGTGCATGCCTCAGATACTGTGCGGCTGCTCTACACAATGGCATAACTAGAGTACACAAAATCAATGTGCATATATACAATATATACTCAGCAGTAAGTCCCTGTAAATGCATTGTCATGCCCTTGAAATATTATATGCACCTATACAAGAGCTATCATTTTATTCATAGAAGATAATGGAGCAAATCATCCAAGAGGATTTTCAAAGCAAAGCCCATCTTCCAAACTTCACCACTATTAGTATGACAAAGACCCTGAAGAATTCCAGGTGAACAGAAATGCTGGTGATATTCACCATGGATGGAAGGGTCACAGGATGCTCTGTGCCATCCTGGGCTCACCCAGTGCCACAGCATGCAGGGTCCCAGTGTCAGGAGGGATACAGGAGGGATACAAGACTGCTATCACTCACTATAATTCCCATCTGTCATTGCATAACTCAGATACCCCATGGCTGTTTATATTTCTTATCTGGACCCCAAAAGAGCCAGGATCATCTCAGTGCAAAACAATCTGTAAGTAATTTCCATTTATTGTTAGCCTCTCATACTCTGCATTATGAAACACTTCCAATACTGAAGAAGCATTTCTAATTTACATTTGCAATTTACATTGTATCATATTTGATGATTCTTTAGATGAAAAAACACTATTACAACATGACACCTGACAGGAATGCAGCTTTGCTATAGGGATGCTCATTTTCAATTCATTGCTTTACAAAGAGCCTTTTGGGAGTGTCAGAAAAATACACATTGGAAAGATATGTCAGTTGATTGAAGTATTTTACATTTGAAGGGAACAAAGAGCTCCCTATCGCCTCCCACTTTGAGGCAATTCCTGAGAGATTCGATGGTTTCTTTTCTGTTTGTCTTAAACTTGAACCTCTGAACTGCAGCATGTCTGAGTTAATTTGCAGGGAACATAGACCATTAGAAAAATAAGCAGTAAGTGAAAATAGTGTCAAGCAACTTCTCAATTCATTTGCAATGGATTCATAGATAATCCCTTGAGTCAAAAAATACTTGCAACCACCTTTACTGTTGGGAATCTGTAAGCCAGACTTCTAAAAACAGTGGTAACTTAAAACAAAATCTGCGCAGATGACACTTCAGTCAAACTTCACTCAGTATAGCTTAGAAGGACAAATCAGAGAAAAGAACAGAAAGAACTATTTTTTCATAAATTTCTAGTATCATGTTACCATAGATTTCTGCCCTAATGTAAATTTAAAATGCTCTCACAATATAGAGAACTGAGACTTGCAGTGCTAGATCTCTGAAAAGAAATTGATTAGGACAGAATTTAAAAAAAAAATAAACTGAACACTTCATGACTCTTCTGGTTAAGACAGAAATAGCACATAGACACTGTGCCATGTACTTACACGCAAATACACCGAGTTATACAAGTGTTGGTGATTTCAGAACACTAAGATGGAGATTGATTTATTGGAGAATTGCTTGCACCTGGTGGGTTAATAGAGCAATCATACAACCTGATGCCCTGTTAACCCTATGAGTTGGTATTTTCAAAGCAGTTTTAGAGTTTTGGACAATCTCCTAAAAAAAAAACCATAGTTACCAGAAGCTGGTAAAAAGAACAGTGTCTATGTGCTCCAAGTAAATTCATGCAGGTCTACTTGGTAGGAGCACATTACAGCTCAGCCGGGCCAGCACTGTCATCTCACAGCTGAGAAACACAAGCATGTGATGAAACTGTGTCCAGAGACATTACAGGAACAGTAATAAAGGGGAGAGAAATCAAGGATCCAGAACCTCATCACAGCCACGGCTAGGGTAAAGCCCACCACATATTCTAATGACAGAGAGAAGATAATGGAAAATGGGCCAAAAAAGAAATAATAATGTAGTATAACAGAAGATACTTGAATTCCTGCCTTTAAAAATTCTTCCAGAGAAAACCTGGCATGCTGCAATTTATGACTCAAACTCATGTAGACACTAAGACTCAAACTGAACATGTACTAGGTTTATTAGGCTGTGCTCAAAAAAACTCCATCACTTCAGGGGATTAAAAGAAGAGCAAAATGTTCAAGTGTTTAATATATCTGACTTCTTGGAAATACAGCAAACAATCAAGACAGCTCTGCTGTCATAGCAGTATATTTACTATGAGGCTAGTCCCAATGGATGAAAAGGTTAAATGTCTGAGCCACTATGAGAATTACAGGAGGCAGAAAATTTCATTAGATCCCAAGATAATCGTGTTTCACTGGCAATGCAGCATAGGTTACAAATACTAGAATGACAGCACACAGGAACCCTCACTGATAAAGAATAGTTGTATGTGGGAAAAAAAACAAGGATTTGAGCTTTTAACTTCAATGAAATAAAAGTGAGGAAGGTCTGGGGTTTGGTGAAAATCTGTCTTGGTTTGAATAGACAGGTATCCGTCAAGGAAGATTGGAGTCTCCCTTGGAATGTAAGCCCCCCTCTCCCCTTTTCAAATTATTATAAATTTGCAATTAAAGGGCTGTCGAGCAAAGATTTTGGGAACATGTATAGCAGTTCTTTGCTAGGGATATTAAAAAAAAAAAAAAAAAAAGCAAATGTTGTAGTACAAAAGAATAAGCAAACAAACAAACAAACAAGGAATCCCAGGAAAAGAAAAAAAAAACAATCCCCTGACAGAGTCAGAAATACAACCTGACACCCTGTTAATCAGGGCATTGGAAAAAGTCCAAAGTCAGCCCTCCTGGAGTGGCAGATGTAGGCCTGTTGGAAGCAGAGATGATGGTCCTGTGGAGCCAGGGGTCCCAAAGTGGGTCCAGTCTTCTTTTGGGAGTCCCATGGGAACATCTGAGTGCCTGATGACACCTGTGGCTCCTTTTTATCTAGGTAGAAATGGTTTGGCTCCTTCTCCCTGGGTAGAGCATCTCACAATAGGATGATGAAATGTGTCACACCATTGGTGAGCTTTAATGGTCCATTAACAGAAGATATTCCCATGGGGGTAATGGAAGAGCGAACAGAGATAAGAGACAATACTTCACTCCATTTTAACGCTGGCTTGTTATCAGGGAAGGCAGTTACCTTCTCCCTTCCGGAGTTACAACAGATAAGGAAAAAACCTCCCCAACAGAGCTTTGGCCATCTCTTTGTTTTTGGTCAAGTACTCTTTAAGTATCCAGCACTCAGTCTCCTTGGTAACTTACTGGGAAAAAATTCTTTCAAGTAAAAAAGGAGCAAACTTAACCCCCAATAAGGTCAGGCTAAGAAGACAACATTTTGTGTAGAAACACTATAAATGCCATTTTTATTGAATGCTCTGTTGGGCTGGGCTTCTCATAACAACAACAAAAAAATCAAATGAAAATCACAGAAAAAACTGGCAAGATTTTATCTTGTGATACCAGAATAAAAATTGCTTTTATTCAGACTGACATTATGTGCTCAACATAGAGCAAGGCTTTATATGCCCTGTGCTATGCAGAAGATTAGACCAAACTTTTGTAACAGTTATTAAAAACTGAATGATTCTCAGCTGTAACCTACATTGTTGGAAGCATTTCTTACATAAAAGATTTCAAATGGTGGCACACAGAAGAACATTTCTAATGAAAAAGTAATTTATTAGCTTTCTTTTAGAGGGGTCACCAATGACAGCAAGCCTGTCTAGCAACACTAATTCCTTGCTGTGGAAGAAGGTAAGTTAAATACCTGGGAACATGTTACTCACTTGAACTCTAAGAAACAGCAGTACTGTACATGAATTACCAGCCTGTTCCATCAGGGATCTGGCCAAGTCCCTTAAATGAACTGAAGTGGTCACTCAGGTCCTGTGACTGGCCTCCTTCTTTGTTGATCACATCTCCAAAAGAAACCCAAACTTTTCAACTATATTGTGACTACCACTGTATGAAAGGGGGGATGGAAAAAAAAAACCCAGAACCAACAAAACAAAACCACATTTTTCATTTCTGCTTTGATAGAAGTAATCAGTTATAAACTTTTAACTTCACTGTTTCACTGTCAGGTGTTTGGAAACATTCAAGTAATCTACATGACTGAGTGCTACAGCTACCCAGGGGATGGTAAACTGACCAGTAATACCCTGAAAACAGACTGAAAGGTCTCCATCCTTTTTCTTGTCATGTCAGATAAAGGGCAAAGTAAATTCTTAGAAGCACAGCCGCAGAAGAAAATTCAAAGAACTAGGACATCTAATGTGCATCACATCTTGCAGGACTTTACAGCATACATGTTCTCCCTACACATCACTAGAACAAATAATCCAAATACCAAAATTTTGTGACAGAGAGTATTATTAAATACAGAGAGCCAGGGAGCATAAGCAAAGCAGAAACTAGCAAATTAGTACTGAAATAAGAGTAGATGCCAATCAAGTTAGAACTATACCAAACTTCATTAAGCATTTAAACAGGGAGATACAAGTGATTTGCAATAGAAAGGTAAAATACAGATCAAAATCAATTTGCTCAAGGAATCAGAAAAATGGATGACAGTTTGGATCAATGCAGAAATGCAAGCTAATCTAATAACTAAAAATGAGCTCATAAGATGGACTTGATGAGTCCTGCAGTGCTTTAAAGGCTTTGCTATAATTTCATTATATAATGAAATTATATATAATATAATATATATATATAATATAAGATTGTCTTAATGCTGTACACATCCCTCAGATCTCAATTTTCCTTACTGCTCTTCACAAAAAAGTAACTGCTGGGAAGTGCAGGTGCATTTGTACTTAAGAACAAGAGGGAACATAATTAAAATAAAGACAGCTTCAAACTAACAGTGCAAGAAGGATGAAGTCACCTTTTAAAGGTGACCATTACCCCAGCAGACATAAGGAGCTCTCTTGTGTGAACTTGCAGGTAATTTCTGAAAGATTGAAACATTTCACAGGAAGACTGAGATGAACTTTTGTATGTTTTTCAAAAGGATGAAGAAGAGCCTGTTGAAGTAATAATATTTATAATAGATATAATAGATTCCGTGATTTACTCAAATTGGGCAATAATAGTGCCCAACCCAAAAGAAGCAGAAAGGTGAGAGCACCCAAGTGAATGTACTTATCACTGGTCAAGCCCCACAGTGCCATTACAGATACCTAACAGAGCTGGAGGGACTGCAGTGTATTACAGAAAGCTCAGGCAGCAGCTCTGAATTACACACAGCTCTGCCGTCTGGTTGAGACAGAACTTTAAAAGAAGTCAGGATTTTTAGTTAAGATTTTAGCTAAAGATAGGCTTTGCTAGAATTAATTAGAGTGGCTAGATGAATAGGCTTTGCAGGAAATAATTAAGAGTTAATGGTCAGTTGAAAGAACCAGATTTAAGATAGTTATCCCAGATTTAAATAACTAATTGCTTGTCATTTTATGTTTGTTTAGCTGTGTTTATAAAGATAAATGGAAAGACTGATAAATCTAAAAACACAGACAACTGCAAATTTCTACATCTAGTAACTCATTCAAAAGTCACAGAGGGAGGAAACTGAAGTTCTCCCAGAGCTCATTTCTATTGCCATCTATTGAAGACATTGAAAGTTCAGAATGAGGAAGACTTGCCTTACTCCCTCTTCTATGACCCCTCCCCATAGAAGGGGCCACTGACCCAATTCAGGGAGCAAACTACGCATGCTTTACAGCCTTTAAAGCTAATTACCGTACCAAGCGGAGAACGGGAGGTGTTAGTGTTATGAATATGTATTAGTATTCTGGATATTCAACACTTTTGTAAAGAAACAGACTCTGGAATTGCTCGTAACTTTGCAGTATGTATTAGGGAACTCTCCTACACACCTGCCTGGCATGGAATTAAACATACACTTTCTAACTATAAGCTGTTGGAGAGTCTTTTGTCGGTCAGAGTTGAGTATCAATCTTAGACCAATATCCATATTTAATAAATCATGGTCAGTGCTGCAGCAGGCAGGAGATTGAATCCTCAATAGGCAGAATAGTCCCAAATCCAAGAACAAGCCCTAAACCTTTCCACTTCACAAAAATGCAGCTAAATCACTGTGATAAATGTGACATTGGGTAAAAATTTGTGATAAAAGAATATAGCAAGAAATGTTAGATTGGTGTTAATATAAAATATGAAGAAGTATGGTCCGTAGAAACTATTCCCCTGTCAGGCTTCCACCGTCCTCAGTCCTGAGACGAAGGGAACAGGACAAGGACCATTACGAGAAACAAAGACACTAGCCAACCCAGATAAGAATTGGCATCGCAACCCAGACAGTGAAATTCCTCTCCAAATGAAAAGGAGAATTCTCTGCTGAGGAATACACATTGAAATAAACATGGGCCGGCGAGCTCCATCCGCATGTGAAAGGATCTTCCCGGAATACGGTCTGCAGAGTCCGACAAATCCGGGAAGCCCATCCGAAAATTATTTGGACTATTTGGACTATCCTGGGCACCTGTTCCGCCTTGGGACATGAAAACCCCTATAAAACCCCGAGCTGCGACCGGCTCCATGTGGATTTGGGCGGCCTGTACCCTGGTGTGCAGACCCCTATCCACCCGGCGCGGCGCTGCTAATTTCCTATTTTGTGGTTTTCTCTTTTACTGGTGATTGATATCGTGTTATTAATAAATTGTTTCTTTGTTAATCCGATATTTGCCATTGCATTTATAACAATCACTATGACCACATTTGTTAGACATAAGCTTTTAAATTCAACAGAAAAAAAATACTATATAATTTTATTATCTGTATTTAAGAGCAAATTGAGAAAATTGATACAATGGTCTTTTCCAGCCTACAGATTATCTCATCACTGAGCAGTCCTGGTCTTTTAAAAACATATGTGAATAAAGCTCATTATCCTTTCTCTTTTCATAAATTTAATACTGAAGAACCTACAATGGTGCCTGAGTTGATTCCAGTTAAATGAAAGTAACAGTTTAATAATATAATTATGCCACTGTCACTATCCTTATTAACCTATATTTAAGCTGAGATATTAAGATAATTCAACATCAAAGAATGCTTTCCATGTAGAAATCAGTTATCTATGAGTTTCACAGACAAGAGTTAGAAGTTAGACAGGAGTTACAGGAGTTAAGTAAAAAAGAAATAAGAAACTATATTGTAAATGCAGGAAAACTTCCTCTGTAACCATACTCATTTTGTATCACCTCTCTGCGTGCACCAGTTCTCTCCACTACTCCATTAAGTTAATTATTCATCAGCTAACAACATTCCTCCTCCTCAGATAGCTGAACCTTACAGATACCACTTCAGTATGAATAAATGATAACATATTGATAGGAATATGGTGTCCATACAGTTAGAAGGATGGTGGAGACAGAACAATGCCCAATTTATACACTAAGTAGGTACCACAACAATCATGGCATTATACATCACCACATCTTTTTGATAATGGTTTTCAATACTGAAGTGAAGGCAACACCCAACATTTTTCAAAGAGCAGCAAGTATCTATTTTGTGCCTCAAAGGCATTTGAATTTAAAAAGCCAGGCAGTCAGTCCTTTCTAAATATCAAGTCCCCTGGAACCTAGTTTCAAACTGGGCACTCATAAGTAATTCACTGCTGTTATTTTGGAAGCTTCCTGGAAAGGTTAATGGTAGTTAGTATTTCCCCTCAAAAAACAGGGAGGAAACTTTTCTTTATCTAAGACAATTCATACTTTTAAATGCAAAAAAACAAGCAAGCCTTTCAGTTTGAAAAGTCTGGGATCTGATAAAGGGAAAAAAATCCAAATTCTTTCCCCACACTCATTTTGACAATCTATAGCTGTTTAAATATTTGCTTAGTTCTCGAAACAGGTGATACCGCTATCATACTTGGATTTTGTTGTTCAAATTATCAAATAGGACATGGCAGGGTTCATGTTTTCCACCTAGTTGCCTAATTTGCTATGGAACTTCTGTTAAAGGCAGTCCAAACCCAGAAGTTTTTAGCCTGTTTTTAACTAGACATATCCTGTAAACGTTATTAATAGCAGTGACAGGAAATTACAAGTGCTTACACACTGTGATAAATTTGGTGTAAAAATTCGCGTATAAAATAATAATTCAATGTATAATAAGAATGATGATAATAAAATGTAAAGTCCAGTAGGTAGCAATCTGTATCCCCAGCCTCCACGGCTCCAGTTGCAAAACAGGACAAGGACCATCAGACTGAACAAAGACGCTAGCCAGCCCCGATAAGAATTGCATCCTTTCCAATGCAAGGAGAATTCCTTCTTGACGACGACGCAGATTTCATCAACGCCCTGGCACGATATGCATACTGGAATCAACATAAGACTGACTGGTACAATTGGCATAAGAAAAGACCTTCCCGGAATCGATCAACGGGACTTGGCAGATCCGGGAAGGCCATTGAAAAGAAATTTGGACTATTTGGCCCACCCTGGACACCTGGACTGCCTCAGGGCAGAAAAATCCTATAAAACGGTGGACTGAGAATCGTTCGGGGTGGATTTGGGCGACCTGTACCCTGGTGTGCAGACCCCTATCCACCCGGCGCGGCGCTGCTAATTTCCTATTTTGTGGTTTTCTCTTATTGGTGATCGATGTCGTGTTATTAATAAATTGTTTCTTTGTTAATCCGATATTTGCCACTGCATTTATAACGCACACTAAGAAAAATTATGTGCTCTTTTTAAGTGAGCTAGCAAAAACTACTTTGCTTAAAAAGAAAATAAGCCAGAAACTTTATGGTAACTCATTAAAAAAAATTTGTAAGTAGTTTGTTTGTGTGTGTACATCACCAGTTGATACTGCAATTGTGTATTTTTACTGACTTTTCAAAATGCTTCAGAAAAATCCATATGTCTTTACGGGTAAACCACATATCAAGAAAGAAATGCTACTGTGATTCTCTGTTGAAACAGTGGTCCCAGTAAGAAAAAAAAAAAAAAAAGAAAAAAAAAAAAAAAAAAAAAAAAGCCTCACAATTCACAGAAAATATCTCTGATTTTTCCCCCAAAGTATTGTTCCTGTCACCTGTGAGTATTACTCAAACCATAAGAGTTAGTGCATTTCTGTGCACAGAACTTAAATTGGCAAAACCCTACTACAGAGAGCAGTTCTGAGATAAACTAATTAGATTTTTAAGCTGTTAAAACACTGACAGTGAGTGATGGCCAGGCTGCTTGCCCTATTATTTCTGCTGAACCTGAAAGAAACCCTTATGTTAATAACAGCACATTACTAAAAGTGTTTTAAGATAAGACACTACCTGTAATAAGGAGGTCCCATTAGAGCAATCTCCAAGTGCTTTACAAACGTCCCTGAAAGCTCAGCAGATGATAGTTTGTATTAAAAGCCAGCACTGGTGACATTCACTCAGTTTATAGCAAAGGACAGCTCTGAAATTACAAAGCTTCCCAAAAACTAGGTAGAAACAGGTAGAGTAAGCAGAAAACAACTTCTATCAATGATCTTTGGACATTATTCTATAAAATAACACAAAGTTATTTTTTACTAAATTTCTCTTGCATTAGATTAGTTTATTTTCATTTCAAGTAGTTCACCAAGAAGGCAATAGGTAATAGTCATGAGGAAAGAAGAATGGGGAAAAAACTATATTTTGTACTTAAATATTTTACCACAAGTCTTTGCCATATCTTCAATAGTCACAAAATTTGAGCCTAAAAAACTATCATTAGTTTAAATACTAGATAATGCTACTACAACATTGTATTTATATACATACACCCACATAAGTATATTTATAGAAGGCAAAAAAGATGTTAATGCCAAAAGCCTGAACCCATCAACAGGACAGAGTTCCAGGGATATCAGCTATAGAGATGCCTTACTTTCTTCACTGGGATTGCAAATAAGTTATTTCTTTTTAAAAAGAGGCTATGTGGCTGAATATATACATTTTGACTGTTAGTTTCTATCTCTTCATTGACAAGGATCAATAGCATTGGCCCTAATTTCTTCTCAGCATATGTGACCATGGCAAGAGAACCTAGATCTCCTGGCCCCATGGGAAATTATCTGTAACAGTTGTAAGGTAGCAGGAAGGATAACAGACACATCAGCAGGAAATGCTATGGGAGGTGGGAAGGAAGAGAAGAAATGAACCTCAGTACTGCAAGACAGAGATCCTTTCAGATCCATAACTTTCCCACTCCTGTGACAGATGCTCTGAGCAAGACTAATCCTAATTTTGGAGTACACAAGATGCATGGTGTTGTAAGAACCCCAAATGAGCCTTGACTTCAAAAGAAAGGTACACTGAATTTCCAGAGGCCAGATATTTGCCTTCCCCATTTCCTCACTAACAGCACATCTAACATCCCTTTTTTGTGAGAAGAGTAAACTGCTTGTCCAGGATGCACAGACTCCATGGCAATACCAATTAATCTCCTGACATGGCAGAGACAGCAGCATATTTGTGCATCCTAACACCCTGATCAATTTTATTGAAAAAAGCTGCTGCTGCCCCTTCTAAAACTGCATCTGAAGGAAACATCCTGAACTGCTTCTTCTTTAGACCAGATCCCTCTTTAGCACAGGTTACTCATGATTTTTGAGGTGAAATAAGGAATGAGGCTCAAACATTTAAAGTCACATTTCTTCATCCACGAAAGCATCCTCAACTCTTCAGACAGATGGGAAGCTAGGCAGCTTCTTATAAGCATACAAGGATGCTGACATAGATAGATAAAGGTAATTCAGTTTCAAGGTTAGGTTTCAACTTTCATTTTAGCCTATTGAAAAGCACTGAAGAACCATATTTCCAAAAACACAAGAAAAATAAGGAAAAAAAACCAATCTGTAATTCTGAGCACATTTCTGACAATTGCAGACCAATTTTCTGCTGTTACTGATGAAATGCCACTCAAATCCTGCATGTCAAGGACTTTGTATGAAGCTGAAATGTAAATCTGGAACCTCACAGCACAAGAGTTAAAATGAAAAGCTCCCACAAAGATGATCATTCCCCTACATATTAAAACTGCACCTGATATCTGAGTCAGCTGGAAAATGATCACATACAACATATGCCCATGGTGTCAGCAGGGTGGGCAAGTCAGCCTGCAATCTGTCATTTTAACACTAAAAATCAAAACATATTTGACAAAAAAAAATCAGCTTTTGATTTTGCTTCCCATTTACTGTCCCTTCTTTCCTTGCTAGGAGCCAATTAGAGACCCATCAATTATATTTTCAAGCTGCTTTGTGATAAATGTACTTTCACACTTAATTACTCTGCTTACTTTATCAGCCAGAAAACATCTCATTTCCTTTTGCAGGTACTCTCTGGGTTTATTCACAATATTTTCTATAATGGTCTGGGACTGAATTTATCTTCCCTGACTAAAACTGGTCTGAATCACCTATTCTTTTCTATCTGTTATTTCAAAATGTCTTTCCTATTATTCCATGGAGGTTTCATGCCTGCACATCCTGTATTTTCTGAGCAAACTGACAGCATCAGATTCTTCAAGGTTTAGGGTATATTTTTTGTTTTCCTTCTATACACCAGCAGCATCCTAAAAAAAAAAAAAAGAAAAAGCTGAAATACCATAAATAGTTGCTTTATGATAATGGTAAGGAATTCTTTTCAATATTCATGGAGTTATGCATGGGTATGTATGCATATGTAGCAATTATAAATAGGGATATTTACTGCAGTGAGAGCATGCAAACACATTTAAAGTAGTTGGATCTTGTCCTTCATTGAAATGGGGGAGGGAGACAGAGGAAGGGCTACTTTTAAGAACTCCCCTCCTTGCTTGGATTATGTCCAAGCTGACAGCCTGCAATATAGAGTAGTCTAATGAAATACTAAAGATTACTTTCCATGCATATATTAAGTGTGGATTGCTTTTACCTTCTTTTGGAAAAGAAAAAAAAATCATATGGCTTATCTACAGAACAACCATACTTGGATATTATATCCTGCACATTTCAAGCTCATTTTATAGTTGGTGCTGCTCACTTCTATAGTTATTTGCTTTGCTATTTTAAAGAATACATTTTCCATTAAAGAAAAAAAAAAGTTTCAACAAAGAAGTATTTTCCCTCCCACTCACTCTACACAATTTATTCATTCAGCAGTCCTGGAAATTTGGTGGATAATTCAGCCTTCTGTTCAGCTACAGACCTGCTCCAGGGATACAAGTGGTAGGATAAAAAAAAAAGAAAAAAAGGCAGCTGTGAATTGTGGCTGCCATCAACACCAAATCTGACTGAATGACCTTTCTGATAAATTGCAGAATAGAAGATAAGACAGAAAGAAAATAATTTTCTTTGCTGATAAACGCTAAAGAAATAAGATGACAAAACCAACCTGATACTTCAGTGAATTAGGCTGTTTAATACAAATAAGCTCTGTATGACTTAGGAAATCAAACCAATTGTTCTGAATACAAAATACTACAAGTCACTACTGTACACATCTTTGTGCTAAAGGAAGAGAGGGCACAGCCTTACCTCTGCCAGGGGAGGAAGGCCAGCCTGTGATATTTGTCAGTCCCCTGCCTCTCAGCTGGTGCCTTGGCCATGGATGGACTAAGGACACACAGAGGAGGGAGCACTGGGGAACTGGCTCAACTGCTGACATCTCCAACAAGAAATGTTTCTAGGAAGACCAAGTCACTGAACCTAAAGCAGCTTGGAGGTGTGCCTCCTCAGGTGGCCACAGGAGACCCATGGTCCAAGGAACAGACTGACCTACTGCACTGGCAAAAGCTGCAGCCTCCAAGAACATTCTACAGGCTCCAAGGGAAGAGTGAGCATGAAGTGCCACCCACAGAAAAATCTGGCACAACATCAACATGTTCAAAGGACAGTTTCTTAGCTAGAAGAAAGAAGTCTGGGCAAAAACCACTTGACCTTTTCTGTATTGGCTTGAGTGTTTTGTTTGCTGTTGGTTCTGAGATTTTCTTTTTTCCACATTATCCCAGAGATAAAATAAAAGCTACCTTGTCAGTGACACAAGCCTTGCTTACAGCTCACAGAAAGGCTATCCTTTTATCAGCCCCCACCAACAGGATGGGGTCCATGAGGATATCACTAAGAGCACACAGCAAAATGAGATATAAAACATTGTCCAGTGTGATATATATAGCACACACTTAACTGGGAATGAGCTAGCTCAGACACCAGAGTGTGAGCTTTTCTTGGTATACTGCTCCCCTTCAAGCTCTCACGTTTCCAGGTTCTTGGGTAAAGTAGTTTTCAAGTAAACAATAAGACATACAGTTTTTCATACCTACAGTCTGCATTTAGAGGGCTTACAGTAAGGAATTTATGGATTTTGAGATGCCTAGCCTTAGAAAAGGTAATGTATCTGCCCACCTGAAGTCATCAATGCCACAGAGCAGCAAGGAAAGAACAAGATAACTTCTAATGACATCTCTAACAAACCTTTTCCAACGCACTCCAGAAAGCCAAGACAGGAGGTGAGAATTAATCTAGGCAACTCTTGTTCTTACATAAGGAAATATCCCTGCCAAAAATAGATTGCAAATTCAGATGAACTTTATCCAGCATGAAAAACTGGAATACCTGCCTTTATTCTGTCTTCATTCTGTCTTATTTGAGACTACTTTTACCATCTCTCATATATTTTCTATCTTGGAACAGAGATTTATCTATAGGGTTCTGAGATTCCAGAGATCTCCTGCATTTCTCTTCTTCCAGGTACCTGTGAGAACTTCACTGCAGAGTGAACTTAGGTCAATTGACATCAAGACTATATTTAAGTCAGTTACTCACTCAGCTGTTACGAGAAGTAATTTCAAAGCTGTGAGGCACCCCTACTTCATGCACTCAGAGCCACTCACAAAGTCTCATTACAGCAGTTGGATTATGCGAAACACTATTACACAAATCTGTAAGAGTTACTGCGATCCACAGATTTTATTTTGGTATGTTTTCCTTTTGGTCAAGAAATAAAGTTTGACTGTGAATAAATTCCTAAGGTCAGGTGATACAACTTAAAGAATGATTAATTCTGTTCCAAAGGCAGGGTCTCCCAGCAGGGAAACATCACCTTTAACTCACCCCTTCCAAAAAATCCCCAACCACAAACAAATACACCCTCCCATCATACAACTTTCCACTAAAGATATTCCTTTTCTATTACAGAAACAGCTAACAACCCCATTCTATAGATATGATTTACAGATACATTTTTTTTTTGTGATACGAATTTGCATTCTTAAAACAAGCAGATGCAGCAATTACTCTACTTGCTTAAATAAACACATTTATCAAAGTCTTTAGAGGGAGCTGGATTCAATCCAGTGCCTTAGGCCCAGCATTAATCACAGGTGAGGTCACATACGCTTCAGAAATCTTGACTAGCAACTGTATTTATGGTTTGAATTTGCATAGTGAAACAGCGGTTCAACTCCCTAGCAGCTCAAGATATAAGAATAAGTATATACACATTAATCTTGTAAAGTGTTGTTCTGAAGAAGCACATTAGAAAACTTAAACACACTTTCTCTTTTTATCTGTTCTTCTATTCTTCTCCTCAAATACAGCTAATGTTTCTGTCAAACATGATTTTTATCTTAACCTGGACCTAGAGAATGACAACTATCCTGAAATGTCTCAGGGCTGGAGTAGATTTTAGAAATTTCAACCCTATCAAATTCAGATAGCATCTCAAGACATCTCAGCTGATGTTTTAAGATGCATATTTACCCTCCTGCCTGACAAAATATACAAATTTAATGGCCATATGAAGTGGTATTGATTTTATTCAGCATGTAAGATTAATGTAAACCATCAGAAAAATTCCCTGCACTGGCGTTATCAGCAGTATCATTGTTCTTTAAGTGTAAGCAAAGCATTTCACCCTAAAAGGGTTGGAAAAAAGGAATCAGGTTCACTTCAAGTCACGAAGAACAATAAAAGCAATGCAAAAAAAAATTCAGCATAAGTAGAGGAAAAGCAGCAGCACTGCAAAACCTGTTTTAGGAGCCAAAATGGCAACGAGATTGATCCAGTTGTTTAAGTGGATTTTCAACAAAGATGCAAAAGAATTCTCAATCCAGGGAAGCATTTAAGCATGTGATAACCTTAGCATGTAAATAGGCCTCCAGGTTTCCATGGCACTAATAACAAAGATGTTTCATTGGATTAGGACAGAACTCCTTATTTTCTCCTTGCAGCTACTCAAGTAATTATTTCAGGCTGAATAAGGTTATTCAGACAGATTCACTATTACCTGAAAAAAAAAAAAAAAAAAAAAAAAAAAAAAAAAAAAAAAAAAAAAATCAGACACCAACCAATATATTATCCAGAGTGTTTTTTTACAATCCTAAAACTGAAAATGTCTTAGTTATTACAGGGGATAACTAAGTTTTCAGGAATACTCACATCACCTCTAAATACACCAATAACAGAGTATCATCTGTAAACAATCTTTTTTTAAAGACATTTAAAAAAGGTGACGTAACACAATTCTGACACTTTTATTATATTTAGTCTACCCTAAGCAGTATTTTGGAAGAATCAGATAATAAGCTTTCAAAACAGCTAATCTTCCAACTACTGTTTTAGAGACAGTAATATGCAATAATGAATATTTCACAGAAGAAATGGTTTCTTTGTCTGTTTCCCCCAGTGAAGCTTAGTGTTCAAGTTTAATACTTGAACAGAGAGACAAATGCATGCCTGCTTTGTAACAAAACTCCATGCCATTAGCAATTTAGGGAACTATTTCAAAAGAATACATTATCTTTTTTGACTAATTGAGTTTTGTTTTCCATCTGCAGCAGCATCAAAAGCATAACTTAGCACAGCTCCAGTGACAGAAAAAGCTGAAGCCTTGTAAACATAAAAATTCAAAACAAGTTAATTTGTTTTCCTCCAGCAACAGCAACAAATTTAGGAAATGTATAATCCTGAGGAAACCATGCACTCAAGTTTCTACCCAGTCTGTCCTACTGTGCCATCACAGCCAAAGCCAAGCACTACTTCAGGGTCCTCACTTGGCCTATCAGCTCCAAATAATTTCCCTTATGCAGTTCTCTCCCCAAAAAAATACCCAGGAGCAAATATGCCAGGTAAAAATAAAAGACTTTCTTTTAAAAATTTCTAATGAACTATGTTTAATTAGTTAAGGACCATTTGACTTATTTTAGCTGGTTTTGATTTAGATCTTTGTTGGCTGAGTGTCAGTAGAAAACACCGAGAAATTGCCTCACTGCACCTGCAGAAAGGAACTCTATGGACCATAGCCCTGAGAGAACTTTATAGGTAAAGAACAAAATTCAATAAAAAATTGTTTAATGGTTGTCATATAACTATGGATGAACTAGATATCACAGAACAAGAAAGATGTCTGGAGAGAGTTACAGACTCAAAGGCCTACACACCCCAGAAAACTTGATTAATACACTGCAGGTACAGCAAGGGAGCCACTTCATAGGCTTGCACACTCCAGAAAAATTCATCTATGTAATTGTCTGACCAGGACAATTTAATTTAAATATTTTAATAAAGCACTATTTAGCTGCATAAAACCTGTGTTACCCATTATACAAAGACAGATGAGATATTCTGGTAGTAATTAAAAGAAACACGTATACCACAGTGCAACAAACTGGGTGGACTTTCAGGAGTGTCTATAAAAAAAATCTTGTATGTTACAGTATATATAAAATATCTGAAAACTCTTGTTTCTTTAAACATGGCAAATAAATTCCTGCTATGTTCCCAATCTTGACGCAAAATTGTTATTAGGAGTGTTTATCTGATAGCTTTTTGCTGTCAGATTTAATCTAAACCAGCTTATCCTCAAATGCACAAAAGGTTATTTTGACCTCTATACTTTGCTTTCAATAGAGGAGAGGGCAGCACAAGAGCTCCTCTGTGGCTTCTTGCAGCAAAAAACAATAAACAAAAAGTATTTTAAAGCACTATATGTAACAGAAACAATTCCAAACATTATCTTTAACAAGAAAAGCTCTTAATGTGAATATTATGTATTTAATGAGAGGATCCAGAATAAAACCCTAGAATAGAGCCACATCAATATAGCCAATGAATATTTTATATTTCGAACATAATCCAAGCTTCTTTATCTCAGTGAAACTTCCTGTTTCCCATGCATAACCTGAAATCACTTCTCCTGTAATACAACACAGAATAAAATTCATCAAGTTCCTCATTTTGGTACAATCATCTAATTACTCCTCCTACAGGTGAAACTACAGCAGATTTAAAGTGAGCAATGTGGAAAATGTAATAGCCCTATGAATCAGTAAGGGTGAGTATAAAGGACAGCCACCGCCTGGAGATCATGGTCCAAGGATTCTTTCTGCTGCACCTCTCATTTATCTAACACCTACCTGTGATGAAAGCTTTTCCCTGGGCCAATTTATTCTTTTGTAATTTCTCTGGTGTTACAATCAGCTAAATTACAGAACTTGAGGCTAGAAAAGAGAATTGCATGAGAAATATATTTACATTGATTTTACTAATACACATCCAGCAGGATCAGAGAAAGCTTCCAGTCAGCTGGCAGAATGTTTCACTCAAATTGCATACTTTTGGCACATGTCTACAATTCCTCTTCTCCCACCTTGATTAAAAATGCAACAAAACACACAAGTGAAAGCAAATTGTTTTGCAACTTCCTTCAGGAGAGAGGCAATATGTCTGACAGTTGCCTAATCTGAAAATCTTTCTCTTCACAAAACACTTAATGAATCACCATCCCTCAATATTTCCAAGGAGGCATATGCAGATTAATTTGCATCTTCAATTCAGAGTATAAACAGGAGAGTTGCAGTTGCTGCCTATGCACCCACTTCTCTCATTGAGCAGTCACATGTTCTCCAAAAGCATCTATTACATTTCAAATGCTCTTGTATACTTCACCATTCCAACTCACAAGAATGAGGTTAATCTGACTGCAAACATTTTATGCTTTTATTAACATAACTGATATTCATTGTATTGCTGCTGTGCTCATGGAAGAGAATAAAAGCTTATACTGTAATTTTTAACCCATTTTTGAATTCTAACCTAAGGTTACAGCCAGCCAACTCCAGCAAAGGTGCTGGGTTGGCCCCCAAGTCTGGCCACAGCTAAAAGCTGTAGGATAACATTGTTGATATATGAGCAACTAAGATACTACAACTGAGATTTGCCAGTACACAGAATAGAAGTTTGGGGGTTTTAGGGGGTAGAGTTAACTTCAAAGTCAAGAACACAAGTTTATTAACTCAAACATGTCATGCATTTATATGGAACTAAAATTTTCTGTACTTCAAAGTGAAACACATCTATATTAATAGCCAGTTTAAAAAGCAAAAGAAAATTATACACAGGTAACCTTTGGAGGAAGATGCTAGCAACATGCAATTATAGAAAAGCACCATAAAACAAGTCCCTCAGTGCCTACAATCTGTTTGTGGAGATATCATCTGTGAGACCCACTCAGTATGACACCTGTTGATTATAAGGAACAGAGATTCTTTTCCATCAGTTACTTCAGAAGGATGTACTTCAATTACAGCCAGAAAAAAACAGCATCAAAGTGCCCTCTTCCTGTCAGCTTCTTTCTGCAAGAAGTCTAAGCACTAGACAACAATATGGATGAAAATATAATTCTTTCCCCTGAAGAAAAAGGATTTGATTACAGCACCCACAGCCCTGTACCAGCTGTATGCATAAACCTTGATTTAATTGGCAGAAGTGGAAGATTTAAGAAGTCATAATGATTACACAGACATGAAAAACTCCTAGGCAATGCTTCTGTCTGAAGAAAAATGAGATAATACACTGAATAGTGAGCTTTTCTGTTACTGAGGGTTTGATGGTGAGATAGCCAAGGTTATTACCTAGTCAGGAATTTAATAAACTTCAGTGTCCAAACCCACAGATACCAAACAGGAGGGAAGCAATGCAAGTAAGGGTTTTACAGCACAGGTGAAGATCCTTGGGCTAGTCTGAGCTAGCACAGAACTGAGCATACAAGGAAGAAGCTTTGCAGTCTTTGTCCAGGGGACAGATCTGCCACGGTTGGTGGAGTGGCTGATCAATATTCCCCCTTCTATAATTGAGATTCACATCTATAATCACAGCACTGATGGGCTCATGTCACACATACTGTCTCACATAAACTCCTGCCTTCAGTGGGTTGCAGCCCAATCTGTCTTGAAGTTGAAAGACAGTCCTTAAAAACACTTAAGCTTGGAGTAACGTAGATGAAAAAACAAAACAAGCTATGACTTTCTTCCACAAAAAATCCCCCAAGTTACTCTTATTTCAGTTAGTTTATGGATGAGGAGCTGGGAATTTGATTCTTCCCTCTTCTTTCGCATGCTTTGGGGGGGTCATGACAATGGAATACACCTGAAGTTACTCAAAGCCTGTTGTTCTCTTAAACTGATTCTTTCCATTGCAGTACAAACATGTTTTCAGTCTGTCTGTTGAAGATGGAACCCTCTCCCTTACCACTGTCCTCTTATGTCTAAACTTAGTTAATTTTTCTGAAAAAAATGCATAAAAAAAATACTAGCTGCAGCTCTTGATAGCTCAGTTTCTCTGACCCAAAAGACAAAATTCTTATCTCCTTTTTATCATTAAGATCTTCTCAAAACTGGTATTTCCAGTACCTTGACTGAGACACTCAAAGTAAAGGCTTTAGCAGAAATTGTATGATCTTTCCATTCTACAAATAGAGCTGATAAAAATCCCATTTATTCAGAGGAAGAGCCACAGCACACAGATCACATCAGATGGATAACTCCCAGCATGACTGGAGTTTTCAGTAAACACAGCAAATGACATACTAATAAAGCAGATGACAGATTTGGCACTCAGAGGGTTTGGGGTTTTTTTAAGTCCATTCTTCCTTTTCCCCTTTTTTTTTCCACTGCCAATCTTTTCCTCTACAGCATACAGAAATCAGACTAAGGAAAGAAAATGCCCTGCCAAGGAGTATTCAGTAACATAGGCAGGCTTCCACCTGGCTCTTCACTGATCCCCAACTAAAAACATTACTTAGTTGCAAACACCATCATGGAAAACCATCTTGAAGTCCAACCTAAAATGCAGCCACTTTGCTCTTTAGGAAATATTTTTATTTTTTCCTACATCATCCTCCATCTCAAGCCCCAGCCGTCTTCACATTCATAAGGACTGCATCCCTGCAGTATCACTGAAGACAAAATGCCAGTCCAATTTTTAGCTTCTGAGGCTCTGCAGTGATGGCTTGTGACAAGGTAACCCAGGTATGGTATGATCTCAGGACCTTATTTCTGAGCTGGCAGCCCTGAGTCATGTCAGCTCTGCTGCTCCAAGCATCCCCAGACAGAAGTACACAAGCATCCCTTGGGTCCTTTCAGTCATACACTGCTCATGCCTCCCCTTGCCTTTACCCCTCCTGGAGCTGCCAATATCTCTTGCCTGCTCTGTTTGCAAACCTGTATTTAGCTTGTGCCCAAGTTTAAACCCTGCCCTGCAAGTTTACCAGTCCTCAGGACTTCTCTTGCCCCAAGTACACCTCAAGTGTTTCTGCTGTTCAGGAATTGCTCCCCATACTCAGTCCTTTGTCCCCAGCCTGACCCTTTTGTCCTTCCTGTAGTAAGTGTCTGTGACTGAACTCAGGCAAAAATAATTTTGATTTAAGAAGGCAGGAGAGATGAAAATCAGCTCTTAGTACTCATTTGTGTTTCAGCCCATTATTGGATTTTGATGATAATCTGTTTGCTTTTCTTTAGATTAAGAGATTACTCTTTCATTACCATAGTCTGAAAAGGAAAATGTTCTTTTAACCATTTGAAAAATGCTACTAAAATTTAAAATAGGGGCTGAGCTATGGAACTTGCCTGTTCAATTTTAAAGCATTTTTAACGTGACTCAGATTCTTCAGTTTAAACAGTATTGAGACATGCAACAGTATCTGTCCACAGGCACACAAACACACAAAACCAAATTTCAGCCGTACAGAATAAGGCACACTTCAAAATGCCACTGAAACCACTGATTTCACCTAAATCTAGAGCACATCATATATTGGTATCGCTTGCATATACCCTCATGAAGAGATTGTGGATGCCAGCAGGAACCCCTTGATTTACTCTGGAGGATCTTAACTCAGCCCCCAGCGTTGTCCTCGCAAATATCCTCATTTTCTGGCTCTGGCCAGCTGGTGACATGAAATGGAGAGATCTGGATATCAAATGACAGACAAACATTTACTCAGAATACACCAAAAAAACGGAATTTTTTATATTTAAAGAACATACACATGCAAAATGTATATTCACCTACAGTTAGTCTGCTGTAACTCTTAGCTTCCCTTGAAAGAATAATTACCATCTGCTTTAGCAACGTCTGACATCAAAAACTGGCTTGATTATTACATCTTTTCAGCAGGAGGACATTGTCACAAACATAAGTCAAAAAGTCAAATTTGCATTTTAAGCTCAAAATAACTGTCAAACCACTAAATACAGCAAGGCAGCCTTTTACCTCAGTCTGAAGCTGTCCTCAGAAGCAGAGCCAGTGAGAGTGGTGGGTGGACAAAGCTCAGCCAAGCACTCCCACAGACAGAGAGAAAGGGAAGCAGGACTTTTGTTTCCCTACTTGACCATCTCAAACTTACTTCAAGGCATGGGATAGCATTGTTATTGACTGTCCCAAAAGATAAATCATTCCACTCTTGACAGAAGGAATGAATTCCCGTTAATTTTATTATTACCTCTACAGTTTTAAATCTAGAACTATGCCATGGTTTAATCCCAGACAGCAACAAAATCCCAAAGTGTTGCTTTCTCACTCCTCTCCGGTGGGATGGGGGAGAGAATTTGAAGGGTAAAAAAGGGAAAAAACCCTCATGGTTTGAGTTAAAAGACAGTTTAACAACCAAAGCAATATCCATACACACAAGCAAAGCAGAACAAGGAACTCATTCACCACTTCCCATCGGTGGCAGGTGTTCAGCCATCCTCAGGACAGCAGGGCTCCATCACACAACTGCTTTGGAAGACAAATGTCATCACTCTGAACACCCTCCCCCTCACATTGCTGCTTCTCCCCCCTAGTTTATACACTGAGCACAATGCCATATGGTCTGGAATACCCCTTGGGTCAGCTGGGATCTGTGTCCCAGCTGTGTCCGTTCCCAACTCCTTGTGCAGCCCAGCCCACTCACTGGTGAGGCTGGGCAAGAGGCAAAAAAGGCTTTGACTGTGTGTCAGTCTTCTCAGCAATAACGAAAAAAAAACATCCCTCAGTTATCACCACTGTTTTGATCACAAATCCAAACAGCCCCAAACTAGCTACTGTGAAGAAAAAAAACCTCTGTCCCAACCCAAACCAGGACATTCTGTTTCACCTTAAAAGGGAATTAAGGATATGCACCAAGCTTACTAATAAAACAGTTAATTGCCAAGAATGATGCTAATGAACTTGACTACAGACAAAAGAGGAAAATACAGAAGATTAACATTTTAAACCTTGTAATTGCAAGACCAAATTCTCATGCTTAACTAAGGATACAAACTAAGGTTTGACATAGCAGTAGAACATCCTCGAAGTTGAAATAACAACCAGACCTCCCTCCAAACACACAGTAAAGCACAGTAAATATATCATAGATAGCAGAGAACCAAGAAGCTGCACTCACCAGCAACACTTACACAAATCCTTAAACAAGCTAAATTTCTCATTTTACCACTCCCATTAATTAATTGTATTGCTATACCTTCCCATCTTTCCACAGGACTCAAAGTACTACTTTAAGAAATATATCAAAGAGATCCTGACATTAAGTTCTTCACGACTTGGATCTCAAGTATGCTTGACAAAATCAATTATCAAAGTCAAGAAGATCCAAAAGGTTAAGCAGGTGCAAAACCAGAAATTTTCTGCTCATTAGATTCATTCTCCACTTGCTTTAGTGGATGTAGAACTAGCCCTTATTTCCAGGAATCCCTTGCATTAGGGTGAACAAGTTACAGACATATAGCACTGAAAACAAGCTAATCATTTTTTCTTAAATCATTTGCAGAACCATCTAGAAGCATATCAACATTCAAAGTGCATGTTCGCAAGACCTATTAGAATGCCTAAACCCAGATCTCCAGCAGACCTGCACCTGTTTTTCCTCATCTTTCAATAGGTCACTTTTTTGCTGTTAGAAGATCAATAATAGAATTATTAGATCAGCGTTTATTTCCTACATAATTTCTCTTCTGTACTATTTCAACAGAGGAAGTGCTAGACAGTCTGTTAAACGGGAGACTACTCAACTACTGGTATCTTGCCTCTGTCAATCTGTAGGACTGGCCATTAAGACAGTGTTATCCTCAAATTTATCAAAAATCACGTTCCCATGGAACAGTTCTTTCAGACTGCAGTGCCCATGACACATATGACGTCCTCCCAAGTCTTCCCAAGAAGAGATGAAGGATCACAAAGCCTGGAGAGCAACTTACATAAGACACAATAAACAGCACGGAAAGGACAGATGTAGGGAAAAAGGTTCTTGCACGCACAGAGCATCAGCCTCCTCTGTACCCTTAATTACGCAGAGAGCTAGTTAAACACACCTTCTTCCTTTCCACAATCTCCTCTTGTTTTCTCAAGAAACAGCCTTCTTTTACAGACCTTAAACACAATACACGTCTTTTCTCCACCTCAAAATCATCCGTTCACATCAGTGAGGCCTAAAAAAGATGCGGCTAAAGAGAATCAAAAGAACACAAACAGGAGCAGCAGACAACACATTATTTTTCCTTTGACATGGCACTTGCTGCATTTAAGATCATCTTTAGAGAGACAGATCAAAGAGCAAGAAAAAAATCTGCAAAAACCCTTAACTTAAACCTCCAAACTCACATTATTTCTGAGCTATCATGAAGTTTTTTAAATCTTATGCAAATTCTCTTTTTTACTGCAGTAGAAGCAAAAACAGGGAGAAAAGCATACTGGCATCTTCCACAAAACATTATTTTCCATGTTCCAAGTAAAAGTTTATCCAGCTGCTGAACACAGCATTACATCCTCTGCATCAATGAGCTCCAATTTAATTTTTATTCCATGTCAAACCAAGGAAGCAGTGCAAGACTACAGTATCTTAGGTTCTTAGCTAATGCATGCAGGGAGCTGTAATACCCACAGTCATATGAGAACTGAAGAGTGGAAACAGAGTCCCACTAAGGCTGTCACTGAAGCACAATATATTAGGTGTTATCATGAATGGAGTGTACATGCGGAGACAATGTTTCATTTTATGTGACATGATAAACTTCCATCCTAGTGAATTAATACGGTATCAAAAAAAGTGTTATAGAGGTCCCGCATTGTCCTAGGGTGACTATGATGCTTGTATCCCCAGTCGTCTGTTCTGTATGTTCAGTACCTTTAAGACTGGTTCTGGAAGTGAGCAGGAAAAGAAGACGCACGCAGTTTGTTTTGAAAAACTATCCACTCCTCTGCATTTTTTCTTCGTCCTTGGACTGTGTGTTCATCAAATGCACGGACAGCATTCAGAGGTTTGGTTTTTTTTCCTTTAAGTTAGTCTAGCTAGCTGGGGCAAAAAAGCTTCCTAGACTGTTTTTTTTTTTCCTTTCTCTTGGGACTGTTTAAATCTGCTCCAGACTGAAAAATCCAGAGGAGCACCAGGAGCTGCCCCTGTGGCCCACTGGGGCCTGGACCTTGGCATTTTCCAGTGCCGAAGGGACTGGGACTGATAGAGCTGAGAGAGCTGAGCTAACTCCCGGCAAGGGCTTCTCTCAGTTTTACCATCTCTCTTCGGAGCAGCAAGAGGTTTTATTGTTTCATATTATTCATTTCTTATGCCTGTGGACAGTTTGTTTGTTAAATAAATAGTTTTTTCCACTTTTCTCAGAGGAAATTCTCTTCCCGAACCGGCTGGGGAGAGGGACCATTTGGGTTTGCCCTCCTGAGGAATCCCATTTGGAGGTTTCCTCCCAAATTTGCCCTAAACCAGGACACTCATCTGAACCTTTCCACACAAAATTCATTTAGAAGACCATCTGAACATCATCCATACCTAAGAAAAAAAAGAATGAAAAAATATTCCAGCAAAGAAATTTGCAGGTTTGGCAAAAGAAAAAGTATGAAGCTTGCATTTATTAAAAGAAACCATTTTTTCTATTACTTACATTTCATCTGCTCCAATTCTGCATGTCAGAGAGTAATAGAAAGGAAGCCAAGTATTTTTTTTATCTGCTACCCACACTTACAGTAAGTGAAATGAAACTTTGTTACAATTAAAAATTGCCCTTCAATAAAATTAGCTTAGAGATGTTGATATAAAATCTATCTTCAAATTAACCATAGAGTGGTATACTGGAATGGAGTTAATTCCCTTCACAGCAGCCCAGATGCTGCTGGGTTTTATATTTGTGGCTAGAATAGTGCTGGTAATGCACCAGTGTTTTGGCAACTGCTAAGCAGTGCTTGTAGAGCATCAAGGTCACTTTTTTCCCCCCAAATTTCCCTCTCAGTGAATGGGGTGGGCAAGAGTCTGGGAGGGAATACAGCTGGGACAGCTGACCTCAACTGCCCAAAGGAGTAACCCAAACCACAGAACACCAAACTGGGGTTAAACTGGGGACAGTCTGCCTCAGGTAGCCATTGCTTATCAGTCTGATGGTGGGAGGCACATAGGTTTATTTCTCTCTTCAGTAAATCAGTATTCCTTTTCAATTTGTTTTTTGGTTTAGTTCTTGTGGCAGGTACAAGAGGCCACAGAACTGTGTTGTGCCATGGAATGAAAGAAACTCAAGGGACAGCCAAACAGGAGCATCTCTCAACTCCTAGAACCATGCCTTAGGAAGACAGGGAACATCTATTAAGGATGTTTTAAACAAAGGATTTTAAACAAAATCTGTAATTTAAATTCGAGGAGCCAGCAGCTCATCTGCAGACAGGGTGAGTAGGGCTGCACAAGCTCTGCTGGACACACATCATGCTAAATGCAACGAGAACTCGCCTTCAGACAAGGCTATCAAACAATTGCTTCAATCAGAATCTGAGTCAAACTCAGCTCCCAACTATTTCTAGTCCTCATCAAGCTAAAGCTCCCTAAGCGAATGAGACTGAAAATTCAGTTTCCTTCTCAGCTCTGCCTCTAATACGATCTAGACATAAACTGAAATCCATCAGACCACAACCAATTAGCAGAGTGAGTGTGCAGTGCTACAACCAGCACCTCCTCATGCAGGTGTGAAACTGCTTGGGCAGGCTCTAGGTCTTTGTTTGGTGACTACCAGCTATCAGAGCCCCAGAGCACCGTATAATTCATATTGATTTAATCTTTAAAGCCAGAAGTAACACATACTGCTCTCCAAAATCACATCATCAGGCTTTTTTCTTTACTGACAGGCAATTTAAAAATAAACAAACAATCCCTTTTACAACAGAAAATACGTTAGTAAACAATTGTTACGTCAACGTATCATGTTATATCCTGATTTCAGAAACCTAATGCTTTTACCTACACAAATAATCAGTTGGAAGCAAAGAACAGCAGAGTCCAGGTCTTCCATATCTACTTCTCCTCTGCCTTCAATTCACCGTGTTTATTCCCTTTCTGTCTTGAAGAGATTACTATCTATTTTATACAGCACCATAATCTTGGACAGAGATTCCAGGATCCAACAAAAAATAAATGCATTATTAACAGCAAAATGATAATTTATATCAGAATCAGAACAAGTCTTCATCTGAGCAGTTTTTTTTTCCTCTTCTACACAGGATTAAAGCCTTCTATTTATATATATACACAGCATATGTATATACATATTTGCGTAACTATACATGTGTCTATATAAATGTATATACTCACCCCATACACATTTGAGATATATATAAATCTACAATTTTATAACTACTGCATACTAGAACTTACAAAATTTACAGATATACATATGCTTCATATATATTCTAGCATATATAATGGTGACTGGTCACCTGCTTCCTCCAGACTGTTAAATCCATTTCTCTGTAGAGAAGCAATTCCTTTTTCCAAAGGAAAAAACACTGAGCGCGGTGCCAAAAGCAGAAAGTGACAGAAAAGTCCAAAAATTGAGAAGACAACCAACCACACTTGCCGGCAGGAGCAGTGGCCCAGAGCACTGAGAAGTCTGGGTGAATCCCACCACTGGACCTGGGGCCCTCAGCCCACACTGTCCCCGTGGGGGATGACAGCAGTGACTGAGAAGCCTACAGAGAACATTCCAAACAGAACACCAGGAAAGAGTCCAAAATGGACTGTTCCAGAACAGAAATTTTGCCTTAATAACTTTCCCACCAGCCTTATTACCTCCCTTTTCAATTTGCTGCTTTATAAACCAAAGATGAGGCACTAAAATGGTGTATTTATGGACTTGGTGGTGCTGCATAAGCTTATAACTCAGTAGACTTTATGACTGCAAGTCATTTGTATTGATTTATTTACTTCATTAGCGAGGGGAAGATTTAATTCTGCATTGATGGAGAATCAAATTGAAGAATGAACAGATGATTAGGCATTTTAAAATCACATTTTGTAGTCAAGTTTTATAATGGCACATCCAAAAGTAAATACTAAGAGTATAAACAATCTAAATCTAAAGTTAGAAACTTAAACCACTGATCTGATCTGTAGACAAAAGAGTTATGCAGCTGCTTTACAAACTCTCACCTTACCTCCCCTACTTGACCAAGTTTTTCAAGATGTGCTAATCTAATTATGGAAACTCTTCAACTGCATGAACAATACTGCAAGTTTTCACTCTTGGGCTTTGAGGGCACTGTGTTGATTGAGTTTGCTATAAACATAGCTGGATACTCAGGGAAGTCCCTTCCATCAGCCACTGTATACAATACAGTAAAAAAATACTGTGTCTTTGAATCCCAAACCCATTTTGGCGTTTTTCTTTGATGCATGTTAGAATAATAATCATTAAAGCAAAAATTCAGCAAGCATGAAACAACATCTTTAAGTGTGAAATTAATCTTCCCAGACTAGGAGATGTAAATATTTAATTCTAAGGAGGAAAAATTAACACAAGTTGGAAAAATATGTGAGTCTATGAATGACAATATTCACCACCTTTCTGTTGGGCATCTCAAAGTAACATTAAAGGATAAATAAGCATCTTCCTGATTTACCTAAGGAGGAAGTTGGGTACAAATTGCTCAAGGCCACAAAGAGACAGATGTAAGTAAGGAGCAAAGCTGAGGCTCTTTAGTCCTGCTCCAGTACCCTGCTATTTCACCACACCTTACCATGCAAACCACAGAGGCAACAACAGAGAAATCCCCTATCCTGCTGGCCTCCCCAGCATCATCTATCCTCTGCTGGTTCTCTATAGACCTCTTCCTACCTACCTTCCCCTTTTAGGATTACTCAGCCATCCAGCAAGACCTGCCAGGAGCATTTCAGGCAGCACCATGGCCAGAGCAGGCAGCAGTGCCAGGACATCCCCACAGCTACAGCCTCCACAGAGAGAACCAGGCAGCAGCTCTGGTGGCCACAGCACCGTGGGAGGAGGATCTCCTGAGAGACTGAACTTCTCAGGAGGGCTGAGTCAGCTCCATCACTACCTCAGAGATCCAGGAATGGGCATAATGAAACATGATGTCAGCACTCAGGGAAATTAATCTGTCACACCAAACTAATGCAGGCTAAATCTTTAATGTAATATTGATTGTGCTAATGTTCCTTCATGCTGCCATTTAGAAGCAAAATACTTCTTTGTTATATAGTAAACTACACTCAGGGGCATGCAGGACAGTAGCCAGTATCATTATAAAGAAGGTTTTGTTTTGTTGCTGGGGTTTCAGTTTTGTTTTTGCCTTTTTCCTAAGGAACAAAGGTATTTAAAATTCTGCATTCAAAGGCAGTCACTAACATTACTGGCACTAAGAGAAAAGCTGATCATGCCTAATTCCAGTCATTTGGTCTTCCAGCATCCAAGGAAAAGACACATCCACATGGCAGGCATGTCCTAAGAAAGAGGGCAAGGAAGGCTGACAGATCTACAGGAGTTACAGAACAAGATGCTGCAACACTAAGTCAACATTTCAGTTCTTGCTTCAAGGGATCTTGTGGTCAGAATATTTTGTAATTTTTTCCATCTCTTCACACTGTGCAAGTTAAATACTATTTTCTCCACCAAATGGCTAATCTTACATTTTAAGATTGCCCAATTTAAATACGCTGAACATGGACCATTTCCCACTGATTTGTGGAGAGGTGTGTTATTTCTGTCATCACACTGCAGACACAGGAAGCTCAGAACTAATTGCAGAAATCCAGCAAATTCTGGTGGCAAAGAGTTTTGCTACTAAACTCCTTCACCAAAACCCAAATCCTTTCCTTCCAATCCACTGTAGGACAAGGACAAGTTTTCATACAATTCCTTTCCCTCTCTCAAATCATAGCCAGCTCTCAGCCATCTTGTATCATCAATATTAAACAGAACTATGTTTATAATAAGGAAAAGAGAGGTTAAACTTTTTTTGGATGCAACCCTATCAGGTGTCTAAAGAACTGTCTTTTGCCTAGGTCTTAAAGACAGCAGCATTTGCGGTCATTCAACATCTTTGCCTTTTATGCTGAAACTGCAGGCAAATGAGCTCATTATCCACTGTGTTTTCTGCTAATCTCACACATCTCATTATGATGTACTTGGGGCTGTTCCCTGCTTCCTCCACCACTTCTGATACATGCTACCCCTCTCATTGACCTTCTCAGCAAACAGCAGAAACCACAGCAGGCTCGGAGCTGTAACAATATACCTGTGATCCACCTGCCTCTTTTTTGGAAATCCAGAGCTGGCCTCATAGCAGGATCCCACTTTAAGTGGGGCAACTATTTCTTTAAGTGCTGAGAAAACTCTTCATCTGGCAGACAGCTGTGATAACTCCCATCAGTGACTAAATTATGAAATGCCTCCCAGAAAAGTGTAATAACTATTAGACTAGACAGGATGACTCAATGCTGAAAAATAATACCACATCTGTCAGATTCAAAAAGCCAGGAAACTACATTTAGAAATCATATAATTTTCCTTCAACTTTCCTTTTCTGCCAAATCTTTTCTAAAATTGTAACCTGCCTTGTTCTACAGCTCAGAACACTATTTTTGGATGATGCCTCACTACATATTAGGAATACCTTGTTTTCTTTATGCTTTACCTGGCTGCAAACAGGTAAAAGCCTGGGGGGTAAAAGTCATAGAGGGACCTCTGCCAGGTGGCCAAAATGAAAGATGCAGAGGGAAAACACACTTCACCTCTGAAGGAAGTTAATTGTGCTAATGTTCCTCTACTACTACTTCTGTGTACTTGAAAAAACTATGGCATTCATAAGCTGCCCTATTTTCTTCAGAAATGCATGCAGAAAAGTAATTTTGAAGAATAATGATCAAGTGCAGTCAAATTTTAACATGTTCTCACATAGGACATGGATTTTTGGCTAGCCACAGGGAAGTTTTTGGGGGATTTTTTTTGCTTGTTTTTAAAGGTGGCAAATGCTCTTAAGCAAACAGCCTTATGGATCTCATATCTTCACTGCTCCCTGGACTTGCTGCTGTAAAAGTATTAATATTGATACGGCACACTTTAAGAAACACTTCAAAAAATAGCTACTTTGCTGTTTAAATGCTATCTAAATAGTTACATTATCACTGAACTGATGCTGCAGAGAAGATGCATTTGAAAAATGTTTATGCTGCAAGCATAAGACCTACAATCTTAGGTACGACAACCGTAGATCTTACAATGTAGCGAAAAAGTTATTTTATTGAACCATTTTGCTCTTTTTTTCCCCTCAGAAAAAAAAATTATTCTCAAAAACATCCTAATATTCACAAAGTATTATCTCTGCTTCCAGGATCTGAGGTGACCTAAAAACGCATTAGTGCTTTGATTTGGGCTGGGTTTTGTCACAGCTGTGCAGGAGAAACTACCACTGAGTCCTCAGATGCCCTCTACCTCTCCATTTTAGTTAGGCCAGTCAAATTTGGTCCTCCTAGGTATCACAACTCGAGTGTTTCAAAGAGTCCATTTCCTTTTCACTGAAATGAGCACAGAAAAGGAAAAATAATTGGAATATTTTGTACAGAGGATTGTCTGGGTCATGACAGAGCACACCTAGAGGAAAACCAAGTCACTCATAAAACGAGAACCTTTATTCAAGAAGATTCTATTAACAAATTCAATCCTTCATGATTTATGAAAAACTGAGTCACAGTGTTTCTATAGTAAAGGAAGTTTAGTTTAAAAGTTTTTTTAAAAAATCCATCTACTACAGTATCAGCCTTCACTCCTGCTATTTAATTCCTCAGAGCTTCTATTGTCTCTAGCCTTTAAAGGGATCAGGTAGCTCCTGCCACACCATACTTAGATTTTTTTTTCCCATTTTACTTGCAACCACTTAATAATTTATTTTTTTTTTAATCACAATTTCAAGGGAAAGCAAAAACCAAAACCTGAAAACATTTCTAGCAGTTTCACAGGATAGCAAAAAAGGAGTAAGACAGCTTGGATAGGCAGAAACGTCAACAGTGTAATTCAATCAAGATGTACTTTGCAGCACAGGTAATGGGTTTCAGGGCACCTTGCAGTAGTAAAGGAACCCATGAGTTTATGGAGAGGGAAATGTCTCCCTCATATTCCAGCTCAACAATGTAAAGAGCTTCAGAGACCTTTGCCATGGGTAGAGTTGATAAAATAAATTGAATTAGTCACACTAGCTCAATTAAATATAAAAAAAATTAGGCTAGGAGAATTAGTAAAAAACCACTACAAAGATGATTATATGTTAAGCATTAGCTACTAAGAACATTAACATCATTAATTACTATAAGTATTATTTTAAATCTGAACAATTAATATTTTCTTCTGTAGGTCTCCATTGTTAGTACTACCTTTAAGAAAATGCTATCATCATTTATACATTACTTTGAAAGTTCTGCTTTTGAAGAGATGTATATTATTTTGAATTGTTTTCTTTTAAAGAAAAAAATTATGGTGATTAGGTTACTTCAAAATTAGATTTTTAACTTGTCCATTTTGCACATACATACCCTGTAACAGGTCAGCACCCTAAATTCCCACGTGCCATATAAACAGGAACAGATTTACCACGTTTGAGGGATGACCACACGCTTTTCAATGCTGTATTGGAAGATACTTTGCTATTAAAAAAAAAAAAAAAAATCATTCCATACATCACCATTCCTAATGAGCTGCTGGCAATATTTGCATTTTTTAAAGCTGCTTCACTGCTAAGCACTATAATGTTCAGCAAATCATGTAACTTTTCTTTAAGCTCACCACTGAACTTCCATTACCCACTGCCCATCCTCGAATGAGCTTCTCTGCTTCCCAGCCACCTCACTCCCTGGGTCAAGAGGGAGATGCATATTTCACACCCCCATCCTCTCTGCAGCTGATATTCTGAGGCATCAGGGAACGTTGACCTATTTTGTATGAAGAAAAGGGCCTATCTCTTCCTATATTTCCTGGTACCAGCCTTATTCTTCTGTTCTGCTCTCCAAATACCAAAAATAGAAATCACTTAAAGAGTCCAGCTCTTTAAACAGTTGCTAGGTCACGTTCTCAATGGAAGAGCATGAATGATTTCTAAAGAAGGTTTTTGAAGCTTCCGAGTCCTGTGGCAATACAGAAACAAAGTATTTACAATCTAACTGAAAAATTACTTGGTTTAAAAGTCATATTGTAAAACTGCTGCAAAACCTCTTGTCATTAATTATAATTGGGACTTTTTTAGCCATGTTTTAGAGATATTATTTGCTCATATAACCTAAGCCAATAGCCAGTAGATTCACATAGGTTTATGAAACGCCGCTTGTTATTTTATACCAGTTTTCAAAAATCAAAGCAATTTTGATTGAATAAATACAACTTTTGAGCAAAGATGGTGTGTCTGTACCTTCCACAAGCAGGCTAAATTGCACAGCTTAGTAGAATAAGCCAAGCTCAATCTGCTTCCATGAAGAGCCTTCCCTGGTCCTACTCCTTCTCTTCCCCCTGCCTTCCAGAGCCCTACCATCAGTGGGATGCATGGAACTGTGCTGACTGCCAGATCAGGGATCCAAAACAGCCAACCCAGTACACAACTCAGAAAAAAAAAACCCAAAGAAAGAAGCCTTAAATTCCCTTTTCAGTCACCAATGATCCTGCCTACTATTTGCTGAGGTCAAATAAGCTTGATCTGGAGCCCTACCTACTTTACCTAAAAAAGCAGAGCTCTCACCTCTTCTTTCAAGGCAGCAGCTCTAAAAGTAGCCCTAGAAACATAAGGGATGAAGAGAGGATTTGTTGGCAATTACTACTGTAAAGCACAAAATCTACAGAATAGCAGTGTAATTCACATGTACTTGTCCTGCATTCTTGTTTTCTGTTTTCAGTGAGGTATGAAAGGCTGTACAAGCCAGGCAAGAGCCCATTTTTGCTCTCCAACAGCCAGCAGCAGCAGAGCCCCAGGGAATCTTCTCATAAAGAGGCAAAGCACGCACCACCATGTCCTCAGAACATACCCTAGCTGGTAAGGCTGGGGCTTTGAGCCAGAAGTACCCTTCTCCTATTTAACAGCCTTCAGTAGATGTTCTTGAAACATATTCTGTCACTTTGTGAACCAGGGCCACGTAACAGCTACACAGCCTAACTACACTGTGCAGAAAAGCATTTCTTTCCTGTGCTCTAAACCTGCAGCCAGTCAGCCAGTCACACTAGATGCTGCCAGCTCCTCTGCAGGAGAAACAGCAATACTCATTCCCCAGGCATCACCTGACAGTCACAGACCTCCATCATATCTGTCACTGCAGCTCCTTTCCAGCCTGAAGGATTATATTTTAGTTCATCATTCCACTTTCAGAAACCATTCTTTGCTTTTAATTTCCCTTGTTTCTCTTGCCCACATCTCCATTAAGACTGTCATTTTAGAGATGACCACACCTCCTGATTTCAGGTTTGGGGTGGGGTTTCAGACCACATCTGAGGCTGCTTTTATAAGAATGTCTCTTAAAATCTGAAGGCATTACTTCTGAAGGTAAACTGGCACTTCAAATCAATACATTGATTTTCCCATGACCTTCTGCTGCCCTGTTGCTCAACCTCATAAAGCCCATCTGCAATTTCTCAGTTAGGTCCCAGTCTGACTACCTTTGAATACTTAACTATCAGCAGCAGCTCATTCACTTCACATTCCCTGTCTTTTCCAAGTTACCCATCAATATATCGAGCTGCACAGGCTCCAGCAGGGACCTCTGCAGTCCTTTACTGGTGGCTTCATTTCCACAACAAGATTTGCCCATTTTACTGATACCTGCATTCTGTCATTTTTCATCCATTATTAATCGATTCGAAAATTTATCTCGCTGGTCCATTGCAGTGCTTGAGAGGAGGGTTTCAATAATTTCTTTAATGAGGTGCAGTTGATGATTTTATGAAATATCCATGGAAAATCCCAGTATATCACCTCACCCATCAATCATCTTTGTTCACATGTTTACCATGTGCTGCAAAGAACTCAAATAAATAGGGCAAGACTTGTCATTGCGAAAGCCACTCTGACTATTCTGCTATCTATTATGGTGCATTCTGTTATTGAAAGTAAACTCAATCAATCTCCCAGATAAGGACAAGGGGCTTTTATGTTTCCCTGGAAACTCTGCTTCCCCCTTGCCCTTTACCATCCTTTCAGTCTTCTGAAAGTGCAAAATCATATTAAGTGAATCATATTAAAGTGAGCAGTTACATATCACAAGTAATTTTTCTGTCCTGAAAGGCACACCACACTATAGTGATGACACATCAATCTATTTTAGTTATGTTATTCCTCCAATCACCTTTTCTACAAGGCAAATCCTTTGGTACTTGTCTCCCTCATAGGGGAGATTTTGGGGCATTTAAAACTCCCACATTCTCCACTGGGATGGCAAAATTAATACAATAATTTGATTTGATTTTTGCAACTTATTTCTTTGAATGTTTTTGGAAAAAAGAACAGATATGCACATCACAGAACAGGGTCTGTTACAGAAACTCCTGTCCTTGGAGTCTCTGCACTATGTCTTTAAACCACATCAAAGGTTTGACCCTTAACTACTCCTTTCAGTACTTGTTTAAAAAAACCAAAGCAACCAAACTATGTCTTTAAACCACATCAAAGGTTTGACCCTTAACTACTCCTTTCAGTATTTGTTTAAAAAAACCAAAGCAACCAAACAAAAGACAAACACCAGGAACCAAAACCAAACCCTGCAGCAAATATCCTCTTCTGCTCTCTGAGTTATCTTCAATTTCTGGGATGGAGTCTTCTCCCTTTTGCTGCCCCTGCAAAGATGCTGAATTTATGCACACTGTAGCTACTACCACAGAGCAGCTTTATTGTGATAATAGTGACATTTTGGAACTACTTTGCATGCTCAGGAACCAGATGCTGCCTCCCCCCTTAGGAATCCCCTCCCTATGCAGCTGCCACTGACAGTGTTTAAAGCTTATTTGCAGCATCTCAGCCCAATGTGACACAGCTGTTGCACCCCATCCCTTTACAGTCTCTCCATTTTCCTCCACAGCACTGAAGCCAATAAAACAATCCTATTACCTTATTTTTAATTTTCTATGCCCGAATTCATGGGGATTTTTCTGTTACCTATAGCAGGCTGCTGATCTGACTTGGCTTTAAACTTTAAAATACAGCACAGTTTCTCTGCCAGCTCAGCCTACTCCAGCTCCGTCTGTATTTTGGCACTGCATTATCCCAGGATTTGTCACCCTCCTGCCACATTTAAGATGCATGTTATGTCAGTATCCTCTTTTAAAGAAAAGCATTTAGTTACACATTTTAGTACCTCGGTTTCTGGGATTAATGCAGAAATACATATAAAATGCATCAAAATACTTTGGGTTTGTTTTCCTCTGTGCATGTTTATGCAGCACTTCATTGAATTTCACCCTTCCCTTCTATTTCCTACCTAGTTACTAATAAAGGACAACACAGGACCTATACAGAGCAAGGCTGAGGAGTTATTGCCTAAGTTTTGTTTCCACAATCTCTGGATTCACTGCACCATGGATACAGGCAAGATGTCTTTGCCACTGAGTGCTTTGCTTTCCATCCTAGGATCCTGTCCAGACACCTTGTCATGCCCACCACCACTTCAGTGCCCAACAAGCAGCACACCAGGCAGCCCTTGCTTGAGTAACACAAGCTGGCTTTAATATTTTCTCCTACTTCAAAAAGCCTGGGAATATATTTTCAGGGCAATGGCATATTATTAGAAGAACTCATGATCACACTGAACTGCCTCACCACCAAGTCATCACTCTTCTGCTGCTACCAGGACTGCTGCTTTAGAGATAGAACTGGCATCACTCAGCCCTGACATGTTCCTAAATTAGCTTCCCTGCCTCCTTTCCCCTTCCCTCAGCAAAGCCACCACTGCTAACCCAAAAGCAACCCCTCTCCAGAAACAGCAGCATCAGTGAGCCCCTCCATTCCCCAGCTTTCCTTCACATCAGCCACCCTTGACTTAGGAGAGCTTTGACTCCAAGAACCCTGAGCTGTTCTGAGAAGCAAAGATAAACCATGTTTTGGAAAGTCAGAGTGGGAAACAGACAATCACAAACCCCCACGACATCCTACACTGAACCTTTCATTAAAATTATGGTGGCATTCCATTGTTGCAAACAACATAAAACCACCATAAAAGTACACAGCAACACATCCTCCACACATCATTCAGAGCAGCAATGTACAGACAAGGTCAAGGTGCTGTGAGAGAAGCCACAACTCTCCATTGCCATCGGGATTTGGAGGAATAGGGATGGGAGTGGACTTCACTATCACTGCACTTCTTTCTCCACAACATTGGCACTGCAACAGTGCCGTCATGAAAGAAAGACATCACTTCTGTGTAAGTAATTTTAGGGTACTGGAGGGAAGCCCAGGTATCAAGAGTAGAAAGTTAATATAAAGGAAGCTTTGAAAACAGTTCTTATTAGCATTAACAAAGAACTAAGTTATTCATGCTACTGAGAGCAGAAAGAGGTGCTGACACAGGTGATTGCTTGGATGAGAAGCTTTCCAGTCTCCACCAGCCACACTGAACTTCTGCTCTCAGATATAGGCAAGAGGTCTTACCCTTGGATAGACAGTACATGAAGTGGTTACTTACCTACTCTGCATCTAAATTGCTTAAAATTTTTAAACTCCAAGATTCTTGTGTGCTTATCTGATAAGAACAGTAGATTGCCAGTTTTAGAGAGTCCTTTAGTCCATCTCTGATACTCAGTAACATCCCTCCAGGTACCAGCAGACACATGCATACTGAAGGAGAAGTTTCCTTATTGATTTATACCAGACCTCTGATCCAATGAGCCATTTATCACTGCCAAAAGGACAGGGACAAATAAATTTAACATGATGTGTTAAATACAAAGGCTATAAAATGATTGAACCTCATTATCCAAGGGGCTGCTGCTCAACCTAAGAAATGTGGAAGCACTAGCTGCACCTATTGCTTCTCCACACAGGAAGAAGTTGCAGGCACAGGACCAGAAGTTATTTTAAAAAACTAACCAATTGGGTTAAAGTCACTCAATGTGCTTCTAGTGTTGATATCTTTGTATTTTATATAAAGATTTTATATATAATTTTCTTCTGAGGTATATGGGTTTTTTGCAAGTGGCTGTGATATCCTTAGAAAGTCTAAGAACAGGTCTAGTGACAACTTTGCAATTTCACAAATTACATGTATTTGGGGCAGTAACCTATATTACTGGAATTCTAAGACATCTCTTCTTGTCATCTCTAAAGGAAAAAAAAAAAAAAGAAGCCACCTCCAAAAAAAAAAAAAAAAAAAAAAAAAAGCCACCACACAAAACCCAGAAAATTAACTGTGCTTTGCTCTCTGCCTAGGCTTTATTACATTCTTGTAAACAAGAATGTTTTCTCCTAGATCCTAGAAGCCCATTTTAAAAACTTCCTATTCAGACCAATCATGGGGTTCCCCAATTAACTACATGTCTAAGCATAACATATTATCCAATTCATCTATGGACATAATAAGAAGTGCAACAAGTCTAAGCATACTCCGAAAACTTCCTAGGTATATTAGCATATTTAATTTTTTTATTAAATGAATGGAATTTAATAAATTCACATTCTTAAGAGAATATAACATGGATTTCAGCTAACATCAAATTCAAGGCCACATGAAGGCAATAAAGAGTACAGCATAGGTCCTGATTTTGCCAGAGCACTACGAAATATTGCCAGATGAAACACACATTTTCCTTGCCTTGGAAAACTTCTTTACTTTTCATCACCTGTTCTTCTACTCTAATAAGAGTTGTCACATTTCCTTCCTTGCCTCACTTCTTACAGTCTTACTAACGTAATCATTATTTGGAAAACCTACTAAAAGTTCTAAGCTCTTTTCTACAACTTCCAAATCCAATAATACCGCTGTGCTCAGGATATTGAGTGCACACATGGCTAATGCCAGAAGCATAAGCATCATTCACTGTGGAACTACTTATTTTTTAAGACTACTTATAAAGTTTAGCTTCACAGCAGCAATTTCTTTGCCCCACTTCCTGAAAATCAGAGGAATTCTATGAAGCTGCATTCAGCTTATTACAATTCTTAAATAAATAATTGAACACGTGTACAAGCAGATTACATCACCTGCTGTGAATCAACACTGCAGCAGGATGCTCTGCAATTCTGACTAATATATTTCATCTAATCATTATCATAGTCAACTGAAACAATTTATATAAATATATTTGATTTGCCATCCTTAATCCTGCAGGACAAAATTGTTCAAGGTTCAATTATACTCCATAACTCTTCAGATATAAACATTGACTCAGTCTGGGGCTAAGATTGGATCCAGCTGCACCCAGACTCATCTGTGAGGAGAAGGTGTTGGGAAAGCAAAAGGCTCCTTCTGCATCTCATGACTCAGTGGGAGGCTTTCCTGATGAACTTCTGAAGCTTCCACTCTGCCTGCAACACATACATCCCCCAAACACGCATTTGAGGTTACCACACACAGCTGCACTGAATGCAAACTATCAAACCTCAGGTGGTTTGGACCAAGCCTTTCCTCACTGAGGCAAAATAACCCAATTCCATCTTAATTAGAAAAAACTCAGCCACTTTCAATTAAACAGAGTAAGAAGCAGAGAACTTTGCCACAGAAGTTTTTTTTTTTTGCAAACACAGTAGGTAGGTCATTTGGCAAAGTCAGGGCACAACTAAAAACATATTAGGAATGCCAAATCGCAATATGTAGCTTTAACTATTGTTTCCAAATATTTATTGCCCTTTAAATGCTGTAAAGGTCACTTCACAATAACCCAAACATGCACAACTTGGATGGATTAGTCACACCAGCATGCTTCAGATTTAGCATTAATTAGATTCTCCCTCTGAGTTCCTCATAATTTTCTGTCTTTTAGTTTAAAACGCCAGTGTATATCAAACTTTCAAATCCAAACTCCCAAATATTGCAGATATTCCTATTTAGACAGCAAACTAAATCCCAGTGTACCACCATCCCTAAGGTTCCCACCTTTCTTCTTTCTGATGGGCAGGTGTTACATATTTGAGTTCAGAAAAGCAAACTCCCTTTTCCAAGACCCAAGTGCGGATCTAACAAAATAGCCAATTCAAGAATTGTTTCATCAGTTTGTTTTACAGCCACAACAACAATTTATTCATTGTAAAAGCATATTATATTAAGAAAAATGGAAGAAGCAGCCATAAATAAGTTTTTAAAAGGCTCAGTGTCTCAGGGCATTTGGAAGAGGGAGCTGGGAAAAAGCTCAGGAAGTTTTATTAATTGTTACTAGCTGGATCTCTAACACGAAAGTTCTTGCTATGCTAGATATTCTTTAAAAATACTAAGCTACAAAGCATCCCATGTTTCATTATGAATTACCAAAAGATAGATACAGGCTGACAGGACGAATACAGCATTACATCTAAGAAGGATCATTAAATCTTAATCTTTAAACCAAACAATGTTTGAAGCTGTCCTCAGTTGCAGTGTAGGATGTACACAAAGTATTTATTCTACCACCATCTTCATGAACTGTGGAAACCAAGTGGGGCAGTGCTCTAGTGTAGGGCTGTCTTCTGCTAATGGCCCATCAACGCCTTGCCCATGACTCACAGATAACTCCCTCTAGGAGCTGTCTCTGTTTAATGGGCCATCAAGGACCCACTTCACAACTCATCATCCCATTGTGAGATGCTCCACCCAGGGGGAGGAGCCAAGCATTCTCACCTGGATATAAGCTGGGATTTGGAACAGGACATGCAGCCCCTTACCTACTGGATTCCCAGAGGACCAGAGCTACCAGACCTTTCTACAGGATCAGTGCTTCAGGAAGAGCACCTCACCTGGACTGCTTCCACCATCCTGCTCAGGTTGTATTCTGACTCTGCCAGTGGTCCTTTGTGTTATTGCATTTATTTTTTTTTTATTTTTACCTTTTTACCTTTCTTCTTATTAAATTGTATCTCTGACTTGGAGCCTCTCACTCGTTTTGCTTTCAAACCACAACAGAAGCCCACAATTCTCCTTACTGCATAGAACAATACCAAACTTCAGACATGCTGATTCCTGCCTAAAATGACCATGAAAGTGCCAAAGAGCAAACCTGCCCTACAAGACCTGAGGTTTAACTATAGGCAGAACACAATTAGAGTGAAAACCTTGGAAACATCTTTAAGTGGCAATTCCTGGGAATTTCTAAGGGGAATTTCCAAAAGGCAGAGGTTTCCCTGACAGCAAGCATTCTCAAAGATGCATGTTCTAAATTAAGTCACTGACTGAGCTATATCTTCTCCTCTCTCTGTCATTTCAGGGAGGTTTGCAGGATAAGAGCACAAAGGCAGTAAAAGCACTGAGCAATCAAGAAGCCTCAGAGCCTTTAAAACTGCAGAGCTCAGCTGAAGGTGGTTCAGCAGGGTTTCTTTTGGCACATCTGGGATTGCTATGGAGCAGACTGAAGAGGGCTCCAGAGCAGCTGGGCAGCTCAGACCACACCCCAGCATCTCCTCTGCAGCACCAGGCTCATCTCGTGTACCACAAAGACAGGAAACCCTAGCTCAGGATGAGATCACACAATTCAAGTACCTGCAATTTTCCAGAGAACACAGGTGCTGTGCTGTCTGTGGGCTTCTGAGGCTCTCTATTCTCTCCCTCTACAGGTGTTGTTATTATCAGCACGTAGAGGATTCACCCTGCAGCCCCAGGACAGGACTTGGAGGCAGAAGACCAAATCTCATACAATCTTTTGCACTAGAGCTGGTAAATTTACAGTTGCAATCCTCATAAAAAAGTCCAAGATCATTTAAAAATACACTGTAGATGAGACTGGGCTCAAATTTTCAGCTCAGCCTTCAGATACAAAGATCTGGTTTCCTTTTTCCAAAACCCTTATCAAAAAATTCCTGCAGCAATCAGGTGTTACCTCCAAACAACTTTGATTTTCACCTCCGGATCAGCCTGGAAGATACAAGTAATAACAATTGTGGGTATAAACCACCATTATCTAGCCCTCAGACCAGACATACAATAAAACATCTTAGAGGGTGACTAGAATTCAAACGATCTAGTAAAACAGGCTTTTGTAGAGGAAATAAATTAGAAGGGAGGATGAGCCATTAATTTCTGATATTGCTTAAAATTCTCCTAAAATATCACACAGTAAAGAATTCCTTATTGTAATGGCTGATGTTGGAAAATTATCCAGCACTGTGGAAGAGCCATAACTCCTGAACAACAAGCTACAGAAAACACCTCTTTACCCTGTACTTCCCATTAATCCTCCCCAAACCATTGATCTGCAGAAATATTATTTCCCAGCAGTTCAAGGTGCTCATTCTTCTGACTCCCTGTGCATCTGTCTCATTAAGTTTTGGCACATTTGTCCCTTGGCCTCTTATTTGGTAATGAGCAGCAAGTGCACACATCACCCACTCTGCCACAAGCATTCCTTTTTTTGAATTGAGGTGAAAACTAGAAAGCAAGAAGCTCTGCCTCTTCAGGTGGATTTAGTACAGAAAGTCAGGCTAGGAAGCAATATGCAGCCTTTGCTCCCAGCCAACCTCCTCCAAGTTCACAAGGGCACTGTCCCCAGACTGCATTTCTTCCTTCGGGGATCTGGATAGCAACAAATTCCAACAGACACTCCATTGTGTCTCCTCTGCCCCCACAAAGACAGACAAGGTGGTTACAGCTGCAGCATTTGCTTTGATGCATACTGGGATTTTACTGTCATCCTTTGTGACCAAGCATTCTCCAGCATAACTACTTCTGGCAGAGTTTTAAAGCACTGACAGGTCAAACAGAGGCTGACCTTTAAATAACTGAGCCCTTAAGATATTTATAAGGGCCCAGTTCTGCTGCTGCAAACAAGTACTTGGCCAGCTGAAATCCTGGCTGTATCTTCACAGCTCAGGCTTAAAAAGTTGTGTTTTGTCACTAAAATCTGGGTAAAGACTCAATTTTAAAGTAATACATAAAAAAAAAGCCCTTCACTGTTGCAAAATGTGGAATATGTAAAAATTCTTAAGAAAGGATGTACTTTGATGCTTGATCCTTGTATACTTAAAAGCCTAATCAACAAGAATAGAGATCTAATCCATGTAACAGCAGCTAACAAACAGGCACTAAGTGACGTCCATGTGTTAGAAGAACAGACTACTTGTTGGAAGAATTGCCTTGTTAAAGTTTAGGGCTTGATATTCTTCAATGATCTCAGACCTAGGGGTAGGTTAACAAACCTTGGAAAGAAGGATGCCCACTGATAACAGACACAAAGAAAGCAGAATTTATGGGCCACAAAGTCTTCAGGTGGGATTCTCAAGATAAGGAAGAAACTGATAAATCCAACAGCAACTGTGCTGAAATCAGCTCCAACTGAGTAAAAGGTAATTCCAGCAAGGGGAGATCAGGACCACTAACCCAAGACAACTGGAAGACTGAGCACATGGACCAATTAGCAGGAGGAGCAAGAGAATCATTAAGCAATAGAAGACAGGAGGAATTAGTGTTCACTGGCTATAAGTTACATAGTTCTCCCAACAATCACTATTCTTTCCTTGCTAAAATGTATAAGTAGTAAGACACTTTGACAGCTGATGTGCTTGATTTGTGGAATTCCACCAAGCATCTTGGATTGCACAGCTCTGAAATAAATATTCCATGTTTCTCTCCAGTGTGTTACTATTGGTTTGTTCCACACCACAAAAAAAAAAAAAAAAAAAAAAAAAAACAAAAAACAAAAAAAAACCAAAAAAAAAAAACACCACATCAGATTTTTGCAGACAGCATCATCACTTGAGACTCTAAAATTGTTAAAATGGATGCTACTGAAAGTGTTTAAACAGGTTATTTCACCACTTGTCACTCATAAGTCACATCCTAGTATCCATTACCTAAAAACTAATTACAAGTTCCATAAAGTTTTTTATTCCTTATGTGGATAAAGACACTTGAAATAGTGAAGAGAAAATCATGTATTTTGATAAACATGCACCAAAATCCCATTATTTCCCAAAATGACAAGTATGAAGTGAATCTTACACATGGATTTATATAAGGACCTATGAGCTTCAGAAGTCCTCTGACTCCTCACTGCATCTGCCTCATTCTGGAATTCCAGCAGTGCTGCATTGTCTGAAGACAGAAATACTAACACTTCAAGACAGCAGCCAATAACAATGTTGACATTTTAGTGTGATAAACAAGTTTCAGCTGGACAATGTAGTTTGCATACATTAATCATCTTCCTTTAAGCAACTCATTCACCAGATGGAGTCTAAAAAGCTTAAACAACTGGATATACAAATACTTTCTGGTAAACTAGAAGCAAGGCAGTTGTTACTGAACTCTTTCCATAAGCCAGTCTGTAAAAAAGAAGGCATGTGCTTCATGGAATAAGCTGCTGCCATGAGACAGGAGCTGCTTTTTTTGCCTTCATGTAACCCTGTGACTGGCTCAGCTGGCATCACAGGACCAGAGTAACTGCATAATTCCAGACTAAAACTTGGATCTGGTTTGCAGTGTTATGGAGCCATTCCTTGGTCTGGCAAAGCCCTGCTGCAAGTGTGGGAAGCAAGGAGCAATTACTGAGGACTCCAGGGCCAGCAGGAAGCCACTATCACCACTCTGATTAATTCTAAAGTGCACGCTTAGGGTAGGGCTCCTCTCCAGAAACATCTAAGCAAGAGAGGTGGCTGTAAGGAAACCAGAAGCATTTTCAGCAAATCAGCTGTTTGGATAATGAGCAAAGAGATCCAGGCAGAGCTAGTTAATTATGTAGGAAACACAGAAAGAGAAACCCTACAGGCAGGGTAGGCTGCCATGACTGCTTTACCTTCCTCCATTTCTGTAGCCTCATGCGGATACACAGAACCAGTGGCTCCAGCATCACACAGCCATCTGCTACTTGATTAAAGGAGTTGTAAACAGATTTGTCCTCCCATCTCCCAAGATTTCAGGCATTCCTCCTGACTTACCCCTCCACTATCATTTGCATGGCTACAGATGGAAAGGAGGGTGCTTCCACAGAGGACATGAGAGAGATTAACAGTCTTGGGGAAGAAATGGAAGAGCACAGCTATGCTGGAGAAATAAGCCATCCATTCAAAGGTGTTCAATGCAGAATAAACTACAATAAGAGATGAGATTTAACTGGCACACACTCTTTTCCTCATCTTTCATATCTTGCTGGAAGGAAAAATTATATTTCAAAGAACAGCTGTTACAGATTCTGCCTTTTCCATAAAAAAATCTGAAGCACTAAATTCCCATTATAATCCATTAAGCCAGTGCCTGACTGGAGACATATTCTTTAGATCCCATTTCCTCTGCCTGGATGCATAAAGACTTCCAGCACAGAAATGGTACATTATCACACACACAAAAAGAGCATCTTTATCATCTGTCTTGATTAAAGAAAAAGCTATGAACTAGTTAAAGCATTTCTCACTCAGTCCTGTTATCCTCCACTCAACTTCATTCACACCACCCCTTCAAAACAGAGTCACTGCACAGCCTCACACACCTGAGTCTTTTCCGGTGCTGACAGAGACTCCCATCTAAATAATGGTGGCATGGTCCTTATGAGCTAAAAAGCTTTGAGTTTGGCCAAAGCCTGAAGAAGGAAGCTCTGGAGTTATGTACAAACCTGCTAATTTAGATGCTGCCACCTCCACTACACCTATGTGTGATCCCTTTTGTGATTCTCTCCTTTCCCAGTACCAAAGTCTCCATTTGCCCTGCAGACTCTTTTTTAATTAACTTACAGTATACAACCTGGCATGCAGCTGCTTTAATACTTTATTTTCACAACAGTTTATATTCTGCCTCTAGTACATTCATCACAAATTTCAATAAAAGCCTACCTTTAAGCAGATAAACAGTCCCAACAGAACCTCTTGCAAGAGCTTGCAGTTCTTTGCAAACATTTTGGCAATGCTACTGAATTCATTTTGTCAAAGCAGGGCAGCAAGAATAAGCTCACAGTAGTTTTCCCTTTCCTTGATGTTACAAGTATTTGTACCATCAGCCTTGCTGATGCAAGCCTGGAAAATAATCAAGTTCTGTACTTAACTGCATAGGAGATTGCTTAATAAGCAACATATGTTCCCATAAAAGAAAATTGAAAGGAAAAATAATTATAAACAAAAACACTGAAACTGCAGAAGAAAAAATATAAATTATAATAATGTAGTCCAGTGCTATCACTAATAGATTGTGCAATGCTATTAATCATTGAAATAACTAAGTGATTTTAAGAGCACTACAGAAATCTGTTGGTACTGGCAAGCCATTCCATCCCCCAAAATCAAAACCAAATACTCAAATATTCTCAAGTTTTAAATTAGCCAACCCCCTTTTGCTGCAGATGAACCAAACAAAAACAATAAATGCGCTACTTCCATTAAAGATAATAATCTCAATTTAAGAAGCTAATGCACCTCTTGTTTGTCACAACAAAGGATATACAATGTCTCCTGTTTGCATGGCCAGTGAAATCCTTTGAAGGTTTGTTGTACATCAAACTGCTTCACCAAAACCCACACACAAGAAGAGTATATTCCCACTCAACATTAATCTTTTTTATTAATGTGTGCATGCAGCATTCACCTGTAAAATATATTTTAGAAGCAACAGGCACGTGAAGAACTACTGGTGCACCATGGTGTACCCTGGGTCACCTACATTTAACCTCCAGGACATCAGTGAGCAACCAAAATGCAGAGAAATAGCAGCACTTGGATTTCTAACTGATCAACAACACATCACACCAGAAACTAGTAACTAATTAGTTTCCAATTAGACTGTTTACATCCTTACTGAAACAAAATAATTGCAGTATTTTATCTTGTTTTAGCAAATACTCACTTACAGGCTATACAGAACAGTGTTCAAGTTAACATGCTATGCTTAAATCAATGACAGATGTGAATGCTAGGTTTAAAAAAAACAACCAAACAAAAAAAATCCCATGAAAATACCCACAAGACAACATATTTATGCAATTTAAATTATGGTCTGATTGCAAAGCTCATTAGCTTTGCAGAGCTAAAAACAGAGCTTAAAACATACCAGGGTTTCCACACTGTGTTATCAAATCAGGCAGTTATCTTTAGACTCACAGGCTAAATTGCACCTGCATATAAAGGTAGTGGGTTGCACTATCAAACCTGAGCTATGCCAGAATAGAACTACCAGTACTCAAAGGGATATATAATCAGGTGTTCATAAACTCTACAGATTTATTTCTGCTTCTACCCTCTTCTGCAACTCAGGCAGGGAAGCAACTGCTCCTGTGCAGTTGCTTAGAAAAGATCTTCCCAAAGAGCTCTTGGCATTTTCCAATTAATTTTCTCCATTCCACCTCCATCCTATTTTCTTTACCAGAAGATTCCTCTGGAATCTGAGCCAAATTATTCCTATCATTCCTTTCCAGCTGTGCAGTCCCTTGACAGAAAGCACAATGGAGTTGTTATGCCTCCATTATGTCCAAATGGGAATTCCAGGAAGACTAAGCTGCTTGTCCCCTTCTCCAAGTACACTTACACCTTGATTAATGATGGCTACAAGCCTTTTACACTAGAAAATTGTCTTCTAAATGTACAGAAGATTCTTCCTCTTTCTTCCTTCTGCATCAGACTGCACAGCACGTTTTTTTTTATTTTTAAGTAGATCGTGCAAACTTACACACCCCTCTCTATACAAATTTTCATGAAATAGGACAGATGCCTCAATGAAATTCCTGTAATAAGAGAAAAACTGCTTTCTGATGACCTGCAAGGACAAGTGATTCTCTGCAGCCCTCCATTCACTTCTTGGGGGAAAATACTATGACTAGGGAAAGTGATGCTGGAGAGGGGTAAGCAGTGATATTGCAACTGAAGTATCAGTTGGAAAAAGTTTTTCAACAGAATTCCAGCCCTAAGCATACCTGTGTACTTGCCTGTAAAAATATATTTAATCTGCTGCTAAAGTCAAATGTATACTTGAATTTGTTTCAAAGAGAAAAATATGTTTTCAATTGAAATGAAATTCCTCTCAGCTTCCAGTTTACTAAACATTACAAAAACTATTTCAACAAAACTGAAGTGTTTTCATACAAAAAACTTGAGTCTTGTTAATCAACAGTCTCACCATTGGTTCATAGTCTGAAGAGCCACCTAGGTGAGGCCCCATGTGGGACACTTAAGCCACCTCTGAGGCCCCCAACCTAAGAAAGACAGGGAACTGCTGGAGCAAGTCCAGAGGAGACCACAAAGATGCTCAGAGGGCTGGAGCACCTCTGCTATGGAGCCAGACTAAGAGACCCGGGTGTTGCCCCTGACTTTCTTGCTTTCGAGTGTTTGAACTTTTGCAGCAGCTTTCTCACACTGCTTCATGTAAACAATATTGTATTCTTAGAACTTATCTGTATGTCTTGCATAGTTGTTCTCTGAGAGGAGAATTTGACTGATGGTCATAGTGACCAATGGAGTCAGGAGGTTGTAACTTCCTTGGGCCAATCTTGGCCCTCTGTACAAAACGTATACAAGTAGAAATGGAGTCAGATAAAAAAGAGCCTTCCATGTTTAACCCTGCTGCTGCCTGCTATCCTCTGTGAAAGTCCACATCCACGTCGCAACATGTTGCCCCTCTAAAGGCAGAAATAACACCTGGGAGTGTTCAGCCTGGAGGAGAAAAAGCTCTGAGGAGACCTCAGAGCACCTTCCAGTGCCTCAAGGGGCTACAAGAGCTGGAGAGGGACTTTTCACAAGGGCATGGAGTGATACAAGGGGTTGACTGCTTTCAACTGAGGGTAGGTTTGGATTTGATATTAGGAAGAAATTCTTTACCATGAGGGTGGTGAGGCACCGGCACAGGTTGCCCAGAGAAGCTGTGAATGCCCCTGGAAGCATACAAGGCCAGGTTGTAAAGGGCTTTAAACAACCTGATCCAGTGGGAGTTGGAGCTGGGTGATCTTTAAAGTCCCAACACAAACCATTCTATGATTTCAAGGACATGAATTATCTCCCAATCCTGTGCCGGTGCAGGGTTAAGATCAGTGAGGTGCTACTCACACTCTGGTAGCATCTTGACAAACACCTGAGTTATCATAACAATTAATTTGAAGTACCCAAGCTAGCTGGGGATAAAATTAGGGGAAACTGAAAAGGTATATTGCACTGAAGGAGCTCAGTGCAAATATGATACAAGTCATGATCCTTTTAATTTCTTCTCAGAAAAACAGAAAATGGCTGCTTATGAGTGATTCAATTACCATTATTTTTAACTTGGCAAGTTTGATTTGAAACAGACATGGTGCCAATGGAAAGTTACTTTTGCATCTTAAGAGCATTGAGACATCTGCTGTTCACAAAGTTGCTCATTAGAGCTGCCAGAAATTATTTCAACCCTCAGCCCATCTCTTCTCCTCCTCCTCCTCAGTAAAAAAGTGATTCCCACCCCCCCCCCCCCCAAAAAAAAAAAAAAATCACAAAAACAATACAAAATCACAAACAAGAGAAAACAAAAGAGGATAGCACTGGCACTTTACTAAATTTTGAAATATAGGACTTCAGACCTTTCGGACAACCTGGGAGTGATGAAACCATGATGGCATTGGCTCATTGGACATTTTCTCTCTCTGCTAAATAAACTTAACTGCTCAGAAAGCCCAGATTTGTTCTGATTTAAGCTTCAGCATTCCCAAAATGGAATTCTTCTGTCCAAACAGCCCCAGATAACATTTTAGATTGACATTCAAACACATTATATGAACACAGATTTAGATACACACCATCACCCCCATCTTACAGGGGATTTGGTTAAGAAGTACAGTAGTACCCAAAAAGCTCTTTCCCCTCTTAGTTCAGTTAATTAACTTAGTGTAATACACTGCCAGTGACATAATGGTGTAGATAAATACACCACTATTTTCAGGAGGTTACAGGGTCGGTTTGTTTTTTTAAATTCATTGTGTACCTTTACAAAAGAAACTCTGCAACTTTAGAATTCTCTAAAATATACAACCTTTTTACAATACTGTAAAAAACCCTAAAAATCATTATCTGCAGCTATAGAATGTGGAAGAATGAATATATGAATCAGTATTTTTCATGCTGCTCTTTGAAAGATTTTACTACAATATTCCTACCATTATATCACAATGACATGAAGTAGTTATTTTCTTCATAATTCATTCTTTTGAAGAACAAGATAAAAATCTTGGAAATTAGCTATCAAAAATTTTCATTCCCTTCAATTTTACAGCATTATCCAGGGAAAAATGGCATAACTGCAGAGAGATGACATGCAAGAGATGAAACACAGGGTCAAAAATGCTTTTTCATTAAACTTTTACCACCATTTCCTATTGAAGACTACATGCTGCAGAGACTGTTTCTAATTAACAAAGCACAGGTCTGGCACCATTCAGTATTTTTATGAATAATGTCAGCAGCTACAAAAGCTCTGAGACAGAGGATAAGCAAGTCAGCACAAGTCTCTATATATGATTCTTTGTCAGGAAAGAGCAAACATAATCCTTGGCTGTATAGAAAGGAATTAGGAAGCAAGAATGCAATTTTTCTCCCCAGGTAAGGTATTAGCTGCATGGATGTAGGATTAACCAAAAGTTTCAATAACTCACTTAAAAAGGACACCAAAAGTCAGGAGACGATGCAGAGAATTACAATTCTGTCTCAAGGTTATATGAAAACTCAGCATTGAGGGTAAGGAGCTCACTCTGTTTCAGAGATGAAAGCTGATAGCTGGGTGACGTGACTACAACATCTAAGAAAAAGAAAAAGGAAAGAAGAAAATCACCTTTGGCAGAAATTTAAATGCCCTTGAGGCTCCTTATTCAAATAAAGAAAAACATAAAAAGGAAATTTTCAGCTACAATTTAAATTTAAAACCAAACACATTGAAATCTGAGATTAGGTATGGAGTTTTTAATCAGAGGGAGTTAACTATCAAAATTCAGATGGGATTTATCTTCCCCAACATGAAGTCATCTAAAGGTTTGCTGCCCACCCTAAAAAAGCCAGGAGCTCCTCAGAGCAGAAGCACTTCCAGAAGTGACCTCTTGCAGCCCAACCATCTGACCCTCCTTCTACTTCCATTTACCTCCATTAGGGAAGGGGGCAGCCCCAAAGGCTACTCACTTAACATTTGGGTGGAAGAAGGTGATCAAGATGAATAGAAGCTTTCATGACAGGATGTAACACCATTAAACTATATAAAAGCATAAATTGGTTACTCATTTCAATAAGAGCTCGTGTAGACAAACACAAAAATTTAAATACTCCTTTATGTATGTAAAAATAGCTGGTCAGAGGAAGTTGTTCGAAACATGAAAATTAGAGTTATCCATTAATCCCAGTTCTGTTAACAGTCCTCTGGTTTTGAGGGCACATTACAGCACCCACACAGGGAAGGCCCTTTAATTCCAGTCCCTGAGCTTTGGGATACAGCTACACTTAAGAAAAAAAAGGGGACAGGAAGAAACCCAGATGATCTCACACCCACAGAAATCCAAACATTTCTTAGAGTCCTTGAAAACACATTAGTAGCTTGAAAAGAATGACGAGATGATAAGCTGACACTGAGCACACAAATTCTCCTCTCATCTTTTAAGAGGCAGCAAAAAATTCAGATAATGCAGTAAACAACACTGAATTACTGTCAAACCAGAGATTAGAAAAACTGCCTGCTATCTAGTGTTTAGAAAAACCTATTACAATAGAAATTAAACCAGTATGAATTTACATTTAATCCATACCTCCAGTACTAATGGCCTCCATAGCGTACCATGACATTTAAACCTAAACAATAATTTGGAACAACAACTGCATTTTAGGTTTCTACTAGCAGTCTAATCCATCCAGGCAAGTAGTAAGGACAAGACTGAAATTTCAAGCTTCCCTACAGACTCTTCTAAAACACAGGTCTAATCAATGGAAAATAAAACAAAACTATAACCTGCCAGTATAATTTTTACTAGGAATGCTCTCTTATCAATAATTTTTTAAATTAAAAAAAAAAAAGCATGTTAATATGACTGCAGAAAATCATATCTTCAGCACAATTTCCATTTAATCAGAGCCACTAGTACAGAAATTTGCTGCTGGGCAATAATCCTAAATATTTGTAAGCATTCAACCCTGCTTTATTTCACAAAAATCATCATAAACTTCACAGCCTGTGCTATCCTTAAGGCAAACCTTACATATTTAGTACATACACATAGGCAGAAACAAATGGAACAGCACATAAAAGGTTAAGGCCTAAAAACCAGGCTACTTTATGTCTGTAACAAATTCTGCAGGCTAAACTATCAGTTAAAATCTCCTTGAAGACCATCCATGATGAACTGAGAGCTGCATCCAGCAACTTCTTCAGGCAAGGGGAGGCACATAACACAAAACCCTTAATATTCAATTCAAGTCCTTTGACCAACCCATCCAGCACCTTACAGAACACAGAAACCTCGCTTATCAGACTAAGGCAGGATAATGCAGTAGGGAGAGGAAACACCATCAAAATATTTAGTTTCATACAGTCACTCCTGTAGAGCGGGCTACAAATGTTCACATTCCTGCATTGCCTGACACAGAAATATCACTAAACTGTCAGCTAACAAACAGGAAAGTCAATCTCTGTTCCAATTCTGTCACATATCTGACACTTGGTTAGCCCAGGGGATCAACTCCAACTGCAGCCAAAACAAAAGCATAGTTTTGTGCCGAAATTATCAAGTCTTCTCTTCCACTCTTGCCTCTCTTTCCCTCAGAAAAGAAAATAAAAATTTTGACATTTTAGGAGTCTACGCTTCAAATTTTATGGGAGAGTTAAAAGGAAAAAAAAAAAGGCTCCTCTAAATACCATTCCCAACCACTTGCCAGCAAATAAGAAAGTCAGAGTTCACCCCTTCCCACACAACGTCAGAAAAAAAGCATTCTAGAAGCTCAGTTACCACCCCCAAGTTACAGTCCCACTGCTGAGCTATTAAAGCTGTAGAACAGAAGAAACAGCATTATTTAAGACCTTACTTAGCCGATTCATGGCAGAGAATATTCGGAGATCTTCCAGGAGGCACCAACAGCAGCAACACATTTTACACAGCCAAGACAGACACAGAGCACAGCAAAGAGAAAGGCCATGCATGGCTAGGCAGCACAGTAACCCTGACCACATGGGAAACAATGCAAAGTCAGGCAAGCATATACTGATAAAACCACAAAATCTCCTCCCAAGAAAGGAAAGCAAGCAGGACTCATAGACCCAAAGAGACTCGCAGCTATCCTAGCCCCATTACTCTGGCACTCACCCAGTGGCAAGCAAAGGCCAGGCCAGCCACTCTCCTTGTGTGCTCTCCCTTCTCTAACAAAGAAAGGGGTCTTTATAGGACAGGCACAGCTAACCAAGACAACCTTCCCAAATACCCCAAGAACCCAGCACTAAAAAAGCCAGCAGCCCCAAGAGCCTTCTCCCTGGGACAGCAAAATTTACAGCCCCTTCATTAGTGTGAACCCATTTTCACCTGCAGCAAGAGCCAGTGCCCAGGAGTGCTGCTCCCTACCATCACTCCAGCACAGGGAGGTTGAAGTCAAGCAGAGCAGCAGAGCAGGCAGCTGGGGAGATGGTCTATCTCATTTCTTTACTGCAAACACGGCAGGGTTGTTTATTTACTTGTTTCAACTTCCCTGAAGCATCAAAAATGTGATGTAATATTCTTCAGAATAAGCACAGCAGACCGAGCCAAAGCTTAATCACAGCTCCTGTGCTGTCAGGTGGCCTTTATTGAGCTGGCCCAGACTTCAGGGACACACAGCTGAAGCAGACAGACTGCCTGAAGCTTTCAAATCCAGCTGCTCTGTACTTTGCATGGCACTGAAAACATACAGATCAAAGCAGCAGTTACCAACTCTGGTGTGAAAACTAAGGTGGGAAAATAGTTCCTTGAATATTACTTAGGATCAGTCTGCAGCTTTTTAATCAGAATCCCCCTGACTTCTCTGTTGTAACCACAGGACATCTCTCCCCTTTGAGACCTACCTCCTTTCCCTTCTCCTTTACAGCCTATTTTATTTGCAGCTGATCCTGTTGCTAAACCATGCACACCAAAAAAAGAAAAAAAAATTTAAAATCCCCTACATATCTCTTTTCCACACAATATTACTGAAATTCTTTAATGAAGGACTGGAGACTTTCCTTTTCACATGATTTTTCCAGAACTGCATTAAAGAACAATCAGCAGTGGGCAAGACCTCCATAAGTAGAGGTCAGTAAGTAAGGGCAAGAATCCCTTATTTTGGTAAAACAACAGCAGGAATAATGTGTATGACTGCAGGCTTAATTATTCTTGTGCTCTCACGGTGGGACTTGAGGAAGAACGAGACTACCTGGTCTTTTTGAATTCCTGTAAATTCATTCCTGTAAATGCCAAATGTGCAGAAAAAATGGGTCAGGCTGGTTTTCTTCAAACACTCCAAACCAGCCTCTTATCCTGAGGTGCTCTCCCTGGAAAAAACACCGTCAAAATTCAACACCTCTTTAGTTATTCCTGCATGCAGAAGATGGGGGACCCAGCCCAAACAGCACACGAATGGCTTCACCTCCAGTAAGGCAACCAGCAATGTAGCAGAAGCCATCAGCAGATTTCACGTATCCATGTACACAAATTCTCCCATTTCATGGTATGTTTGACACTAAAACTGTCACCCTACTCAGTACTGAATCCCTGTGAATCCAAAATGAGCTTCTTCATGCCTGTGTATAGCTCTAATCAAAGATGTTATCACTCAGGAGTTGTGGGAACGTCTGTGTCATTCATAAATTATGAACCAGACTTCTTTAAGCCGTGGTAATTACTCCAGGTATGCAGCACCACACAGAAATGTGATGTTTGCAGAGCAATGCTTCACTAAAATGTCAATATTATAAAGCCTGTAACTGATTGTATTATTCTGGAGGAGAATTTTAGCAGATATGAAACAAACCAGGTTTTTTTGATGCTGACAGAGGCAGCACAATTTACCACTCTAAATTACAGCTTTTTTTCTGCTGTTTTCTTGTTCTCTGTTGCATCCATTACAGAGCATGATTACCTGCACATCTTACAAAGACTATCCTAGAAAATAGTCTTGCAATGCAATTCACTTTCATTCACAACTCTCTAAAAGTATTTAAAGACAGGATAAATATTTTGGAAATCTGTTACATTATTATGGCTGAAACAAAACGAACAAATAAAAACTTCTGCAGAAGATACTATTTTAATTTGAAAGGAATACCTCTGCAACCTTTTCCCCATGCCATATTTTTTCAAACTACTTTGTACTGCTATTACAAAGAAGGTAGAAACCCACCAACTCTGAATGCCATAGATATGTACACAAAATTGATACAGCCTGGGAAATAAAAAAGGTTTCCATTGAAATTAAAAGGAAACAGCACAATTTATTTTAAATTGCTTTAAGCTTAATTTAGAAACTGTTTCATTTCAGTCAGTTACAGGTGCAAGCCTAACTTGTAAATTAGGACCAAAGTTATTGCAACCCCAAATACAACAGTGATGGCTGCAAACAATGATTTTTACATTTGTTTGAGATGCCATCTCATTCCAGTCCCTTCTGACATTTATATACTTCCATAAATCAGTGTGCACAGAGACAGAGAGGATGGGGGAGTTGCTGTTTATTTACTGTTGTTTTGTTGAGGGAAGGAATACCAGCATTGTCCATTTTCTCTCTCAGTAGTTGTGGCTGACAGCCCCCACAGAACAACCCAAATTACAGCCATGGCAGACCCAGCCCTGGGTATCTCAGGGGGAAGGATGTACATTTTAGGGATCCTGTTGGTCCATGAGCATCTATCTGCCCTCTTAATACTGCTTGTTCCTGTAGAATAAGAAGCCTGCATACGTCCAAGTTTCATATTTAGATTACACTTATTACTGCATAACGAGGAAAAATAACACCCCCAGCACTATCCATCAAAGATACAGTTAAATAAACCTTTAGCAGTGAGTACATTAAAAAACCCGCAATTAATTTACCGTGTTCATCCAATTGTAGTTCCAGCTGGTTCAGGTCTTCCACAGGTATTAGAAGTTAATTCTGCTGGGGACAATCCAGTGTGCAGCCATCTCTGGTGAGATGCTCCTTTTACAAATCTGACCTCTTGTTCTATATTCCTTTATTTCACCTTTTTGAATGTGATGAGGGAATTCAAACAGAGAAGCAAAGATCCTCCATGGATTTCACACGTAAACAGTGAATTTTGAAGCCACTTCTAAGAGCTCTTCTACTTAGTCTCAGACTCACAGCACAGTTGAAGAGGAAAGGACTTCTGGAGGTCATCTGCATTTCAGCATGGAAGGTGAGCCAAGTTCAGAAACACAAATTTAGGCCTAACTATCCAGGGCAAACAAGGAGCAATTCTTACCCTGTTTCCTATGGAGTAACCTGAAACATCTTGATGGCAAATCATGACTGAAGGATACAGATTGCAAAGGTGATTAATTATCTCCTACCAACTCTGTAAAAACAGGCAGCCAAGGGTAGCTATCTTGATATTAAATTTCCCAAAAAAACTGCAGCAATAATATTAATTTTCCTTTTCAAAAAGTAATATGCAATAATTTCATGAAAACAGAGGGGTTTACATCTGATAGAAACAACAAGAAAACCAAACTACAAACTGCACTTCCAGGACACCAGGTCATTTTTGATTCAGAGGGCAGAGCACTGTCCACTGAGTCACCAGTGCTTCCAGTCTGCTGTCAAGTCCTCCCATCAAAACACCTTATAGTTCTGGGAATGCCATAATGAAGTCATTGTTAGAGTTGTGTGACTTGACACTAGGAAGAACCAAGTTCTTTGCCAGCATAATTCTGTTGATTTCAGAAGAGGTGCTGCAGCAGAGAATTCAGATCATAATTCACAGTGCTGTCATGGAGTCCAATATTTTTATTGAAAAAAACAACCTGAAAATATATTCTGGCTCTGCATACCTAGTGAGAACAGATAAAAATCACATTCTGTATTAGCACCAGTGCTTTTGGCTGCAGGCCATGCCATGACTTTTATAAAAATAAACTGACCACCAGAAGAGATTTTGGGCATGAATATGTTAAAACACAAAATCCTAGTGTAATTACCATGGTTACCAGAGTAGAAATAGAACATTAATTAAAAATACAATTCATGGATGGATATCCTCCTCGTTAGATACAACCTAACAAGGATATTTGCATCCTTGCATTGCTTAGCGGGAGCCCAGTACTCTAAACCCCTGAATCAAGATTGACATTGTGAGATTCTTAGTTAGTCATCTTCAGCATCATGGCATGTTTTCAGCTTCCTGAAAATGTCAGGTTTGTACTCATTGAAGGAAGAAGATTCTTTTTAGTCATAGTAAAAAATTTGGAGGAATAACATACCCTTGGATACCTAAATTTAAATTTCAGAGTCATTGCCATCTTTGTTGGCAGAGGTCTGCCAAAGGATAAAAAGAAAATTGTGAAAGAAGTCTCTGAAGACCTCTACAGTTCAGCTTCCTTGACATCTGGGAAAGATGGACAGGAGGAGCTTTCAGACCTTGATGAGCCATGTGGACAGGAGGATCCATGTCACACTGCTCCTTGCACTGTGCTCCCACCACTCAGAAGCCCATTTCCATGGCCAGATGCCACCCCTGCTGCCAAGGGGATGAGCTGTCGCCACCTGCCCAGGCCCAGCTAGCTCTTCCTGGGGCAGCGACCTTCCCTAGCGAGTCGCCTCTAAAGAGGCAGCCTCGTTCAGGTGGTGCAGGCACCCCGGTGCAGTGATTTCAGCTCTTTTGTGAATGAAAGCCTGTCAGCTCAAACCGGGCTTTTAAGCCAAAGTGGCTCTCCCTGGGGGAGGCGATCTCAAGTGACACGGAAAGATCACTTGGGAGCCAAAGATGATCTCTGAGAATGTTCTTTCTATCATCCCCGCCGACGACTCGAAGACCTCGAGGTGCTCAGTCAGCGGGGTTTTATACCCTCACAAAAAGGGGCGGGGTTTCATTAACAGCCAATGCGATTAACGGTTGAGAAAAAGAACCAATCAGAGGGTTCGTTAATAAACAAATTAGGGGATTGAAACTTGCACCAATCAGGGAAAGATCTGAAATCAACCAATCAGGGAAGGGATTCAAAACGGGCCAATCAGGGGACAGAACTGGGGTACAAGGCAACATCCAATCATAAATAAGACAGTTAATGTACCAGGAGGTATATAGCTAGGGTAAGGGGGACTGGCCAACCCCCTCTGCAGCACCCTCAGAGGCTTGGTTCCCCACAATGAGCAACAGGTGTTGAAGGACTGTGATGTGATAAAGCAGCCAAATGCTTCATCCCAGTTTTTGGCACTAGATGGCACATGGGTGAAGGCAGGGTTCAGATCCACCACCACATCATATACCACATCTGGAAACAAGAGCCTACCTCTTGCAGCTGCAGCAGCTGGATCACTCTGATCCAGCACAGCACACTGATTCTCTGTGTGCCATATATGAATTGGGTGAAGAGCAACCAGGAGATCAGTAGTTTGCTTTGCTTCTTTTGATCTTATTAAAAATCTGGACAGTTGAAACCCACTTCTAGTGAGAAGAGTCTTTAAACAAACAGGGGTCCATTGCATAAGAACTTGATGCTACAACAAAAGATGCACAAACCAGTGAACCATCCCACAATTTAGTTCTGTGATTTTCCACCGCTGCCTACACAAACAGAGCTAAAGATTTGTGACAGGTGCTTGTATTTTGATTATCTCTTTCAAGATCTCAAAGTTCAAAACCACATTCTAGAGAAGCAGCTGGCAGAAGAAAATTATTTCTAACAGTCCATCCACAGAAGAGGCCCCATTTTGTTATTAATTACTCATATTGCCATAGAACTTAATTGTCTCAGCCAAGAATAAAGGCTCACTGTGTTCGTTCCATACAAAGAGGAGGGCAAGGGCAGGCCTTGCCCCAAGGACCTTGCCCTCTACAAACTCCTGGTCCAAGCTCCACATTAAACCACTGCCAGCTCTGCAAGAAGCCTCATCTAGTGCCCAACACACCTCATGAGATTTTAGCTGGCCTGAATTCCCAAAGAACTGCAAAAGTCACACCTCAGAGATTTAAATTCAGATTTCCCATGTATTCCCATTGTAAAGGTCATCCCACAGGCTGGATCTCACTACAATAAAGCCTGACACTTAACTTTTCCCTGTGTAGCAATAGGAACAAGAGATACTTTATGGGGTGAGGCTACCCACAGACAGCAGGCAAGGAGAGGCAAGATGCATTCCTTGCAGGGAGAGGTGGCTGGAATTTGCTTTCTCCCACCAGCAATGAACAACTAGGTGTATGGAAAGAGCAGAGGAAAAATTAAGCATTTCAACCAGCTGCAGGAATTAGTAAATGATGATGTGAAAATCTCAGTCCCTGCAGAGAAAAGTTGTGGTTCAGGAAGAGGTAAGTGGGAAGGAGCAGGAAGGCTGTAACAAATTGTGGGATGACAGCCAGAACAGTCAGCTTCCAAAGGGGGAAAGGGCAAAGCAGAAAGGGCAGCTCGGGGTGAGAAATGAGGACATATTCCGGGATCCCAGATACTTTCCACGTGCTCTGGATCAGCAGAGTATGTGGTACGGGGACCACAAAGGGATGGTACAGCCCACAAGGGACAGGGTGCTCTAATGAGGTGCTGATGATCTCTAAAGACAAGGGCTTTTGCCACTGAAACACTGCCAAACAATGAACTGAAAAACCAAAGCGTTTTATCTGAGTTTTTCATCCTCTTTTTTCCTTTAGTTTTGATTGTGATAAAGTAGTAAAACTACCACAATACCATTCCTATAAATGGCCTTACTGGTCACCCTGGCGCCAGTGGGAGACACTGCCAGTGCACACCCCAGTCAGTGAGCAGTTGATTGCTTTGGCTTTCTGGTTGACTGGCTTTTTTAAATGGAAGGATTTTGAAGATAAATGATTGGACTAAATGTGAGAAAAATCCATGTTGTCCTTGTGATTTAGCCACAGATTTCCTTTGAAATTACGGCTAAACAACCTATCTTACCACAGCTTATGACCCTCAATTAGTTATCTGTAATTTCCCCTTATTATTCCTTAATACCAAATCCCTGACAAAGTCCTATTTCCACAGTAAAATCTCTAATCTTCTATTTATATGCCTGCAACTCATTGTGCCAGGCACCTCAGAATCCCCAGGTGTTACAGTCATGCAATAAATAACAATTTATCTCATCCTGCTGAGACTCAGTGTGCCAAACTGCAGCTCACAGAACAAGCAGCACTCTGAATTTTCAGGCTGTTTCCGCCCTCCCGGAGTGCAGTCTGTGTTGTCACAGGGTAACAAAGAACTTGACCTGTTTGCTAAAAAACTGCCTTTTAATAACAGCTGGCTTCGGCTGATGTTTCCACTATTCTTTGTGCAAGTGAGGCCTTTCAGACACACAGGACTAGTGCTTAATTATTCCAGCAGGTTTTATTGCACTAGTCTCTTTCCACTGAAGACCCCAACCAATGTCAGTGCCCCTGGAGGGCTGGATGTGATATTCATCCCTCTGGCAGTAGGCAAGGTCATGCTGACTCACTCCCTCTGGCTTTTCCCTGCATCCACCCAGTGCCAGGGGTCTGATAAGTGCTTTACTATTCATTACACTGTCACTTGCAAAGCTGCAATTCCTTTATCCACAGACAGCACAAACCATTGGACTGCAGGCTCCTAAAAGTGTTGCTTATCAGATTTTGGACACCTTTTCAAGGGGTAGATTATTTTCTGCTACAAAAATAACTGATGGCAGGAGAAGAATCTCTGTTGCAGGGTTTTGGGGAAGAATGCAGGATCCTCTTTCCCAAACCTGCTTCTTCAGACTGGAATATACAACAAGCACATCTTTGAGTAGTGACAATGAAGCAGCAGCTCTCACTACTCAGCCCAGCATCAGCTGGGGGTGCCTAACTCAAGCTCTCACTGGTTAGAAAACCACATTTCAAGAAGCATTTTACAACTGAGAGATATTTATATAGTAAAAAGTGAGCACAGCATGGTCTTCACCTGTTACTTTTGTTTTTAGAGGGGCAACATGTTGCGACATGTGAGCGGACTTTCACAGAGGACGGCAGGCAGCAGCTTGGTGAAACATGGAATGTTCTTTTTTTATCTGACTCTAAAAGCTTATATACATTTTGTACAGAGGGCCAAGATTGGCCCAAAGAGGTTACAACTTCCTGACTCTATTGGTCAATATGACCATCAGTCAAGTTCTCTCTCAGAGAACAAGAATGCAAAACATACAGATAATTTCTAAGAATACAATATTGTTTACATGAAGCAGCGTGAGAAGCTGCTGCAAAGACTCAAACACTTGAAAGCAAAAAATGCAAAAACAACATTCACCTGCAACTCTTCCTGTTAAACCCAGGGAAAGGGCTAGTTATACCCAAACAAGGCTCATTTTAGGTTTAAGTGTCTTCCCATCAGTCTAATCTGCTACAAAAGCAAATTCAACAACCAAAAAAGCACAGGCATGATCTGACTGTCTCTAACAACAGCCCAGGAAACAGTGAGTAAAGCACTTCTCAAACACAAGTGATAAAACTATAATCAAGATACCACTGCATTTTCTGGTCTTGAATAAATATCTCTCCACAAGCAAGTAGAAAGAAAATACTTCAAACTACAAATTATGACACAACGTTAAATAGCTCGGAAGGACCATAAACTACATCAAAAATATTTAAAGGCAGCAGCCTATGTGTGTACCACAACAATCACTCAGGTATGTGATCTGTAATTTCAAAGTATGTGGGCAAAAAGAAGTCATGTAGGTTTCAATGCAAAGCTGCTCAGCCTGCTTAATAAAGCAAACCCAATGTTTTCCAATAAAAAGGAAATACAGACTTTGGGGACAAATTTCCAAATCTGATCTAAATTTAATAATTCAATTCTGTTACTTTAAAATGGAGTTTATTTTGTGAATAGAAAGCATCTAAGAATCTACAGCATCACTGTAACATTAAATTCAGCACATTTGGAAAAAATTTTGTCCCTCAACTGTGTTGTTCCAGATTTGCTACTATTTTTACCCAGCTGAGCTTACAGCATCTTAGGTGAACGTTTTTTTATTATCAGATGGCAACCATCAGCCCTTATCTGGCAAAGAAATGAAAAGCTTACCTAATGCCCAAGAAATGGAATTACCTAATACCCAAAGTAATGTACTCCTAACAAAGCCATGAGACTTTATCTCCCTTATTGGTATACACAGACAATTATAGTCATTCTAAATTCTATTTCTCTTCTCTAATGCTATATACCATACACTTTCTTTCACAGAAGAGTCCTTGGTAATATATCCTTACAATTTACCCTAAAATTTGTCACCAAGGACCCAGATTTATGACTGAGATTTTATGGATTAGTAATTGATCTAGTGTACATTTTTAGCTTACTGCAGATGGAAGATCTATGTCAGCTGAAAACTCTTCCCTTCAGATTTCTGCTGTGTTCCGTGTTAGGTGTGGAGTTTTTTTTCACCTTGTTTCTTACACATTTAGGGCTGGTCAAGTGCATGCACATGAGCAGTCACAGAAGCTCAGCATGTTGCCATAAGGCCTCCGTTAGCAGTAGTTAGGCTAAGGAGTTGGTCCCTGTGCAGGCCCATGGGAACCAAACCTGAGAAATGAGGCCTGAGAATCTGCAGATACAAGAAACAATGTTTAAAGGACTTAGTAGAGCATGTAGTACATATAGGTATACAAATTACTTGTGAAATATGATTACATGGTTACCAATAAAATGTTTTCTATGGTGGGAGTTAAGCTTAGAGAATTAACCTTTATTTTAGCTAGAGCAAGCGTGCAAAATTTATAGCCTTTAGAAAGGTTACCTGTAAGATGAATGTGAATGTTTACAGTAAAATACGTAGGAGACTGCACGTAGGCTGATGAAGTAAGACTTGTAACAAAGGTATAAAAGATAAGCATCTTTTGTAACCAACTTGGGACGCTGACTTTGAGACATTAGTCCTCAGGTCCCCGGGGCCTCAAATAAAGCACGGCATAAACTGACACTCTGTTGGTTTGTGTTTTCTCTTGGGAACGGGCAGCAAGCAGAGTTATGACAACTCATTAAACTGCAAGAACAAGATCACATGCTTGAGACACAATAATTATAATTATGCCAGTTCTTCCTACTTCGGTGGGAAGAAATCTGAATTCTCAGCTTGTAAGAGATTTTATCACTTGCATCTTGATGACAGTGCTGTTTGCCAGTGGGTGGTAGGCAGAGATTCAAAAATAAATCATTGTCCTCTTTTATTTTTGACTTACCCATGGAGGCAGGACTTCAGCATTGGTCTTCGAGTCATACCTGCTATAAATGACCCTTAGGCACAACCCTGAATAGAGGGTATATTGTTAGAGAGAGCATTCTTCACATGGGATGCTTAAATCTGCCTTTCCTAACTGTTTGTAGGTGGGAATTACAAACAGTTACTAAAGAAAGGACAATGTAAATGTTCCCTTCAACTAAACTCGGGTTAGGTCTGTATGTTTGCAATTGCTGTGCAGTCACCTGGGATTATTCAGAACCACGAACACTTCTAATGCTTTGTAAAAGCTCTATGAGGTATTCAGGGTATGAGCAAAACTTTTCCTACTCACCTTAAAAAAAGAAGTCCCACAAGATTGTCTTTATTAATACTATTTATTATAGGAACTACAAGCTACTGAGAGCACATATTTAATAAAAAAATCACAGATTCAAGCTGGACAATACAGTTGTTAAGTATCTTGGCTTAGCCATCAAATTGAGAACCAGAGGCAATGACTACGCAGACACTTTAACCCAATTGTGAAGTCTCCATCTGCCTCCAGACCAAATGCTCTAGTTCTCTTAACACTCAAAAGCCAAAAAGTTGAGAGTTCTGCCTTTCTGGGCAGGGCCAGGATTCAGTGCAGTTTGGCATCTTGCACCTTGCCTTGTGCGTGTGAGTAGACAATACTCCAGTCCTGAGGAGACAAAATCCAAATCATGCTGTGTTCATGTTTGGCCAACAGCCAAGCTTTTACAAATTAATTATTTCATCAAGCCACCTGTTCCCTTTGCGTGACCCAAATTTCTATCTTTACCCTTAAAACTTGCTTATGTCCTCCTATTTCAGCTTTACGACTACTAGGAGCTGGGTTCCCCCCTCTAAGTATCCAAAACAGAAGTTAAAACTGCAGCTGTTAGCAGCTTCCAGCTTCCCTCCATGGGAATTAGTCATTAACCAGTGATGACAAACAGCACTTTGCAGTTCATTCTCAGTACACTGACATTTAAATCCTTCCAGAGTGACTAAGGCATCCAAGGAAAGCCTGTTTGATGTGGACAGACTTCCCAGCATACAAATGCCTGGCACTGCCCCTGCATACCTGTGTGTCACCTGTAAGCTCTGAGAGATCACAGAATTAAAAACAAACAAACACAGACCAAAAAGAAAAAAAAAAAAAAAAAAAAAAAAAAAAAAAAGCCACCAGGAAGTGAAGATGACATTTATACAATTTAGCTGGAATGTCCCCAGAGGTGATTGACTGAAGTGAAAGGTGACTGACTTTAGTAACTGAGGATGTCTTTCATGCTCCTTGGCTAAGCAGTGTTGTCTCTATCACTGCTAGAGAACTACTCTCTGTGTAGATGGGTTGAAGACAGTGCAGAGGTAACTTAAGTGTGATTCAGGGGAGCAGGGGTGATGGAGAAGGTACAGCAGAACCACATGGATAATGGGCCCCATTCCCAGTGCTGATCAAAAGGTCTGAGAGCATTATCTAACCTACATGGACATCAGTTGTCTTGTCTGGGCTTAAATAAATAACTCCAGAAACCATATTATATATATTTTTATTATTATTATTATTTTTAAAGGGAGTTGAGTTTCCTAAAGCCTCATGGAAAGGTGTCTTCTTCCTATGCATCCACACAGCCAATCCGATTTTAAAGCTGCCCTAAAAGTGATCTTTCCAAGGATGATTTTAATGGTGAGGCTGCTACAAAGCAGAGGAGACAAATCCTTGGTTATTTAATTCTTCAATCCATGCTAGAACAACATTTTGAAGTATTTCTAGGAACCCTTCATGTCCTTACAATATCTGAGCATAGTATGGAAGACCTAGTCTGCCAAAAATGGCCAGATTTCTTACACTCACACAGTGACAAAAAGGCTCTTTAATATAAAAAATTCAGTTCCACACCTTGGAGAGCAGCAAATGAACACTAAGTAAGATATAGGGCAAAGATTGGAAAAAAATGTAAAAGTACATAAATCATCACGAACAGGAGACAAACACTGTACAAGAATGAGGTTGCAGAGAGAGAGGGAGGAACCCCAAGAGAATTGAAGAAAATAGGATCAGACACATTTCAGTCTCAATGAAAGCCTTTTGATGTCTCATAGGTCTGTCCCAAAACCATAGATTTAGGACAGTGGCCTGCTCCTTCTTTTAACTGCCAAGTTAATTAAACTTTGATAGTGAAAGAAATTTAAAAACATAAATATTATAATCTCAAAATTATTCTTAATACTACCTTCTGCAGAGAAGTAGAGACCCTCACAAAACACTTATCTGCAACCTAGCTTAATTTCTACCTGCCTACTTCAGCTTTAGGCACCTGCCCTTGCTCAGGCACATTTCTCATTTTCTGACTAGTCCCAGCTACTTCCATCTGTAGCTCATCTGCATCCATAGACTGCATTCACAGTACAGTACAAAAATTTGCTGGTTTCTCCTCATAATTATCTGCTGTGAGTGATGCAAGTGATAAAGGGACAAAGGACACATTCATTTCTCTACACACTGTATCAATTCCTCTAAATTAGGAAAATACTCTTCCTCCTCCCACATAAAATGAGTGGTTTTGATTTTTCAAGGAAGTGAGGGAAGAAGAGGTCTATGAAAGTCATGGAACAAATGTAAGACAGTTCAGCAGAAATTAATGTATGCTTTTCAGTCTCTGCCATTATAATTTAAAATCATCTCTCCCCCCCAAAAAAGAAGGACAGTACAGAATTGTACTGAATTAAATATTACCCCCTCAGGTATCAGACAAGGAGGAAAGGAAAATCTGTAACAGAGACAAAGCCCTACAATGTAGCAGAGACATGAGGGAAACACAAGCAAGCGGATTTTACTCTCATTGTCCATATGGAGAAAATACTGATGCAAAAACATGAGAATGAGGTACTGAAGAAAAAACACATTCAATCTCAAGAAGAGAGCTCTTCTTCTAGAAGCCCTCAATACAGCCAGAAAAACACATAATCTTGCACATATTTTTCTCCAACTACCAATTCCATAAGGTATATAAAAGTTGCCCAGATGCAAATTCACTCTGACTTTGAAAATACTACTCGTTTTACCATGATGAATCCTCATAAATTACTGTTTTATGTCTAATTTTATTTCTCCACCATTGTTTTGCCTCTCTTGCACTTTCAATAAAGCCAGGTGTTCACCCTGAATGCTGTTGTGTACTCAGACTGCACACACACATCCTGAGAAAGAAAATCCACTAGGCAACACAGAAGGGAAGGAAAAGTATTTCATCTAAAGGAAGGTGGAAAGATGGGAGCAAATTATTTCTTTTTAATCCACCATAAAAAGGCCTAATTCCAAACAGATGTGGACCTTCAGATTAAAATTTCTCCTGTGACCCCCAATTTTACATTTGTAAGCCTTTCACAGGAAGTAGTTCATAATAATAATGTCCGGCTCACCCATTAACACCTCAATCAGTCATATTAGATTTGGTACTAATCCAGTATTTCCTAGAAAATCTATGGAAAATTTACTTTTCCATGACATGAAATCCAGTTGTGGCTTCCATTTATCTCTGAGGAGTTCAACCCAGATGACTGATTCAATCAGAATCGCTCAGATTAGAAAGAGATTTATTTGATGAAAGAGTAAGATGAAGAAAATAATTTGCCTATTGGGAGAAAACAAACTGAAGTCTGTTTAAATTTATTTTGTGAATATGTGAGCCCCTAGTGTGGAAAGCTGACCATCCCTGCTAAAGGGCTGGCTGAATATTGCATGTTCATGTGTACTGGCTGCTAAGGATACAACACAATTACTGAGAGCAACTGGGAACGCAGGTCCCTGGAAAAAAACCAAAAGGTTCATCTACACTTTTCTTTGCTGCCAAAGCTCCAACAATAGTCCTAATTTTCCCTAACATGAATCTAGCTGCTTTTGTTTTCTGTAGGCTAATGCACATGATGCATTTCCTTTTGGAGGAATCAATCTTGATGTAATTTGATGAGCATCTCTCTTAACATCAGTACCACTTTAGCAGCTTATCTGGTCCCCCTCTTCTCTCTGTATTCATTCCTCTCCTTGTGCTTACTTTTAGGCAAAGGTAAAACAGTTCACTGGGAGGTACTTTGAATCAGATGATGAAATCAATCTGGGTTACAGACAGCAACAACCCCTCCTTGGTTATTTTTAACTGAGGTTAGTTTCCTACCCTGCTGTGACAGTATGAACAGTTGCACAGCTGAGAGCCAGAACAAGGGCAGGAATGGCAGAAGGAGATGTAGGATTGTCTTGCTGAGAAATGAGCACATCTGCCCTTAGTAACCCCAGGTCACTGCAGACTTAATAACAAGCAAGAGAAAATGAAATTCAAGCACGAAGTGAGGCTGTGGGCCTGCTGACAGTCATTGTTTCCAGGCAGGACATTACTGTAAACAGGGTAACTCACAGCAACCCGCCACTCAAATTTAACTATGCACAGTGGACACCCTTAAGAGTCTTCACACTGCTCAAGGCCATGGCTGTCTGCCCCCTTTCTCCCCCAGTGCAACCTCCTCCCACAGCTGATCCCACAGCAGGATCAGCTCTGTACTCAGACCAAGTTCCTGAGGGCTGTATCCAACTGGGGCTTGAACAGTTCCCATGGAAAGAAACTGCATAACCTCTCTGGGAAACCTGCGGGACTGCCCATGCTCATGGGGAAACAGATCTACCTTAAATTCAGTCTGAACCTCTGTAGTTTCAATTTATGTCAGTTATCTCATCTTCCCACCCTTCACAGAATCACAGAATGGCTGCAGTTGGAAGAGACCACTGGAGGTCAGCTAGTCCAACTTCCCTTCTTCCAGGGAAGGAGATTCCACAACCATTCTGGGCAACATCTTCCAGGGCTTGGTCACCTGCACAGTAAAGAAGTTCTCCCTCATGTTAAGGTAGAACTTGCTGTGCAACAATGTCTGCCCATTGCTTCTTGTCCTATTGCTCAGCACCACCAAGAAGAGCCTAGTCCATCCTCTTGACATCCTCCCTTTAGATACTATTGACATTGATAAGGTCCCCTCTCATTTGTCTCTTCTCGAGGCTGAGCAGACTCAGCTCCCTCAGTCTGTCCTTGTAAAAGAGATGCTCCTGTCCCTTCATCTTTGTCACCCTCTGCTGCACCTGCTCCAGGAGCTCCATGTTTATCTTGTCATGAGGATCCCAGAACTGGACACTGCACTACAGATGTGCCTCATGGAGCTGAGCAGAGGGGCAGGATCGCCTCCCTCCACCTGCTGGAAATGCTCTTCCCCAGGACACCACTGGCCTTCTTTGCCACAAGGGCACTTTTCTGGCTCATGGACAGCTTGTTGTCTAGCAGGACCCCCAGGTCCTTCTCTACAAAGCTGCTTCCCAGCAGGTCAGCACCCAGCCAGGTACATGGGGTTATCCCTCCCCAGGTACATGATCCTTAACTTGCCTTTTCTGAATTTCAGAAGGTTTTTCTGTGCCCATCCTTCCCATCTCTGTCGAGGTCCTTCTGAAGGGCTCACAGCCCTCTGGGGTATCAGTCACTCTTCTCAGCTTTGCCAGCAGTGAACTTGCTGAGGAGGCATCTGCCCCTTCATCCAAGTCACTGATTAATAAGTTAAAATAATACTGGACCCAGTACTATCCCTTGCGGGACATCACTAGTGACAGGCCTCCAACTTGAGGTAGAGGGCACTTCTGCAAAAAGCCTGGCTCTGGCATCTCAATACAGTTTGTGTATTGAGGCTGATGCTGGGTCCCTCAAAGCCCTCTCCTTTCCAGGCTAAATAAGCTCAGCACCCTCAGCCTCTCCTCACAGGGCAGGTGCTTCAGCTTATGACCGTCTCGGTGGTCCTTTGCTGAATGCAGTCCAGTCTTTCCATGTCTTTCTCATATTAAGGGAGCCCAAACTGGATGCTGTTTTCTAGATGTGGATTAACAACTGCCATTTTGAGTGATAATCACTTCTCTCAATTTACCAGCTCTTCTTCTGCCACTAAAGGCTCAGGATTCCATTAGAATTCTCAGCACCAGGACACATTGCTGTCCAACATTCAGCTTACTGTCCTCAAGGATTCCCAAATCCTTTGCCACAGACCTGACCCTCAGTCAGTCAGTCAGCCAGTCAGTCCCCAGCCTGAATGTCCTCATCTCTGAGCTGGGTGCTGGGCAGCACAGCCTTTCTGAGTGACACAACACAAGCAGGTGCCAAGGACAAAGTGGTGAGATCAGGATGAGATGCTGAAAATGTTTCGCCTCATCTGACACAAGCCCACAGATGCTGTCACTGGAAAGAGGTGTAAAGATATACTGAGATGGCATCCCAAGATCCGTATTTGGAACACATTCAGCTTTGGGGAGAATTTAGAACATCTCAGCAAGATTTATGAGCCACTTCACACTTTCCTAAGCATCCTGTGATGTAGACAGGTGGGTATAGGAATCCACATTTAAGAGAGCTGTGTTTGGGATGCTCATTGGGAGGAGTCTCCCTCTCTTCCAGCCTTTTTGGATCCAGAGAAGTCCCACCAAATGTACACTTCAAAGATGGAAGAGGCAGAGGTGATTCAAGCAGCAGGAGGACAAGAGGTTTTGGAGAACAGTGGGGGAGCTGGAGGGGCAGCGTCACTTCACAAGAGAGGAGAGATGGAGATTGAGTCATTTGTGCTGAAATAGTGCAAAAAAGAGCAGAACAGAAAAGGAGGTGCCAGAGAGACCTTCACCTCTACTCATCAAAAAGCTCTTTCAGACAGACCAAGAATTACTTCTGGAAGCCCTATACGTAAACCAAGTAAGCACTTCATAATCATTGATACAACCTTTCTGTGATGTAAAGAAAACAAACACCTGCCAAGGACAGGACTACTCACCACTAGCCTAGTTTCCATTCATTTACCAGGGGTAACTTGCTTTTAAGTAAAGCAAGCACCAAACTGCCTGGAAATCACATAGCCAGTGCTGTGTGCAACCTAGCAGAAGAGTTTGTCTCCATAGAATGAAATACACAAAAGCAAAGAAACCAAGTGAGACATTGCCTAAATTAGTCAGAAAGGGAGTCAAGGAGAGGAACAGCAGCCCTGTCCATGATTTGATTCCCAAAGAGAAATCTCTGCTAGGACTTCCCAAGCCTAACTCTTGCAGAGTTGGACACCAAAAGCCTTCCATCTCCATTTAATCACAAGCAGATGTGACTGATATTTCTTCTGCTTTAAAAACTTACAGACCACGAGTGCCCAGTAGCTGCTCAGAGAATCATGGAATGGCTGAGGCTGGAAGGGGCCCCCATACCAAAGCAGGGACAGCTACTGCAAACAGGCAAGAAGATCAATATGGAGCCATTTTACACTCCCATTAAAAGAAATAGAACTAACAACACACATTCTAAGAGTAAACGCAATGTGAACATGTAAAACCAGATATAATAAAACCACTGGAAGATGTTTTACATAAAATATGATGGTAAGTAAATTCCCAACTCAGCAAGACAATGAAAACAAGCTACCTTCAATCCCATGGCTAACAGCAACAAGTCCTAGTCTCTGAATTTTTATTAAAATTAAAATTAAAAGGCACATCAGCTAAAGCAACATTCTGAACAGAGGCTCTGAAACTATAGTGCATCATCAAAGATCCAAAGTTCTACTAGACTGAGATGTACTTGACTGGAGAAACATCATTTTCAGACTGAGAAAAAAAACAATGCAAACCCTATGAAAATTAATTAAGTTTTAAATAATAGTGGGTTTGCAACATAAATTTATCTCATAGCTCAAACATCAAAATCTTGGACTAAAGCAGAGACCTCTGAACACAGCAGAAGAAACATCAGAGGTTACTAAAACAACTCCTATTGCAAGGTGGATAGCATATATCCTGTATACAAGTATTAATATTTAATGTAATATATTGTTATTTGCTTTTACTTCAGCATCCTATAATGGCCTTAATTTCCCATTACACTCTCCAATGATGGAAACTATTGTATAGCTGAGGTATTGCCATTTATATGGAAAAGGACTGCTGAAGTCCTGGATTACTAAGGAGGATGGGAGAAGACTTCAGATCCCAGGCTGCCAAACCATGGCTGAGGAGTTAAAGATAGGCAGCTTTTCAACTGAGTAATAAATTCAATGAGGTCCTAACAACAGAACACAAGAAATCAGTAACAAAACTGTTAAAAAGACTTGCCTCAAAAAAAAGTCGACCCCAGTAGCTGAATCTGTTCAGAGGAGGTCTGCAGAAGAAGAGGTAATTGTCCTAACATAATCCTGTGGCCACCCTCTTGCACCTACTATTCCTTAGAACAGAACTACTTATTCTAACACAAACCTGAGGCCTAATTTCTATGCCCCAATATGGCCTCAAAGAGGATGCAAGTGCAGTGAAGTAAGAGCAAAGCACAGATTTCTGTTAGTCAGTCAGTCAGTTGATGTCCTACCATTCGGCAGCATGCTCTTGCAAGGGTCTGCTGGAGTAAGGACACAAAAAACCCCCTCCACACATTTTGGATGGTGCTTTACTGGAACAAAAATGTGTCTTTGGACTTCTCTGCCCCCTCAAGAGCTTTCAGACAGAACCCTACAGTCCCACGCCTACATTCCACAGGACAATTTGCCTGAACTACCTGAATTCTGCCTCACTGGGGTTGTCAGAGGCACCATTTGCTTGTGTCTCACTGTTACAGATCTGACTTGTGCTGAGGGAATTGTCATAATGGAGGTGCTAACACAGAAGCAGAAAACAGATTATAGCAACAGGAAGGGCTAAGAGAAAATTCTCCTTTGCAGGGTGCATGTGCAGTAAGAATCAGTGTGGTTTCTGCTGTAAAGATTAAAAGCAAGAAAAAAATTGCTTGCAGCCTAGGTGGGGGATGATGCCCTACCTGCTGCTAAGGAGCAGCTCTCTGGAACTGAGAACCCTGGGTCTGGATTGAGAACTGGAGAAGCTCCATTCCTGCTTGGCATCAGGCAAGCTATGGGATTCTCCTGTTCCTCCCTCTGAGAATATCCCCTCAGTATTCTTGCTGTAGCTGGCACAGCATGAAGGCGTGGCCATGGGAGATATTCTGGGCTCCAGAGCATTCAGTCTCACTGACTTCAAGGGGAGGTAAACAGGAAGAGAGTTTGTGCCCATCTTTGATTTCAATTAACTGCATTAACTAGTCCCTCTAGTTTCATAATTTCAACTCAGTTCCTTGCACTATTTCTTCTATCTGTGCCCACATACATGCATGTGTCATCCTGGCTTCTCATCACTCTTATTTTGTACATTATTATGATGGGATAACAGCTAGCTGTAGCTTTGCTTATCTCCCTCTTTGTCTTCTCCTTCTTTTTTTCCCTAGAAACTGCATTGCACTTTCCCCTTTTAATTCTGTTCCTCTGTTACTGTCAGGTCATTTCCAACAGCACTGCCTTCATGCCAGTGCCAAATTATGTATCTCTATCCCTCACTCTGTGATTACTGGTTTCAAAAGTCCTGAGCCTGCTCCATAGGCTCAGGGGGCAGGGAGGCAGAGATCAAGTTTAAGGAGATCAGTAAGTTTTTCTGAAAAACAGTTTTATTCTTTATATTTAAAATATAATGATCTCAACTCTTCTGGACACTGAACCAAGTCTGTAGCACAACTCTGCAAGTAAAATGAAACCTTTATTTTATTAAAAATACTTCTAAAAGGGCATCAGTTAGTATTCTAAAAAATATAAACATAAATTAGCTTTTTAAGTGGATTCCCTTCATATGGGATATGTTCATGGTTTCTAAGAGAAATGTCATTAATTCTAACAGAATTTCTGCACATTCTATATAGCAGGGGTTTTTTTGTTTTGTTTTGGGGTTTTTTGTGGAACAAAAAAATACATTCTAAATTTGGGGGAATATCTGTTTGATGCTTTACCTTCTGTTTACAAAACCTAGTCAGTTACATTCTGAGGTGGTATAAAAACAGCGTGAAGTGCAGAGCAGTGAGTGCAGCATACCTGTGCACACACCCCCTTTCCATATCCCCCCAGGTAAGGTGCACTGTTAACAGTCTCAAGTTACTTTCCTTAAGGATGAACACAGGGAGAGTGATGATTTTTCAGAGTCATGTTTACCAGAGCTGAAAAGGTACAACACCCACCTACTTCATAATTTGAGTGTCACAAAAACACATTTGAAAGATAACCGCAAATCACCCCTCCAATCGAGTACTTTACCCTCTCAGCACGACGCAGAAGTTTAATTTCCACTGATGGGTGACCCTCGAGACCGTTGTATACCACCCTCCCCGCCCCTTCCCAATGGCAGCGATTCCCCTCACAGGCAGAATAAAGCGGGTCTATAAATAACTTCAAAAGGAATTGTCCCTCTCCTCACGCATTGCAGACAGCTGTTTACAGAGATCCCGACTCCTCATGCACTGCGTTGGCCCAGCTCTCATCCTACTGTTTCCTTCGCTCTTCCTAAAAAAGCCTAGGGCGACGCGGCGATGCGGTGCAGGTAGGATCGGGGGGACCCTCCACTGCCGCAAGTGCCTGTTTCCACAAGTTGAGGCTGCCCGCGGCAGGAGCCGGAACGCGACCCCGGGGAAATTTCTCAGGACAAAGGGGTTGCGATCTGGAGTAATCCGTCCTTAAGCTCCACGGTTCCGGCTGATCCTGGGCCCCGGAAAACCCCTCCTCCCCACTCCCGGCGCCCGCAGCCGCTCCGGGCCCGAGCATCGCATCCTCGCTCTCCCACCTGCAGGGGCTGGCGCGGGGCCGGGCACGGACAGGCGGGAGGCGCCCCGCACCTGCCCGCAGCCCCCGGTCAGACAAAAGCCCCGGCTGGCTCACCTCCTTCAGCTGCTCCAGCTCCTGCTTGAGGCCGTCATACTCCGCCTCCAGCTCATCGTACTGCTGCTTGAGGGTGAGCTTCTCCTCCAGCACCACCAGCCCATACTCCGCCGCCTGGATCTTCTCATGCGTCGTCTCGGAGAGCTCCCGAGTCAGCCGCTCGATCTCGCTCTTGTAGTGGTCTGCGCCTTGCAGCACCTCCTCCGCAGCCATAGCCCCGCCGGCACTACCGCGCCGCCGAGCAGGCAGCCGGCGGGCGGGCGCGGCCGAGAGGCGGCACCGGCACGGCCGGCCCGGAGCGGCGGCGGCGCCGGGGACGTGGATGGGGGGTAGGGGCCGCCTGCGGCAGCCGCCACCGAGCGGGGTCCGCCCCGCCGCGGCCGCGGCCCTCTCCTCCCCTGCCGGCCGCCTGGAACGCGGCGAGGCCGCGCTCGCCTCCCCCTGGCCCTGCGGCGGCCCCGGCGGCCGGAGCGCCTGGGCTGGCGAGCGGGCGGGCGAGCCCCGCTGCCCGGGGAGGCGGCGGCGCGCTGGAGGCCGGGGCGGTCGGGAGCGCGCTTTCGTGTGGCGCCTCCTGCGGAGAGGCTGCTGCTGGCGTCCGCCTCCTCCCGCGGCGCCTGCACCGCCGCCTCCCTTCCACACGGTCCCTCCCCTGCGCTCTTTAAAATGACAGCGACCTGAGGGTTGGCATTGCCGCCGGGCGGGAGGGGAAGCGGCGCGGCAGCAGCGGCAGAGCCGCCGGAGCGGTGCGGAACCGGCGCCGGCGCGCCGGCATGTGGCGCTGCGCCTGCGGGCCCCGTCCCTGCCGGTCCCCTCCCGCCCCTCCGCCGCCGTGTCAGCGCCTCTCGGTTCTGCTCAGCGTGCTGCAGCCATGGCCGCAGCGCCGGCGGTGCGTGTATAATAGAAAGCGAGATGCAGTCCAGCAAACTGCGGGAGCGGGGGGGCGGCCGCAATTTCGGGAAACTGGGAAAGCAGTTACCTGCTCTCTGCCCTGTGCTCGGTGAATGAGTGCGTTTGGGTATGGTCAAGGGATCCTGAATGCGAAACAGCAGCGGGGTCGGGGCACTGGGCTCGGGCTGCTCTTCCATCACCATTAGCACAAGGTCTCAGTGCCACTGATTAGACAGCAGGACAAAACTGATTCAGCTCAGATGCGGTCGCACCATTGTTTCTTTGTGAAATTAACCGGAGGACCTGATGCATAGATTATGTCCGTTTTATGCTGACTTTATACTGGCTGCAGAAAGACAGATGCTACTTGTCCAGCATAAAATTGGACTGGTGCAGACAGACAGTAACTGATCTCTTACGAAGTCTGCCAGTAAAAAGTTAACACACCAAATTAGGCACATTTTACATATTTGAACTGGAAGACTGAGTTCATCCTGGATCAATGTTGTAGTTGGGTTTTTTGGGGGGGGTTATTTTTGTACTCAGAGTCTTAAACTCGAATTTACTCTTTCTTCAAACTATGGCCTGCAAATAGACTTGAATTGATATTGATCAAGTTTTGCTTCAAGTACTAGCAGGACCTGTTTTTCACGTTTTACAGACTTTTATTTTTAAATTTACTCTTTTAAAGGTTGAGAATTGGGTTAGAATTTCCAGATGGAGGTGTTTGTTTTAAATAGAAGTTACCTGTGAGAAGATGGATGTCGCTGCCCACCAATGGAGCACTGTATTGGAAATCAAAGACATAGATTCCCTTTCTTGCTAACCTGATAATGTGGTTTTAAACAAGCCACATCCCCTTTCTACCATGGCTTCCCCATGACTAAGAAATAGGTAAAAATTATTAGACTGCTCAGTGAAGTTCTTTGAGATCTGCAAATTGAAGCACTAACATTAGTTATACAATATATGCATACAGTACATGGCATATATCAGTTTTATAAATATACATGCATGCATATATATACATACATATACATATATATACATACATTACTAATACATTGTAATACAGCCTGCACAGCCTGCATTTCTCATTGCCTAGAGAGCATACGTGGAAGAAGCAAGCAAAGTTCTGACAATTTCTAGCTTGAAAACCACTTCCAAAATGCACTCTTTTTTTTAAATCTACTGTAGAAGGAAGTGTGAATATTAATAGGAAAAAAATAAGTGTGAATATTAATAAGTGAGAAGAGTGAGTGGCTCTCATCGATGACTGAATGTCAAAAGAGAGGAGAACACCAGCATCCCAACTGTAATTCCCGTGATACAGCTAACCTCAACATCCTTTTCTTAAAAGACAATGAAAGATTCCACAAATCAGAAGGAAAAAAAACCCCACAATTCAAAAGAGAAGCAAAATGTTGTCTCAAGAGCTTCTACAAGTTGTAGTCTAATAGTCTTTCTCAACTTTGTATCTAGGCCACTGTGCAAGGAAATGTTTATTGAGCATAGGAATGGATAAGAGAGCAAATATTGCGACCAGTGCTAAAAGTGAGTTGTTGGGTCAAGGATACTGTGGAAACTGGCTGAAGCAACAGGATACCTACAGCTAAGCCTTGGCGTATCTCCACTTAACATCATTTGGTTGACAATCTTACTCACAACCCAAGGGCAGCCTCACCACACATCTGAACATCTGCACCCCAGAGGGGAAATCTGGTGTCAGGTTTTCTGCAACACCTCAAATGAAAGTGCAGTGTGAAGGGCATGTGTGGTGCCCTGTGCAGCAGTGCACAGTGACTGTGAGGTCCTCAAACTACTCTGAATTGAAAACACCAAGACACTCATGATTTGCTGTGACTAGTCCCTCTTCTTGCCTCCTAAATGTAAGCAATATCAAACTTGGCTTCTTTGGTGATATTTGTCTTTATTTTAGAAAACTTCTTTTAAAGTCTTCTTTGAAAAGTCCCTAGTTGTCAGGTGACTTTTGTTGTCTGTTGTCAATTTCTCTGCACTGACTACACCTGGGCTGAGCAGCACACACATGGATACATTCAGACCTACATATTTAACTGAGTGAATCCCACCTTTCACTTCCCTATCTTTTCTTAGGCCTGTACACTAGCACTTACATTCTCTTGTCAAGATCCTCCATATGTATTTATAATGGCCTACTCAGGTCACTGGTGGATCTGAAAAATATTCAAGCTCCTTTCCCTGTTATCAGGAGCTATGATTTTGGCTGATTCCTGATTCTGTGGAGATGAGAAAAGATGGATGACCTTACAATATAAATAGCATCTACGTTTTAGCCAAAGTCTTCATTAAAGAAGGAGGTGCTGCAGCATGACCCAAAGGTGGTCATTCCCTAGAGATTATATCATAGCAGAGGCAGTGGGACCTCCTTTGAGGGAGTTCTCTGGCTTTCTGGAGTGCCTATGATAAACTCTGGGTTCAAGTTACTGTACAGTGGTGCCAGCAAAGCTCTGGTCTCAGTCCCAGTTCTGGTACTTTTAGGAGCTCACTTACGAGCCCTAAAACAATTATGTTGGCATTTTAAATAATTCCACTGCCCTGGTGTGATCACCTCACTCTGGTTTAAGTCCTGCTACAATGCTTTTACATTTTCTGCCCCCCCCCTCCAAGCTCAAAAAGCGTGCCCTGGTCTTATTAAAGGTTAGCCTATCATCCCGCACTGTTACCTCTCCTTCATTTTGCCCTGTGCATGACCTTCACATGAATATTTCAACCAACTCTAAAGTAATTTCGTCTATATATCATTCCATGTACCTTCATAAAACAAGATTCATTCTGATTGCATCCATTTCATGGGGATGAAACTGAATTCCTTTGAGTTCCTGACATATGATACTAGCAGATTCCTAAACTAAGGATAATAGATTCCAGTCCTGATTATACTTTTTTTTTGACAATCAGATATTCAAGGACAAGGAAAATTATACAATTCAAATCTTATACAAGATATTGTTTAAATTTCAGATCATTTAAGAAGCATTTAATGACGCATATGAAATGAATCATTGGTTCTATGCCTTAGTGACAATGCAGCTATAAAAGCAGCCCATACTGTATGGAAGAAGGCTGAATCTGCACCCACAGCATGCACAGACATCCCTATGAGTCCATGGAGCATCTCAGAGCAGCAGAGCAGCAGAGCCCAAATCTAAGCAACTGCTAATTACCGCTGTTTGGCATGCTTGCCAGAGTGGCCAAAGGGGAAAAGAAAACCACAGGAAAAAGAAAGGTATGAGGAGCAATCATTGTTAATGACTATGACATTAATTTCCTGAAAGGGAAAAGAAGGGAAAAGTGTTGCAGCATGGCAGGATGGTCTGAGTCTGAACACAAAAAACGGTCTCAAGCACTTAATCCTGACTCTGGCAAAAAAGAAAATAAAAGCAACAGAAAACATAATTGAGATAATAAAACCAATGTTTACAACCCACAAAATCTCTTTAACAAAAGATGAAACCCATCCTGTAAGCCCTCATTGTCCAAAGAATTTATTGATCTGAGTTCTTCTCAATCTTTAAGTCCTTTACTTGCTCCCTCGGCTTCTGGATGTTTGTGTGAATAGATTTTGAGTGTGAAGAAAGGTTGAAGCAGCATATCCCTTCAAAGTTCTGGCAGCCATGTCTGTGGGCAAGCAGTAAAAAGTCTATTGCTGCTGGAGTTTGTGGTGTTGTATGCTTGCTGTTATTGAACATTTGTTACAGCTGACTCAGTGCCCAAGACGTAGCATTGGTTTGTCTACTCCACTAGCACTTTAAATTCTCTAGTATTTTTTAAGACCCCAGGGGTCAATACTGAGGCTGCTGTTCTCTTTCCTTTACCCCAAAGTTAGTTAAGTTTTTGTAGTCAGATTCAAATTGATGGATAAATCTCTTGTGCATAATTTTTCACTCATGAATTATGGCAATGTCAGGTGCTAGCCATAGCAAGCCTCCCCAAGCTAACATGGTGCTTTGGCTGAGGAACTATTTATTCGCTGGTGGGGAGCAAGGTTTCAAAGAGGCTACATGGGGTGACCAGGGTCATCTTTTGGAGAATAACTGTAAGGGATTTATTGAGCCGTGGTAGACATGCCTCATGCTTTCATGGTCAGCATATCTCGTCTTATTACAATTTGTCTTACACTTTTATACACTTCATAACTAGCTCATACATATGGCAAAAGTATAACTCCTTATTGGCTCTCAGCCAATGACGCACACGTTGCTAAGTACTAATCCCACTGTTAGTGTTATCCTTATCTTTATGGCTTACTCTTCATTCCTCAGGAAGCTTCTGCATTTTGTTAACTAAACTAGATCTGCCTCAATGACATTTTGACCTTTTAAACTTTTACTAGCCGCATAGTATATGTCCTTTGGAATGCAGCCATTCTTTAGTCAGGCTCTCTACATCTCCCCCGTTTTCTTTTACAGCAAGTAAGGCAACATTTTTTGATGTAAATGCTGACATTAACATGCGCTGCAAGCATTGCAAAATACAAGGCAAAAGTAACAATAACATAAACAGAATAACTAATCCTACAAGTATAAATTGAACCAAACCCTTAAGCCATCCTGTAAGACCCCAGTCCCCAAGATTAAGTCCAAAGAATGTATCATCCCTGCGTAACAGTGCTGTATGTTGCTGCAATTGTTTTATCTTGGCATGGATGGACTCAGAACTATTATTTAAGTTCATGCAACACATTCCTTCAAAATCTTCACACCCATGGCCATGGGATAGAAGAAGGAAGTCTATAGCTGCTCTGTTCTCCAAAGTTGCGTGTCTAATACCGTCTACATCACTGGCTAGTGCAGACAAAATTTCCGAGGTAGTATTAGCCTGCTTAGCAATCCAGCATTGCATTTTTTCTAATTCAAAAAGAGCATGTCCTACAGCCAGATGCGGAAGAAAGAGCGAGGCTGCTATCTGCTCTCCCCTGTTAAAAAGGTTAACGTTATCATTACAGGAGGAGTCGACGACCGCTCTTCTCCGACGAACTGTGACCTGTGTAATATTCGAGCGTACAGCTTTTAGCATTTCTTTAGAAGGGAGAGCAATCACCAATTTCCCAAATGTACAGGGTCCTCCTATAGGTTTCTGCGGTATACCAGAAAAGGCACGATCGCCACAAAGCAAAAATATACCCGGGGGCAGTTTTCTAGGAAAGGTGGTCCCCGGGGCAGGATGTGTCTTATCCCGGGCTAGGTTTCTACACCAATTACTGCTGTTTTTCCAAAATTTCTCATTAGGGGACACATCAGTGGTAAGTGTCAAATTACACTGCAAGTTGGAGCCTTCATTACATTTAAACAATGAGCTATTCACAAACAAACAAGCTGTCGCGTTTAAGGTTCCCAGAATTTCAAGCTCATTAGGGGCTCCGCCTATGGGGTGTCTATCATCCCAGCTATCATAATTCTCTAAGCAATATAATATTCCTGTTCTATTATGGTTAGAGGAGTTGTAATTTTTGCAGTGCCAAGGTCTCGAGCGGGGGTCTAGAATTGATGTTTCATTGTCACCCAAGGGAACTCCAATTAAACAGGTATGAAATGGAGATTCCGGCCTAGCAAGTGATACACAAAAATCTGTGCGGTTTAAAGACTTTGCTAGTGTAACCCACATGTTTTGCTTAGGGAATTGTTTAGCTATCGAAGGGATTTTATTTGTGGTGGCATCGCTGCTGCTTAAAATGACGACAAGTAAAATCCCAATTATGGGGTTCAACTTGCCACCTGACTGGAACTCCCACATTTTGATTTAACCCAAGCACAATGGTAGTCCCCACAACAGACAAAACACCACACGGGTAGGATATGCCGAAAGCGCAATTCCTGCAACAGAGGAATGACGTGGAGCTGCACGTCCTCCTCAGATTTGATGTGGAAGGAAATCTCAAAATGCTTCTGTATTGTTAGCAGCAATGGTGCAAGTGTTGTCTGAAGCCTGTGACGCTTTTTTTTTTCCTCCGGACTGCTTTTGTGGATTTGCAGGACGCGTCCATCTAGCAGGAATCCATTGAGAGCCTGTAGGGGTGGAAACACATACATAACCTCTTCCCCAGTAAAGAACCTGAGCAGGGCTTTGCCACACACCAGTTTTGGGGTCTTTATAGGTAACATATACAGGAGGGACGGGTGTGGGGTCCTTCTGAAAATGCATCATGACAGGGGGCACATCCCTGTCAGCAAACAGGCAAAGATGATTTAATACAAACAAAGCCCTAAGCAATTTTTCTGCTGGAATGTGTAGATCGGTATATTTTTCTAAGTACCGCTTCAGGGTGCCATTGGCTCGTTCTACTACTGCCTGACCTGTAGGGACATGAGGGATTCCCCTAACATGTTTAATGTTCCAAAAACTAACTAATTTTGCAAATCTCTGACTGGCATAGGCAGGCCTATTGTCTGTTTTGATTTCCTTAGGAACACCCATAACTGCAATACAGCTATGCAGGTGTCTCTCAACATGCTTTGCTTGTTCTCCTGCCTGTGCGGTTGCCCAAATGTAATGACTATAGGTATCAATTGTAACATGAATATACTTCAGTTTCCCAAATGCTGCAAAATGAGTTACATCCATCTGCCATAATTGATTAGACTCCAAACCTCTGGGGTTGACTCCTAGGCCAATTCCTTGGCCTCCATTGTGGAAACTACAAGTGGGACATGCTTTTACTATTGCTCGAGCTTCGTTAAGTGAAATTTTAAATTCGCGAGCAAGTCCTTTGGCATTCTGATGAAAAATGCTGTGACTTTCTCGTGCTGCCGTCGTGCGCGGGAGAGGAGCTGGTTGTTGTATTGCTACTAGCTTATCTGCCCTGGCATTGCCTTCTCTTAAACCTTCTTCCAGTTTATGGCTTCGGATGTGTAGTATGGAGTATGGGTGCTGTCGATTCTGTAGTGTTCTCTGTAGCTGCATGAAGAGTTTTCCTAGCCGTGGGTTGTTGACTTCCTTGATGCTCGCATCTTTTATTTTTGACGCAACTCCAACAGTATACATTGAATCTGAGATAACATTTACGGGCTGTGCAAAAGTTTGAAAGGCTCAAATGACCGCCACTAATTCCAAGGTTTGCAGATTGTCTTGTGGAGTGGCCTGAATAATGTGATGATGCCACTGTTCTTTGATTTTCCATGTGACAGCTGCTTTTCGTGATCGTCAGTGAAAACATTAAGCGCATTCGGGATAGGCTTATTCTCCTGAAGGGGTTTAACAATCCACTGCCATTGTCCTAACTATTGCAAATGCTTCGGGGCCAGCGGTGCTGAGGTGATGTGGCTAGGGGCATTAAGCAGGGCTTCCGCAAGTTCTGAAGAGTTAAGAAGATACCAGTCTATTGTCGCCTTGTGTTGCAGTGCACTCACGACGTATGTGTCTGGTACGTCCACATCGAAAATACTTCATTCGAGCTCCTGTGGGAGCTGGACGGCGCTGCACTGCCGGGGCCTGAAGGGGTGCAAGGGCAGCTAATACCTGTTGCTGAGTCTGTGCCTGATTATTCAGACCTTCACTTATCCTTTCCCGTATTTTTTCTAATGCCTGTATCATAAAAACTTGACTGCCAGCCGGGAGTGCTGCAGCCTTGTCTAACAAGTCACGAACCGACCAATCTCCTGGTGCAGTCGAGATAAGAGACTGGGTGGATGAATTTCCGTTCTGAATAACACATTGTTTCAGGATTGCATCACGCATGTGATCAGCAACGCCTGCTTTGGATAAAGCAGTCATAATCTTATCTACAAATGCACCAAGAGGTTCCTCACGACCTTGTTTAATTCCCATATAGATGGGGAGACCTCCCGGATCCCGAACTTTATCCATGGCTCTTTTTGCAACCGTCATAGCCTCTCTAAGCTTTTCCGGTCCTAACGCAGCCTGCTGTTCTAAAGGAATGTGGTTACCATCGCCCATGAGCTCATCTAATGTAATTCCTTGAAGAGGATCTCCCGCAGGGCGCGGCAAAGCCACAGAAGCGGCTGCTTCCTCTTTCCAGCGCGCCTCAAAAAGTATTTTCTGGTGGGGGGTATATATTAAACGAGCTATGCCTTTAATATCTCCGGGCAACAAGACTGTGGAGTTAAAAAGATAATCTAACATCTGTTTTGCGGGCTCGCTGGTGACCCCAAACTGAGCTACAGTGGCACGGAGCTGTGCTAGCAGTTTCCAATCTAACTGTGTCACGTCCGCTCTCGGGGGCGCCCCTTGACGCTGGTGAAAAATAACAGGGAACGCCAGCGACATTGCCGGAACTTGCTCCTGGGCCGCCGCTGCCAGATCTAAGTCGCCGTCATTAATGCCTTGCTTAGCCAACGCTGCCCATGCCTCCCTTCTCCTTTTTGCCATAGCCTCCGCGATATCCGACAGGACACCGGGGAACGGCTCCGTGGCATTACTGGGAGGGGGGGGTGGTCCGAGCGGAACCGGAACGGCAGATGGGAGTACCGGCGGCAAGCCGGACAAGGCTGACGGTGGGACCGGCGCGGGAACGGCAGGATTATAAGAAAAGGGGGGGGGTGACGGAGAAGCGGCAGGATTATCAGGAAAAGGGGGAGCTGGCGGGGGAGCGGCAGGAAAAGGGGGAGCTGGCGGGGGGCGCTCTGGGATTTCTACCGACGCGAACATAGGGGGATTAGGTGCGGAAGGATCGTAGTCCCGGTTTCGCGCCTGCGCTAACCGAGCGCTTTCCGCCGCTCGTTTTTCCGCCTGAACCATAAGTAACGCATTCTGCACTACTTTCCAAAATTTACTCATCTTTTTTGCTGGCTTATCATCATCTAACACTAAATCCCACAAGCGATCTCCGTATCTGCGCCACTCAGCTAAATCATGAACACTATGAGGGTCTGAAAAGAACCCATACGAGAGCGCATGCGCCAAAAGCGCTGGCAAATCTTTATCTAAATCTACACCCTTGATATCCCGCTTCCTAAGAAAAGTAGTAAAAAGTTCATACGCCGCTTGCCTGTCCATGCTTAACCGGTACCGTTGCAACCTTCAGGCTTCGGCAGCGCGTATCGGCAGAGTGCACCGATGTACCCCTCTGGGCGGAGTGGCCTGACGACTTCTTTCGATGAAGCAAGGCGCAGCGCCGAGATCCGCCGTCTTAGTGACCCGAACCCATCACAGCTCTTTTAAGAGGGAAAGGGGAATTGGCTATTCGGGCGCCAATTGTAAGGGATTTATTGAGCCGTGGTAGACATGCCTCATGCTTTCATGGTCAGCATATCTCGTCTTATTACAATTTGTCTTACACTTTTATACACTTCATAACTAGCTCATACATATGGCAAAAGTATAACTCCTTATTGGCTCTCAGCCAATGACGCACACGTTGCTAAGTACTAATCCCACTGTTAGTGTTATCCTTATCTTTATGGCTTACTCTTCATTCCTCAGGAAGCTTCTGCATTTTGTTAACTAAACTAGATCTGCCTCAATGACATTTTGACCTTTTAAACTTTTACTAGCCGCATAGTATATGTCCTTTGGAATGCAGCCATTCTTTAGTCAGGCTCTCTACAAATAACCTGTAAACAAAATAAATCTACAAGAAAAAAATTAAATTGTGATAGCCTGCAAGATTCAATAAAGGCTGAGTATTTTCTCTGTCTTTTCTTTGGGTTTTGCTGTAGATTCTTCTTGTTGGTTGTGTCCGCTATTTCGGGACACACAAAGGACAAGCAGGAAGCAGCAAGTCAATCATGGAAAGCTCCTCTTTATTTTCTGACTCCATCAACTTTTATACACTTTGTACAAAAGCCAAAGATTGGCTAAAAGGATTAACACCTCATGGACCTTGTTGGTCACCATTGCCATCAATCATGTCCTCCTCCCAGAGGAGAACTATGTAAACACATAGATAAATTCTAAAAATACATATAGTTTACATGAAGCTGCATGAGAATCATGCTGTGAAGATTCAAACATTGAAAAGCAAGGGCAACAGTTGGTCATCTTGGTGTTCTGGCAATGGCTGTAGGTATGGCTTGATATTCTTAGTAGGAATTTATTGAGGTCTTCTACCTGTTGAAATACAAGCAAAGCCTTTCTCCCAAGTGATATAAAGAAAAGCACACGCAGTGCCCCAGCCACCTGAGCAGCACCACCTGCTGTGCCACGCAGTCACGGGCACACCAGCATGGACAACTTTCTGTTCTCCAACCTGTGCAGCTGCCTGCAGGTCTGGAGGCAGATCCAGAGATCTCATGGGCCCAGCTGCAACTGCTGCCATGCCGAGGTGGTGCTGGTGTGGTGCTCAGACTGTGAGGATTTCTTCTGTGCCAGATGCTTCGAGGAGCACCAGTGGTGGCACAGGAAGAAGCAGAGGTTCCAGAAGGTAGAAGAGCTGCAGGCAGGCTCGGTGCAGCAGTTCCTAGAGGACACCAAAACCTTCTGCAGCCTCTTCTGCTCCAGTGCCAGCTGCCCTGAGGAGAGCCACATGTGCAGCATCTACTGCTGGTGGTGTGAGTGGGCTCTGTGCTGTACGTGAGCCCTGCTGGGCACTTGCCACGTACCCTTCCATGACCTCTGCACTCAGAGCCACCTGTGCCAATATGAGCTGTGCTCCCCCTGCCAGGACCTGTGACAGCTCCACGGCAGCTTTGGGGCAGCTCAGGCCACCTGGTGAGAGGAGCAGTGGGAGTGGCTGAAGAGTGTGTCCTCACCAGCACCAAGAGGCTGCAGCAGCAGCTGTGGCAGAGGGAGGCAGAGGAGCTGCAGATGCTGCGGGAGGTGCAGGCTGGTGGAGGAGCTCCACAGAGGAGACACTGCTGTGGCTGGAGGCAGTAGAAAGGCTGGTGGACTACGGTGGTGAGCTGGAGCTGATGGACATGCAGCCTTTTGCCAAGGGTGCACTGCTGGAGCTGCAGTGCCCAAGCCCCCCAACCTGCATGAGCCTGTGCACTTCGCACAGTGCTGGGCATGGCTGCGGGTGCTGGTGGAGTGTGTCACGGGATGGACAGATGTCCCTGAAGTCAAGGTAGCCCTAGAGAACAACCTGGAAGATAATTCAATCCATCCCAAAACCCAGAGTGTCTCCCTCAGCCTCAAGGAGATTCACATGGACCAACCTCTCCTGCTCCCCCAGTACAAGTGGCCACTTCCCTGTGTGGAGGAGGGCAGCCAGATGTCTCCCAAAATCCTGAGGCTGGAATGTGACCAAGAGCCAGGCCCAGCCATCCCAAATCCCATTGGGAATCCCAGAGAGAGCCCAGCCCCTACACATCACAGCACAACCACATCTGCTGCGCCAGTGACACAGAGGGTGGTAACATCATCATCTACAGCTGGGATTACAGCAACGAGGACATTGTGGTGGTGACAGTTGACACCAGAGCTACCTCCGTGCTGATATCGCATGGAACTATCCAGCCTCATCCCAGAATTCTCAGGCTCCCATTCCCAGATTTCCACTTGGGGTTCGCTCTTGGCCAATCCCAAATTTATTCCTGGACTGAGCTCCTGGTGTTCTGAAGTGGCCCCAAATTCCACCTGGATCTGCCTGGATCTCCCCTTTGAGGCGTGAGGTTTCCTGGGAATGATGTTCTCCTCTTAAATCCCATCCAGGTTGATCCCAAATTAAAATTTGGGATGGGATTTGGGATCCGTGCTGGTGGATCCTGTCCCTGAGCCTGGCCAAAGGTGAAGAGCTGATCCCAAGGGTGGGATCCCCTGCTCCCCACCACCCTGGGTAAAGCTGTCAAACCATGGCCAAGCTGTCAGCAATGACCCTCCTGAGGTGGGTAAAGCACCTGTGGGGATGGCCAAAGGAGTTTTCTGTCTGAACACCTGGTCCCTCCACAGAGGAGAGGTGCTTGAAGTCTCTTACAGCTGCTTACATCTCTAGCTAACTGCTGTCCTCAATGCCAAAAGGGACAGGACAATGCCCTCTTTTCTTGGCAATTTTTTGGCAACTATAAGCACCACCTTTGTAATGAATGGCCAGCGCAGAGATAAAAGGGAAACACTGGGAAGAAAATGAAATTTAAAAAGATATTTGAGATCCTAGTCCAATAGAAATGGTAATAGGTTTAAAGAAAATTAGTTTATGGAGAATGTTAAGAGAAACTAAACACAGGAGCTAATAAACAATAATGCATATAATGAAAAGTAATGATGTTTCTCTAACTAATGAGTGTCAGTATTCAGAAGAAAGGCTTTCAAGCACTAGTGTCCTTATGTGAGTCTCCTCTGTGAACTGCCATTAAAGGATCTGCAAAGGTAAACAATTTAATTTTTTTTAAGCCTATTATCTGGTGGACTCAAATGTGATATACAGGAAACCATAATTCCACCAGAATAATTTTGGGCTCCAAAAAGCTGGAGATTGAAAACCACTTGTGTAGAACATATGGAACCTGAAATGAAAATAGTGTAAAACAGAACACTTCAACAAGGAAATCAGAGAAAAGGGATGCACAAAAATGGTTGCCAGGATGTTTTGTGTGTAGTGAGCAGGGATTAGAAAATCAAAAATGAATTTTACAAGAAAACAGCAAAAAATTAAGTGTAAGGACATTTAGAAAATACAGTCAACAATAACTAAGCAGCCAACTGATACTTGCATATAGAAAAACTACAGACTATGGCAAAGAATATGAATTATAACTGTTATACTGAATAATATCATTTCAGCCTGAAAGGGTGTTGCGTTCAGCGAGTGTTGCACACGGGTCTTCGTTCAGCTCCACAAATGTAAGCTGAGTCTTTTAATTGACAGCATTGCCCTCAGGCTTGAGATCCAGGACACTGCTCTTCCACTCTATGCAGAGACTCAGAACACAAATAAAAAATGGTTGAAAGGAGCACAGAAGGGATTATTATGCTTGTTTAAACTACCATGCACTTTCCTGTGGCACAAGGAAGACCTGCCCACTAAGAATCCTTTGTGCAAACAACTTGTCAGCAATTCAGCCTAGATAAATAAGCGTCACAGTGTTCCTTACTGAACAGATGTAAACCTTGGAGGAGAAGGGAGAACATGGTTTATCTCAGATATACAGCAGAAGTATTCCAAAAACTGCAAGTTGCTGGAGTGCTCCTCGGGGGCCTGCCTGCTGTCCACAGTCCCTGGCTCTCCCTGCTTGGTAATGGCCACTCCCACTTCATCTTCTCACAGTCCCCATCAGCCCAGCTACACCCTGGGGGCTCTGCTCCATTGACATCCCCAGACCAGTGATCCGAGTGCTTGGGGGCTGCCAAACTGCCCAACCCCTGCTCCCCAGAACTCTGAGTAAAGTTGTCACATTGTGGCCAAGCTGTCAGCAATGACCCTCCTGAGGTGGGTAAAGCACCTGTGAAAGAGTTTTCTGTCTGGAACACCTGGTCCCTCCACAGAGCAGAGGTGCCTGAAGTCTCTTACAGCTGCTTACACCTCTAGCCAGCTGCTGTCCTCAATGCCAAAAGGGACAGGACAATGTCCTCCTTTCTTGGCAGTTCTAGTCTGGCACTTTTTAAACCCTCTGGTTTGTTGTGTTCTTTCCAGACTGTCACAAATCAATTTCTCAGTCATCTTTAGTGTGTTTCTGGGAAGTGAAATGAGGTTATACATCATTCCTCCAGTCTCCCTCTTTCTTTTATTATGTCAAGTCACCACCAACATCTTTGGAGTGAGTGGATGTGCAGAGCTGCTCAGTTCCTGTGCTTCTTCCTACCACCACAGCATGGGCAAAAGCAGCTGGCAAAAACCAGAACAATAGGTAGATCCACATTTGAAGTATGATATGGCTATAAAACTGCAGATTATGATCCCATGTTTTTCTCCTCAGAAGTCATTAGCATGAGAGAATTAATTTCTATATAACAATATGTCTTGTCTTGAAATTGAAAGCCTGAATCCACAGTGCACCTATTAAATATAGCTTCAAAAAGCACTTATTTCTGCTAAAGCTAGCATTTGCCTTACATTCCTTATCATGCATCAATGACTAAAAACACTTACAGACAGTGATCACTGAGAGGGAAACTGAAATTTTTATGTGGAATCTAATTGTAATGCTGTATTGATAATTTGAAGAAAATTTGATTCAGATACTAAATAAAGCATATGATTTAATGATTTTTTTCAAGAGCTCTAAGCTAATATTTCAGCTCTCAGCTTCTAAACACACATTACAATGAATGCAAAACACACAACACCAAAAAAATTACATTACATTTCTATTAAGTTGAGTATGGCATTTGAGAAGGATGCCAGGTTTATGATACTATCCTATAAACTTGGATTTTGTTAGCTTTTTATCAAAATACCTAATACAGAATGGATGGTATGTATCCAAAACACTAAAACAATGGATTATAAAGAAGGCATCTGGATCAAAGCTACAATTATTTTTCTCAGATAAGAGAGGAGTCAAAGTCCAATTAGGAGATTAAGCTCTTGAACTGGAGACTGACTTCTGTGGGAATTTGCCCAATCACTTCCAGTACATCTTGGATTAAATGATTGTTCTATCACAAAGCAGGGTACAGCAAACTTAACTACTTTAAAATCTTCTCTAGATTTTTTTTTCTTATAATTGCATTTATACTATAAATGCTTCTTCTTATAATAATCACATTATTCAACTTACAGACATGGATCACAATAGCTGAAACAGGTACTGTATAAAATTATTTAATGTGAATTATGTATTGTGACAGCTAACCCTTTAAAAAATTGAATCCCATAAAACTTTCTAAGGGTATTTTCTTTGTGTTTTGTTTTGCTGTAATATTTGGGGCTATTTTCATTTGCCTTATGCTTTCTGAGCCAGATCAAGACTGGCTTGTATTTTGTTCCAGATTTCCTTACAATCAAGAACTTAATTCCTACAAAACAAAACAAAAAAAAAACCCAACCCCCCCCCCCCCCCGCAAAAAAAAAAAAAAAAAAAAAAAACCACACACCAAACCTTCAATAGATTATTGAATGAACTTTTGAGGTTCAGGAGAGATGGACTCTTAACTAAATCTGCAAACTAGAAAGACATTATGAGCATGGAACAGTTTCTAACCCTGACCTTATAGTCCCCAAAACATGACTGAATTCCTAGAGGTGTCCTGGAAGAGAACATGGTAAGGGTTTTTTGGGTGAAACATTTTCCTTTCAAAATAAAGTCTCTTCAATGCAGATATGTAGAAAGGTCTTGTATTGTATTTTAACAATAGCTATCTGAATGTATCTAGAAACATTAATACGGTGTAAGATGAGAGTAAGGCAGTGCCAGAGTCTTTCCTGATATGTTCTACCATTTGGGAGGGGATAAAGTTAATTGGGAGTTTCTGTGAGGTTGTCTTGGTAGGCCTTTTTTATTCCTTCTCAATGATCAGGAGTTTCTGAAGGCACGGCAGGTGGAGCTTGGCATGGGGAATATATGAAGTGAGAATACAGCCACCTCTGGGTGCTGAGTGCTACCCTTGCTCACAGCAGTTCCTGGTACAAGCAGGGGGAAAGGCAAGAGGGATTGCTGCTATTTGCCTACCTTTGATTGCCCAACTGGACAGCAGAGGATCAAGGGAGAATAGAAGAAACAGTCAAATTCTTGCCAGAAGTGCACAAAATTGAGAAATAACAGATTCCTTTGATTCAAGGAACCCATCTGCTACTCCTCCCCCTTATGAGCTGCTGGGGATACTGTGTGGAAAAGCTTCAGAAACAGGCTGTGAGAGGCAAATGTGAGTGTGGGTCACATGGGAGAAGATGGAAGAGAGAGTAGCTCTGTTTATGGAAGAGGACGTTATGAGAAGAGAACTATCCTTCTGCTCAGCTCTTGTATGTCCCAAAATAGGCTTGAGAAAAATTGAAGCAACTCAGTTATATGGGACAACATGCAAAGCAGCTGCTCCCTGATGTCGCACATTGAATACACAATTCACACAAGTGAGAATAGCTTGTGAAAACCTGGCTGCAAGGAAAGTCCACACAAAGCTCATACAATAGATGTGGTACCAGGCTGCACAGTCCTGCAGAACTGCTCACTTCTGCTCCTGACATCTTCTCTGATCATCTCTCACTCTGGCCTGCTTTGATGAGCAGAGGTAATATATCTTGATATTACATAACATTGATGCCTGACAACTACCATTTATCATTCCTTTTAAAATTAATAAGTTCATGAATCTTTCTGCTTTTAAGGCCGTCTGACAACACAGGCAGCTGCTATCATCACATTAATCTGTGATAATGAATGGAACAATGTCTGTGAACATGGGGACGTCAATTTCTCTCTAAGAAAGATGGTAGTCTGAAGCATTCAGTACAACCATAGAAAAATAAATTTGGGCACCTGATTGCCTTCCTGCTTTCTCCTGACTGACAGCTGCTGTGCTGTCAGCTGCAGATCATTCAGAGCTGTCACTGACAGACAACCAAAGAAATAGGAAACATGTTCCATAAGAAGACACTAGCATGGAGAACACAACACAAGGGCCCAGCTAAAAGGAGAAAATCAAATACTAACCCTCTTCTCCTCCTTACTTTTCTTGAAGAGCAATACCTCTCCTTAATATTGTGAGCAAATGGCAGCTGCTACATTTTAAGGGATTTGACAATTTACTGATAGATGCAGAGGTGAAGCTTGATTTGCAAACTTGTCACAGATTCTCTCTGCAAGAGAGAGAGTCACATCAGAGTAGAAACATGTTTAGAAAATGAATTAGCAGGATGTTACAGCAGATGGAGGTGGAGGGTGCTCCAACCATCCAGAAGCATGCCCAGCTAAGGAGTCACTCAGCATCACAGGCACACTCTCTCACACACACTGTATAGCTTGTAAATCCATGACAGTAAAGAACTAGGAAGGGTGTTTGTATGGGATTCCATGGAGGAGGTTTATTCCAGCCACACGTGAAGAAGTCAGGCAGGAGTCCAGGGACAAAGACAAGGCAATGCGGGGGGCAGGATTTATATAGGGGGTAACAGGGGCAGTGTAAAGAACAGGGTCCAATGGGTAGAAGTGAAAGTGGTGAGTGGTGCAGAGGTGGAGTAAGGGGCTAGGAAGACCAATGGTGGGATGGAGTGGAGGATTGCACAAATGGGGATTCCAGGAAGGGAGAACATTCTAGGGAAGGGACATATAAGGGAGAAAAGGGGTGGGGAAGCCAATGGGCCAACTGAGGAAGGAGAACTGGGGTACATTTGTATGTCAACCAAAAAATCCTAGGGAAATACTCCTTTTCCTCACCCTGACCTAAAGGGACTTATCTGATCTAGGGAACAGCCCTCCAAGGGGCCATAATGGATTCTGGTTTAGGAGGTGCACAGGCCTCCACAGCACGATGAGGGAATTGTTCTGAATATAGGAATGGTCAAGGCAGTCAAGTCTTTTGAATGACTTCTGTGGCCCTTGACTGTCATCCTCAGACACCAATCCACAGAAAGCTGGAACAGACATGCACACACATATGCTTCAAGGTTATCCATAGAAAATGGCAAGCAGAATATTTTTTTCATTGTCTTTTACAAAAAGCAGTTGAAATGAGGTGTTAAGTAAATATAAAACAAGACTTAAACAACCACAGACACACATTTATTTGTACACTTGTTTATAAATAATGATATTACAGGAGACTCTTGATCAAGGGCTGAGTTACTGAGCATAATGAGCTGTGGCTGACAGGATAGTACAAATATAGTGAGATGAGCTTTGGAATGGGCCATGGATCAAAAAGCCACTGGAGAACAGAATCTGAAACTGCTGGGAAGGTGGTATCATAGAGAGATTTGCTGCTGGCCTGTGTTGACATCCAGCCAGAAATCCCTTAGTAGTACACAATAACAGAGACTGAGGAGAGGCATTGATCTGAAAACATCCAACATCTCATGGAAGCAAATTTCTCCAGGTGGAACCATCACATGTTGGCACTGAGGTGCTGCCCGTTGCCTAACAAAGAAATTGGGCAAAGCAATTTCACGTTCCTCCAGGACTGGCTGCGCCAACTCACTGTGCATAGTGAAGATCCCAGATAACTCTCATGTGCGTGCCCTGTATGTGCAGCTTTTCCCTGCGCAGCTTTGTCCCTTCCTTGGGGAACTAAGTAGGTTGAGCTTGACAGTATCATATTGGTGCTTTTCTTCCACCTGTGATAGATGGGAACTAGAAAAATGAGGGTGGGGGAGAAGAGAAAGAGGGGTGGAAGGATGTCTTTGTCAATACGACAATAAGAAAAAAACAAAATCAGAAAGTGTTTGGGAAATGTGGGAGACTCCAGTAACTGACTGAGAATTGTCAGTAGATCAGAGACAGAACTGAGGGTGAAGGGAATTGTCCTCAGAGATGGCAATCTGCCATCCAATCCTTGTCAATAATGTCTGGGGAAATGACCAGAGTGAAACAGGTCCTCCCTTCTTGTCCCTTTGGAAAACACAGCCAACAGTACCTTGCTGCTGCCATACTCATGGGAAATGGATGTCAGGAAAGGAGCTGCTAGGGATGACAAACCAGCTGCCTGCTCCCCTGCACAGCTGTCTCTTCAGTCTGAGTCTGTGTGTGCTCCAGATTCTGCTGTTTTGATAGAGGAGCTCGAACAAAAATATCAGGAGGAAACTTACTTGGGTGACTAAGCACTAAAAAGTGAACTATTAGATTTATTATAGCCAGCCTGATAAATGAAATGATGTTGAAAAATGAGATTATATACGGGAAAGCTGTTGGCAGCCTAAGGGGAAAAGAAACCTCACTATCAAGTGAAGTTTCTTTTCAATTATTGCTATTAATAGCAATACATTAGCAATACATTGTAATAGCAATACAGCTGTGGTTGTAATGATTGGATACAATAAATGTATCCATTTATTGGATAGAGGTTACATTAGCTGCTCTGAGACTTCTGATTTTCCCTCTAACCAGTGATCTGCTTCAAGAGAAAAGCAAAATGTATTACAGGAGTCCAAAATTTGCTGGTGGATTATTTCCCTGACCCTGTTTTTCCCTTTGACTGTTCAGTGCACAGCATCACAAGCTGCCAGGCTGGCTCAGGGAGCCGCGAGGATGGGGATGCTGGGATGCTGGGATCAGGCAATGCCTGAGGCACAGCTCCCCAGACACCCTCCCACCTAAACCAACAGGCTGTCCCAATTCTTAGTCTGACCATGGCTAAACTGCTTCTTCTGACTGCAGTTAACCTCCACATGAATAAATGCCTCAGTCTTTGGAGCATGAGGTACTGACTGTCAGTGTGAATTTTAAAAAAGCCTTTAGAGATAAAGATCTCTGTAGTCTTTTGTTTCACTTTCTGCACATCACACAGGTCCGATGTTTTCAGTGAATGGCTCTGAATTAATGGTGTTTATTCCTTGAGTTAAGAATAAGATCTGAAATAAATGAGTGTGTGTCTAAACAATCCATGCTGAATGTTGCAGACCTGCCAATACATTTGAAAAATCCCATTTACCTGCTCCAGAGAATATTTCATTGTCTTAACCACTAACCCAGCTCCACACTGACAGGAGAGCTGTGCAGTGCCCAGGGTGTTTGGTCTTTCAAATGGCCAGGGCAGGTTTGTGTGGTATATTCCAGATATGTTCCTGCACTTCCCACTGCATCACTTGCAGACATTACTGAACAACAGGGAGCAACAGCCAGGGCCAGCTCATGTCTACTGCAAGAATCATTTGCCATAGGCATGGGTTCCTTACATTTCTGCTTTCTGTTCTTCCTCAGAGGTTTATATGTCAATAGTTCCCAAGAAGCTTCAATTGGTTCCCTGGGAGTAAAAAAAAAATCTTTTTTGGTCTTTGAGTAGCTTTTCTTTTCTTAAATCCCCTTTTATGTAGCACTCTGTTCTGCATATTCCTCTTCTTTTTGTCCTCTCTCCATCCTCCTTTAAATTCTCTGCTTTCCTCATGTTTTTCCTGCCACCCTACCACTGATACTATGAAGTTGTACAACAAAAACTACATTTCTTTGCATGATTTAATTTCATATTTATACTGCATAGAAGACAAGAAGTCCTGCAAAGCCATTAATAAAGTTTAAAATCACAGTGTATCTATATATAAACTCCAATCTGAAATAATACTGTCATTGCTGCTGGGTTCAGTTGCCATGTACTGACAGAGCACTGATAAAACTTATGTAATGTATCTCCATCCTTAAAAACACATATAAAAGACCTATATACCAATGAGACCAATTACTGTTCACTCTGTATAATGAAATGTGCCACAGCCAGCAAGGACTCATTGAACAAATTGGTCCCATGTCTCAGGTTCTTCTGGTTCCAGCATCAGAGGAATTCTCAGACAGACCTCTCACTCCCAGCAGTTATTCTGCCATTCCTTGCAGCTGTTTTTATAGCCTGGTCTTGAAAATTTTGCTCATGGAGACTCCACAGGTAGGTCAGGGAACCTACCTGTAGTCTCTCTGCCTTCAGTTTATAACTGAAGGAGGTGGTTTGCCTGAAAATTTGGAAGGCAAAGTAAGTTGGGAAAAAAGAATTCTTATTAGGTTTTTTTGTTTGTTTGTTTCTTTGACTATAGGGGGCTGAACAACTGGAAGTAAACAGAAGGGGAGCAAAAAAAAACCTTTCAAAGAGATATGGCATGCAAACCTCTATCACTTCTGGTTTTGGGTGTTTTTATCCAGAAGGGCTAGTGCTTCAGAGAGACAGCATTTAACTTGCTAGCCAGGAGTTAAAGATATGCCAGGACTGCCCAGCTAACAAAGCAGCAAGAGAAAAGCAGCACAGATGAATGCAGAGCAGTGCACATGGTGAAGTGACCTTAATTCTATGTTCCAAAGAGCGAGTTCTCATGTTAGCTTTTGTCACTAGGCATTCTCCTACGTCACTGCAGACAGCACTTTGCAAGGTGAAGCTTTCTGTCCCCTGACCAGCAAAAAGACCAGGAAGGGATATTAAACTATCTTTTGGCACTCCATAAGGCTATGGTGTACCCAGTCTTCTGAGAGGCACTGTCCACTGCAAAAAATGAGATTTTACAACTAGAAAGGCTACAGATAAGGAGAGTCAGATTGTTTCCTATTTCTGACCCATCTCTGCTGTAGAAGAAAGCAAAAATATTTGATTTCCTCATTTTGAAACAAGAGATTAACTGAGGACACAACAGAGATCTAGAAGAACATGACTGACGTGGACCAGGTAATGAGGGGGTGATTAGTCATTATTTTTCATGAGACTAGAACCACAGGACACTCAATGAAACCATCAAGCAGCAGGTCGTAGACAAATGAAAAAAAAAAAGCTCTTGCACATGTAGTACCTAATTGCATTGCAGGACATAACATCCTGTTTTATAACATCCTGATTTGTTTGAGTGCCCAAAGTATAAATAAATTCTGAGAGCTCCTAGATAGGTTCCTAGAGGAAAGATCTATCAAGGACAGTTAGACAACATTACATAGATATAATTTCTAGATGAGAAAGCTTCTAAACTAAAACTTGCTGGAAATTGGAGAAGTATCTTGGAAAAAATACGAATTCAAGATTGGTTTTATGACTTTTTCTTTACTACCAGTGGCTGTAGGAGAAAGACAACACGTCAGATGGGGTATATGTACATGGTACAGCTGTTTCTCTTCTATTTCATCAGAATGACTATTTATAAAAGCCATATAGTCAGAAATGGGAGATCATATTAGAGTAATTGATACTGATTGTTTCCATGAGAATATCAAACATGCAAAAATAACACTACTTTCCCCCTTAAATTGTAAAGAAAGTTCAAACTTTTAAAGTTGGAGGAGTAGACACACGAGAACAATAGACATTTATATGAGTGAGGGAAAAAAATGTAGAACACAATGAAGTAGACCTTCTGTGAGGTTGGTATCTGCTCTCCAGTGAAATTCTGAGTTTTCCATTATTTGCAGCATTGTTAAATTTTGCAAGGAGTCCATAGGGTAAAATGATGGCATTTTCATATCTGTCCTTTTTCTCCATCATCAGGAGTAGGAGGAAAAATTAGACTTTTTTTTTCTAAAAGCTGACTGAAGTCAGCTGAATTTGGTAGTCAAATCATATAAACTGAAGAAATGCAGAGAAATGAGAAGAAGAATAAAGAATGGAGCACTCATGTACAACTAATCATTTTCTTCACATTGTTTCTAAAGGTGATGCCAAGTAATTTAAGACAAGCCTAAATCAAGGTATTGCCTTAAGCATCAGAATTTCGTTTCCTTCCAGCTCACATCCCAGCCAGTGCCAAAGATATATTAGGAATCTGATCAACAAGAGACTTGATTTCCATTTTGACAAGGAACTATAATTACTAGAACCATCTTGACAGATAGGTACTGTAAGAAATTAGTATTGCTGGAAGAGAAATTTGTTTCTTCAGCTAAAATAATGAACTGGTTTTACTGGCTGTAGAGGCACTGGTTACCTCAGTGCCTCTTTAACAGATTCTGAGAAAAGACTCTTCAAATTATACATGCCCAGGAAAGATGATAATGTTCATCTCCATTCACAAGACAACTAGATTAATTATTTAAACCTAAAAATTGTTGCAAATTATTCAGGTACATACTAGAGATTCTTTATATCTCCACTGAGTCTTGCAACTTTAGAATGTTGTTGTTAAAGGTTATTATTTGTAATTTTTGGTATTACACATCTTACTGAAATTTAAATCACATTACCAGATATGAAGATCTAAGTAGTTTCTCAATACAATGCAACATCAAGTTAATTTGCTCAGATACAAAGAACAGTTTTGCTTCCATTTAATGTCTGTATATTTTTTAATCTTTTCAGAGTCCAAAACTCAGGCATAGGGATAGTTATTTTATTTGGGTTTCTTTCAGCATATTTCAACCTTGTTGAAATGTTTTGGATTTTTTTCTTGGGGAGAATGGGTCATGTATACTTTATTATTATTATTATTATTATTATTATTATTATTAAGAGGGAATCCTAATAAATTCCACCAGCTTTTTTCATGGAATTTTCTTGCCCCCAAAGACCTGTATCCTGTTGTCTATGCCCAGACAGAAGGGTGTATGTATATTCAAAAGACTCATTGGAAATGGAAGAAGTTTTCTAAAATAACTTTTTTCAGCTGCATTTTTCTATACTCGTGTGATTTGCATTGTTATCAGACCTCACTCATGTCAGAAAAGCAGCAGGAATAGCTTTTATTTTCCAGCAGAAGTTTCCATATGGGTCAGCCTTTTTGATCTCGTAATATTCTGCAGCACTGGAGAACAAACAGACAAATTATCATCAACACATGGAAGCTGGAGATAGATGACTGGAAGGTTTTTGGCCCCATTTTTTCTCTTACTCAGCCCAAACTACTTTATTTTTGGATTATGCTACTTAGTAACCCTTCCTTAAATACTCCACTTTTCCCTTTGATTGCAAGTTCATAATTAATTTATATTAACACATTTAAATCCAGAACAGGCCCTCATATAACAAATTGCAGATTTTAATAGTTCTTTGCCATCTCCTGTCTCTTCTTCCATTTATCATCTACCCCACTATTTCTTACCAGGTTTTAATAAACTTTAATCCAATTGGTAGAGCCCTGGATAAGCTTCATGTGCAAAAGTTACAGCGCTGAGTCCGAACTTCCCCTTTCTTCTATCTTGTGCTAATAGCAGTGGCTGTTCATGAGTAATGTGTCCATAGGATCCAGGGCTCAATTCCTAAGCCAAATAAATGTTCTGTCTCCATCAATTTGATGTATTTCATTTGCCTGACCTAGAAAGCATCCATATCTTATCTGCAGCTTCTGCACAGCCCACGGGTGCCAAGCTGTGAGCACAGGCTGGGTCTGTTTTTATGGTTCTTAGGGGTGTGATAGAGCAAGTTCCTCACAGAGCCTTCCGACTAGTATCTAAACACCAGATTTACTCTAAAAACTGATCAGGAAATTATACAAAACTAAGGGTTGATAACAGCAAGGCTGGAAAGCAATTCCTTTCCTCAGCATTTTTCAACATTCCACCCTTCCAGTCCTCAACTTCTGGGGAGGCAGCTTCAGCTCTGTTCCACCCAGTTCCAGGCCAGATCTCCACTTTCTTACTCTCTCCAGAAATTGGTCATCAAACAATTCCTTTTTTTAAAAAAAACTGCCTTCTTCTACCAGATGGCTTTCCTCGAGGACTTCCATGCCTTGATAATGCAAGGCTTGTTACCTACTCCTCAGATAGGAGACAATGTTATTCAAATTAGCTTAACAAGATCTTTGTTTATTTGCTCTGCAGAAAATATTAAAGTAACACTCAAATATCTAAGGTTCTAGTTAAAAGTAATTCATGAGGACCCTTTCTGCTTTTGCAGGTATGTATTTTTTATCAAGCACCATCAAAGTAGCATATAATGCACATTTCTGACTTTTTTTGCCCCATTAGAGCAGCACAGTTTCATGCTAGTTTCCAAACTCAGCTGCATCAATTTGTCATACCAACCTTACTTCGATTTTTCCAGCTCACATGAAGAAGTAGTGTTATAAATGCAACAGCAAATATCGGATTAACAAAGAAACAATTTATTAATAACATGATACCAATCACCAATAAAAGAGAAAACCACAAAATAGGATATTAGCAGCACTGCGCCAGGTGGATAGGGGTCTGCACACCAAGATACAGGTCGCCCAAATCCACCTTGAACGATTCTCAGTTTGCTGTTTTATAGGATTTTTCTGCCCTGAGGCAGTACAGGTGTCCAGGATGGGCCAAATAGTCCAAATTTCTTCTAGATGGCCTTCCCGGATTTGCTAAGTCCCGTGGATCCGTTCTGGGAAGGTCTTTTTCTTATGTGAATTGTACCAGTCAGTCTTATGTTGATTCTGGTATGCATATCGTGCCAGGGCGTTGGGGAATTCTGCTTCGCCATTCAAGAAGGAATTCTCCTTGCATTGGAAGGGATGTGATTCTTATCGGGGCTGGCTAGCGTCTTTGTTTGATCTGATGGTCCTTGTCCTGTTTCGCAACTGGAGCCGCGGAGACTTGAGATACAGATTTCTACCTACTAGATTTTACAGTTTATTATCATCATTCTATTATACATTTGATTATTATTTTATTTACGAATTTTTACACCAGATTTATCACAAGTAGCTTTTGATCCTCCTGGGTCAACAGGAGGACAACATTTAATTACAGTTCAGAGTAGTCTTGATCATGTTTTTCCTTCTTTCTGATGAAACCCAAATAAGATCAAAGACTACAGGTCTTATTTTCTGCCATATGGACCCTGTACTGAACAGTTGATTAAAAGTCTTTTTGGCATTAAACAGTTGGCTCCTTTCCTAATATAAAAACAACTTTTGCAAAATTGAAATTTTCCACTAAGAAAACTTTCTGTTTACAATTTGAATAATTGAAATATTATCTTCATTGTACTCAATACTGAAGTTGAACTTCAAGATTCTTCCAGCTTACCCAAAATGTTTCATTCTGAAGCACTTCTACACTTCTAAATTGTGTGTAGTGGTTTGAGTGCCCACTAGAATTATTTACTTTTTTTTTGCTGTGAGATAGAATTAAGAGAAGAGCAAAGCAGGCTCAAAACTTAAAGGGTATAAAGAAACTTTATTTAAATAGAACCGAAAGGAAAGAAAAACAGTTAATAAGAATCACCCTGCCCCAAGTCCTCCCGTCCTTCCTATAGACAATGTATAGAGACAAAATCTGGGACTTAAGTCAGTTTATCACTTCTAAAATAGTTTCTTATCAGTCCTTCTGGGGAGAGGAGTCCCTCTTATCATAGTATAGAGCCTTTTTACAAGAAAAAGTAGTTCTCTTGTGGCTTTAATGTCACACCAAACTTACCGCCCAGGAAAGGAAAAAAAATATATCTGTTTGTGGTGTAAAAAGTCCCTCCCATGTTTGCAGCTTTCCCAGCGCTGCTTTCCATGGGCTTTGTAGCTTACTGGGGTGCTGTTTTAAGGATGAGCTGCCCTAGCATAAAAACAAGTTCTTTTCATTCATCTCTGGGAGCAGAGGTCCTCCCCTTTCACTCCCGGGGCAAGGTTTTTAATTTCTCTCATCTCCCTCTTTTCTCCGTTTAAGCTTCTCATTGAACTACAGCTACTTTAACTTTTGTTCACTGGTAACTCTGCTCACTGCTATAGGAAGAACGCTACACCCCCCCCCACCCCACCCCCACCCCCAATGCATTACATAAATTTACAGGGGAAAAAACATGAAGTTTGATATATCCAAAATATATCTTCACCAGAGCTTCACAAAAGTGTGATAAAAGGATATGATTCGTGCTGACGAAATTGAAACAGTAATCAATATTTTAAGATAGTAAAATAATAGTTAAAATGTAACTTTGAGGAGAGGGGAAACGTTCCCCCCCCACCCCCACACACACTTCTCAGCAGATGTTTAGTGATGAGTGGAACACAGGAAGAAACTTAAGATATTTAAAATTATCTGGGAGACAAGATTTGGGGAGATTCCAGGAAAATTGTGAGATTTATTGCCTGGAAGATAGGGAAGTTTGGGGGAAATCCAGGAAAACTGCTAATTATAAGAGATTCATGGCTTTAATGTACAAATTTGGTATTTACTGATTTAATATAAGCTTGATGCGCATGTGTAGTTAGGGAGGTCACTAAAAGGATGCGTGAAGAAGAGGAGTAGTCTTCTTCAAACGTCCCCCAAAGATGGGGAGACCCCTGAAAAGGGGATCGTGGAGCATGCGTAGTCAGGGCAGAAATGGGTGGTGATGAGGGCAGTGATGTAAATCCTACTAATCGCAAATAGGTGGAAATGGGTGGTGACATACATGATAAAAAGGGGACAAACACAGTTATTTTGCTTTGTAAGTGAGGCAAGGGTCCCAGCCCTGCTCGCTTGCCCCACGGTATATTCTTTGTGCATGTATTATTATTATTATTTGCTCATTATTATTTTTAGAACCAATATATTATTTACTATTTGCAAAGTATTGTAACTTTTAAGCTGCTCAAATTAAAAATTGCTGCTATATTTAATCTTGTTTGCGTTTTTCTTTGGATTGGATAATTAGGTAGCACATCCATTTGTAACAAAATAACTTCAACCCAAAAACAAGGTACCCCCTCAATCCCTTATCTAGAACTGAATTTCCTTCTTTACTGACTTGTGCCCCACACCATGTTTGCCCCCACATGTCCCCACCACTTCCCTTTTCTAATTCGGGAGAGAACTGATATTCGCTAATCTACCTGTTCTCAAGTTTTATCAATTAAAACATCTTTATTGTTATAAATAAATGGGCGGAGATAATATTAATCTCCTTAAAATGCCTTTATTAATCAGCTCTTACAATGGTTGCTCGAGGGGTGTGGCAGCCCGATGCGCCGTGGAGGAGGAGGGTCCTTGTCAGCTCTGCTGCAGGAAGTTCAACAGAGCTGGAGAACTCCTCCCTCGCTGGGAGTATACCCAAAGTTCTAAATTTCCTTTGTTTCTCTCGGGGTCTAACTTCTGGCTTGGTACCTTCAAGTCACAGCGAGTCACAAAAACTGGAAAAATCAGTTCCCCTGATACTTTAGGGTTTGCACAGCTAAGTATTGGGTTTTGTGTGTTTTAATTTTACTTAGTTTGATTTTTATAAGGGGTTTTTGGTGTTAAAAGAGTCCCGAGATGCACCTTGGGTTTCTAATTTGCATGTACAGGTTTGCCCCCTGGGAAGCAGGGGCTGCGGGCTTCTCATGGCAGTTTTGCAACCAGACATGGTGTCTTGGAAGTCTCGCGCCGCCTCACAGCAGCAGCAGCGGAGGGGGGGGTCCGGGCCGGGGCAGCCGGGAGCCTGCGCTGCCGCCGCAGCAGCGCCGGCGGCAGCAGTGCTGGCTGCTCCGGCAGCGGTCCCCCTCGCTCCGGCGTCGGGGGTGGGGGAACAGCGGTGCCGGGCTTCTCTGAATGGAGCTCTTGAGGTTCATTTTTAAGGTGGTCTGGGGGAGTGCCACGGAGGTGGCCCCTCACTGCTACATTACAAAATAAACATTCCAAATTTCATTTTTATCATTTATAAAGTTCTTTAATGCCGAAAGGCCGACCTCATCCAGGCTCTGAACAGGGAGATTGCTCGCCGTGTCTGTCGCTGCTGGGCGCAAGGTCTCTGCCGACGCCGTAGGAGCCATGCCGGCCGGGGGCTTTACGCAGAGCCAGCCTTCACGCGGAGAGCCAAAACAAGAAAAGCTGCTGCTGCTGTCTTTGTCCCTCAGTCTGCAGCATAGCTGGCTAAAAAAAATCTAAGCAAACGACGTCCATGGTGAGCCATGCCGAGGCAGCCGTGGTCGCGCCCATCCTGGCCATGCAGTCCTGGCCGTGTGGCCGTTCCCGGGTCTGGGATGGCAGCGGCCCTCCCAGCCCCAGCTGCTCCTCTCGGCGCTGGTCCTGGTTGCAGGATTGCTCCTGGCGCCGGTGTATCCATCCCCGTGGCCGGCACAGACCAGCGGGCTCTGCCAGGAGAGGGCCAGCACCACAGCACAGCCCGGGCCCAGCTGCAAGGGGCCGCATGTGCTCGACCCGGGCCAGTCCGTTCCAAGGCCAGAAGCTAAGAGAGCTTTTCCCGGGGGTTGGTTGTTTTATTCTTAACATGTGTGTTTGCAGAGGCGCACCCTGCTCCCCAATCGGTCTAAGAGGTTGTCAATCAATGCAAAACCAGCACACTGCAAATGCCGATTGCAGTGCCTTGTATGATACAAATTAAGAATGTCAATCTCCATCCTTTCTTTATGTCTTGGTTTCCCTAACACAATTCAGTGCATTCTTTATTTTAAAAACACGAGTGTTTCATTGTGGCAGCCACAGGATTTTCAGGGCCTTATGAAAAATGTGTCTGACCAGAAAATTCTGCTTTACAGTGAGCAAGCACCAGGATATTCAAAAGCAACATCCAAGATGCAATGCATAATGTTGGAAAAACTGCACGTGACAAAATCACTCTAAAGTATTTTTAAAACAGAACCATTTGTCAGATAATACAACTTAGACCTATGAAGTTATTAATGTGATTATTGTACAGTGCAGCAACGTTCATTGGTTATAGAATCAAGTTCTGTTAGCAGTCACAACAAATTGACTACAAGTGGGGCTGCACTACCTTATTTAAAACCAAAATTTGGTCTGTGTTACTGTAGTTTCACGAGAAGCTAGAGCAAACTGTGTTTCCCTTGCTCAATGTCAAGCTGTTTCATTTTGATGCAGAATTTTAGCAGTTCCACAACAAAATCTTGAAGGGAAAACACTTCAAAGTGACCAAAACTTGTATAAAGATGTGATGTATATGAATAATTTTCTCTGAGAAGAAGACACAAAATGAGCTATTTCTTTCAAAATCAGGATTTTTCCTGGTTACTTATTTAACTCTTTGTTCTGCTGGCCAATTATAAATTGTTTTGGCAGGATGGTGCAGTCAAGTATTTGTAAGTTTATACTGCATAACAGTGCAAGACTTTTTTTTTTTTTTGTCCAAGTACCAAAGTAAGCATTTGCACATTCAGGAATTATTTACCATGGTAATTCTTAATCCATAAGTACCAAGAGATTTTACATAATGGAATTTTCTTCTGTTAAAGGGTCAGATTCTTCCCCTGCCTACAAATCACTGAGGTATGCATGATACCAAGCTTGGCCCAGCTGAGCTGCTGTGACTGATGCACTGAAAAATAAAAGCAGATAAATTTGATAATCAAGGTGATGAGATGTTTGTCTGATCCCTGGACAGGTAAGCTTTTACCCTTGATTCTAGCAACAGGCTACCCAAGAAAGTGGCTGGGTCACCATCCCCGGAGATATTTAAAAGATGTATAGATGTGACACCTGGAGATAGGGTTTTGTGGTGGGCCGGCAGTGCTGGGTTAATGGTTGGAGTGCATAATCTTAAAGATCTTTTTCAACCTTAATGATACTGTGATTCTGTGACTTCAGATCTTTGATGTACAAAACACCCCCAGCTCTGTGCCCAGCACAGTTTTAAATGTCTCCCTTGTGACATCTCTCAATTTCTGCTTCCCCAAGGTAAGGCCAGGCTAGCTGAGAGAAGACAAATGTTTTTTCCTGAAGTATCCACCATAACCTCATCCTCTCCAGAGATGTCTTTCATCATCACTTCAACTACAAAATCTCATAAAGTGTCTTTTTAGTAAAAGTGAAAAGTCTTGTACTGCTACACAGTTCTATGTCACAGGCAAGGAGACTTATATCATCAATTGTTAGCCATCAGCAATGGCTTTCCTGGGGCCTGACACCTTCCCTGTGCACTCCACTGACAAAATTTACAGCATAGGCATTTGCAGACATCTCACTGGAAAATTAGGAAAAGAGAGCCAGCCATGTGACAAACCCGTCAGAGAAGCTGCCACAGCCCCAAGTTGTCCATTGCCCCTTCCAGAAGGAAGCAGTGCCACTCCAGAGGATTGTTTTCGGCTTTGTTGGGCTGGCATCAGGAGCTCCCTTCCCTTCTGAGTTTAAGGTTCCAGAAGCAAAGCCCAAATGTTTGACGATTTGTAAAGACAAGGTTACTTTGTTTTCCATCCTAATTTTTCATTCCCTCGGCTGCTCTGCTGGCAGGCAATTTCATGAAGATACGGTCTGATAAACTGACTTTGAACACTGAATCAATTGTGTGATTTAAAATAAGAGCTCAAACTCAGCCAGCAAGTCATAAAGCAAAAAAATCATTAGAAAGGGAGCTGCAGTAAGCCACTCTAATAAGGGGCATCCTAATAGTTTTATGTTCAAAGCAGCCTTTAATGATAAATAATACTGTGTTTGAGAAGTAAAGAGACTGAAATAATTGCTTATGAAATTGCAATATATGGTTAATTTAGAAGAAAAGAAAGATTCACAGACATGCTGATTTTTAAATCCTTTTCCACAGAGCTGCCTGATACAAAGGCCATGAAAGACTGGTTGTTATTAAGTGAGATCACTCATGGCATTTCTTTTCCTCTTTCTAGCCACAGAAAAGGCACTAAGGAAAATCAGACTGACAAATCTTCCCCTAGATGGAAAGAAAAAGAAGAGCAAAAGAAAATCCATCTGTTCTCACTTGTAGAATTTCATGTTATCCCAAATAAGGGCAAGTTTATGCAGCAAACACATCAAAAACCCTAAAACCCTGGGTGTTATATAATCACCAGGAAAACTGCCAAATGCCAGTTTCAAGGCATCTGTATGAGGTTAAGACAAGATTCAGGGCGCTTTGGGATTCCAGTGCATGGCAAGCTGCACTAGAAAAAATGGCACAACAGATTAATATTTCATGTCTCTCACACTATGGCATCTTTTTTAACAGGGGAGAGACCCAGCAGAAGGGAAGGGCTGATCAGCTAAGCCTAACTGCCAGCAATGGGATGGTTTAGTGCCCTCTGACCAGTGTGTGGCCCCCACAATATTTTGGCTCTGGGAATTTCCCTGGGAAACTACCACCACAGGAGGACCAGGAGACTCAGCCCCATCCAACCTGACCATGAATGCTTCCAAGGATGGGGCGTTCACAACCTCTTTGGGCAATCTATGCAAGTATCTCACCACTGTTATCTTTTTCTTTTATCTTGTCGGAACCTACCCTCTCCTATTTTAAAACCATTGCCCCTTGTCCTGTCTCAACAGGCTTTGCCAAAAAGTCTGTCTCCCTCCATGCCAGGTTGCAAGGCACAGCAGAGAGATGGCAGGTATCCCTCCATCCTTCAGACCACTTTCCATTACCACTTCCCAAATCCAAGTCCCCAGGCCTCTAGGCTTTGGAAAAAACAGCCAGTGCCAGAGAAATGATGATCAATTCTTTCATGCCAGTGTTACCTTAGTGTTAGTACTGACTGAGACAACTTTCTTTGCACTGACAGGGGTGAAGCCCTGGCAAACTTTGGGTTTCTAGCAGCAAGACGATGGCAACAGGCCCTTACAGAGCAGACAGATGTTGCTGTAGTGCTGAATGCAGTCTCCACACTGTCATCTAGTGGATTTAGTGGTGACAGCCAGAGCTCAGTTTAATACTACACTGTAATTTCACTGAACATAACTGCAGCTTAAGATTTTTTTTTTCTGTACACTTTCTGCCTTTTCTCACCCAGTTCTCCTGGGATTTCTCCTTTCTGAATCCTCCTTTTACAACAATTGTATTCTCTTAATTTTATATCTTTAATACAACGATGCCTTTTTCTTTGGGTTACTGTAATTCCCAGGTAGGCTAATTCCCCACTGCTAGCTAGTGACTGCAGAATGTATTTTCCTTTCTTTTATAGGAGACCCTATATTTTCCTTAAATTAGGATAGAAATAAGTTTATTGTGTGTGCAGGGTAGAATAAATGCCCTTAGAGATTTATTATTAGTGATGTAGATGCCCTCTGATACCCCTCCAGGCTTCCAAGACAGCTCTACAGGCTGAACACAGGGGTGTCTGTAGCTATACAGTGCCTCTGCCTCTCCAGGCTCCAGCCCCACAGCTTGCAGGCTCCTGCTCTGAGAAATTGCCAGATAAATTGTTGGGGGTTAGGTTTGCTCCTTTTTTACTTTAAAGAATTTTTTCCCCATGAGTTACCAAGGAGACTAAATGTTGGATACTTAAGGGTACTTGACCAAAACAAAGAGATAGCCAAAGGTTTTGTTTTTCTTATCTGTTGTAACTCCAGAAGGAAGGGGGTAACAGCCTTCCCTGATAACAAGCCAGCTGTTAAAAACCGAGTGGGGTATTATCTCTGCTCAGTTTTTCACTATCTCCATGGAGAATATCTTTCGTTAACGCACCATCAAAGCTCACCAATGGCATGACACATTTCATCACCCTATTGTGAGATGCTCTACTAGAAAGCAGATGAGCAACCATTTCCACCTGGATAGAAAGGAGCCGCAAGTATCACCAGGCACTCCGATGTTTCCCACGGGACTCCTGAAGGAAGACCGGACCCATTTCAGGACTCCTGGCTCCACAGGACCATCATCTCTGCTTCCAACAGGCCCACATCTGCCACTCCAGGAGGGCTGACTTTGGACTGTTTCCAACGCCCTGATTAACAGGGCGTCAGTTTGTATTTTCTGACTCTGTCAGAGGTTTTGTTTGTTTGGGTTTTTTTTCTGGGATTCCTTGTTTGTTTGCTTATTATCTTGCACTACAACATTTGTATTTTTTAATATCTCTAGTAAAGAACTGCTATACCTATTCCCAAAATCTTTGCCTGACAGCCTTTTAATTGCAAATTTATAATAATTTGAAAAAAAAAAAGGGGGGGGGGGAGGGGCTTGCATTCCAAGGGAGGCTCTAAGCTTCCTTGGCAGATATCTGTCTATTCAAACCAAGACATAAATTCAAGTACTAAAAACACAAGGAAAACACAATTATGCCAGTTATGTTCGCCTAAACCTAACAAGTATGGAACTATGATAAACCTAGCAGAGTGCAGGTATGATAAATATAAGCAAAGTGGAGCATGACAAACACCCCAAAATCCTGAGTTCTCCCAGTTTAAGAAGGTCTGCAAAATGCAGCTGTTGGGTCCATGCTCATGAGGGGTGTCCCACCTCATGTGTCAAGGTGGCATGGAAGCGTTTGTCTTTGTAGCTGTGGATTCTCAGACAACAGGATTTTCAATGCTGATCCTATTTTGCAAAGCCTACCTCTTGGTATTTTTAGAATTACAGAATCATTAGGTCGGAAGAGACATCCAAGATCATCAAGTCCAACCCAACCCTAACCTCAACTAAACCATGGCGCCAAGTGCCACATCTAGCCTTTTCTTAAACACATCCAGAGATGGTGAATCCACTTCCCCAGGTAGGCCATTCCAATACTTTATTACCCTTTCTGTAAAAACCTTTTTCCTAATATACAGCCTATATTTCCCTTGGCACAGCTTAAGACTGTGTCCTCTCATTCTGTCGCTTGCTGCCTGGAGAAAGAGACCAACTTCCACCTGACTACAACCACCTTTCAGGAAGTTGTAGAGGAATCTGATTTTCTCTTTCATCCTCTCAGTTGTAGTGACCTGTGACGTTCTGTACTTGTTCATTTATGGAGCCAGATTGTTCCTCATTCCTGGGGAGTCAGCTCTGAGTCTGTCCCAGAGGTTGCTCATCACTCCATCCACATCCCACAGCTGCCTTCCTGAGGAGTCAGCTCCCCAGGCTCACCCAGAGACAACTGATGCCTTCTCACTCACTCTGCAGCTGGTTCAAGCACTGGGATTTTGCAACATCAACCCTGTGGTCTTACCAGATGTCAAATCAGCAATTAGCTAAATATATTATTTCCAGGTCAGCGATTCTCTCACTGTTTTGCAGTTATAGTAAGTAAGTCTGTGATTTGGCCAGTCTCTGTCCTACCAGGAGAGATGCTAAATATGTTTGTGCTGCTTTGGCAATTTTGTCACAGGCCCACCTCAGCTCAGTGGTCCTTTTTCTGTGACCCTCTACCACCTGCAGCTTCTCTTACAAAAACAGAGGGAGAAAGGAAAAGGATTTGTCAGAAGTTGTAAACATAGGATATGAGGCCAGACAGGCAGCATAAAGGAGAAATGCACCTTCAAACATTTAGTCTAACAGTTTACAAACCACACTCCAGACCAGCTTTTCTTCTCTGCATCTGTGCTTTTGCATTCATACCAGAGGCTCTATCAAAAACCTCTTGGATGAGTGCAGAGGTTATTTAAAAAAAAAAAAAATTCAATTTAATAATCACTTTAATGAGCCTCTGTGGGGGGAAAAAAAAAAAGCGGTATCTTCCACAATTGATCTATCAATTGTATCTTCCAAAATTGATCTATCAGGGAAAGAAATCCATTGCCACACTCATGGCTAACTCCTAAATAAAAGATGGGAGTGCAGGAATCAGGAAACCTCCTCTAGAGAAACCTGGGCTGGCTTCTTCAGCAATTAATTTTCAATTATTTAGATCAATTCAAATTATGATAAGCAAATGAAGAAAGATACAATACAAAAAGAATGAAGAATTAGGAGCTAACAACAACTGTTGGAAATCAAGTCTGTGTTAGACCTTGCTAACAGGTCAAGTTTTAGCAGGCCAACCGAGGAACAAGAGAGCCTGCTGCTTGGTGTAAAATAGTTTATTACATGGCTACATCAGTCTCACAAACGTAGAGTGTTACAGTCTGTGTCATCATGCAAAAGCCTTCTAGCATAGAGTCCCCATGTCCCAAGCAGAAGCAGCAGAAGCAGAGCACCCCCCGATACCATGCATTATATTCATAAATCATCCAATCAGCTCTAAACACTGTGCTATTACTGTCTTTTTCCACCTATCCTGGTCTAACACAGTTATGGCACAATGCTCCTCATTTCTTACTCAAGGCCTATGCATACAGCCTATCTATTCTATCTTGCAGTGTTAGTAATGCTATGTTATGTCTAGGACTTAGTTAACTTTGTAAAAGGTAAGGCTACTGAACTTCAAACTGGACTTCAGGGCTTTTCTATTAACTAATACAGTCTCTTATTTGCTTAAGGCACTTAAGGCGTATTTTTACTTACCTAAAACTTACATCCCTACTTCATGTCTGTGTGACTTTATGTATTTTGGTTTCTCTGAGGGTTTCAAACCAACCCCTGCATTCCTTTCTGCCTCTGAGCCTGTGTGCATGGGGTCCTGGGAGATTTCTATCTGGTTTCCAACAGCCACTCTCTCGGAGATAACCTCTAATCCACCCTGTCACCAAGCCTTTGACAGAAACCTGTCCCTGTTGAAAACGCCACTGAAGTAACTGAAGTCAGGACAGGAAAACAGTTACTTCAGAACAGAATTCTCCTTCTGTATCGTATGAATACAGTAAGTCTCCCAAGGCAAGTTGATATACTTACTTTGGTAGTTGTGTTTAAGCTCATTTTTGGGGGTGTGAGAAATCAGGTTGTGATTAGTGTCAATCAAATAGCATGTAGGTCTGTGGGCAATGTGGACAGAGACCATGGGATTATTATAAAGAAGAGTTTTTTTAAAAAAACCAGCTAAGTAAGGCATGGAAGTGGGGTTTAACAAGGCCACTATACAACAGTAGGCTTTTAGCTAACCATTTGTTTTACAACAAAATTGTAATTTTTTGCAAGTAATTAATATAAGCCTTAAACTACCTTGTAGTAGGAGTTTTAAACTATCCTTTGTACAAGTTATAAATTGTTTTTTTAGTATAGAAGAATTTTAATCATTTAGCAAGGGTAAGCAGGACTAACATAAACTGAGAGGCTCTACAAAGATACTTTGAAACATGCTGACTTTGGGGTTTTGTAATAACTGAGAGGCCCAACAGGTGTTGAGGCATGCTAGCCTTAAATTGTGTAATGACTGAGAGAAGGCTTGCAAAATGTATGCTGATCAACAGAATATATATGCTTGCTTAAGCAAACCGGATAACCAAAAATAATGCTAGTGGAAAAAGGTACTTTAAAAGAGGAATGGGAGACTGGAGAGACATCAGAAAACCATCTCAGACCACCTCCCCAACAGATCTTCAAAAACCACAACTGCTGATTATGAAGAAAAGCAAGTAAAAAATAACTGAAAAATTGGGGAAGTGAAGTGCCCAGGATGGTATAAGAGACCACTATTTGAGAGCTGAATCTGTGCACTGCTTGAATTTGTGCGGAGACCCCAGCACACCCAGTGCTGTCAATTGCTCACCCTTTTATCAAACAAATTAATAAATTGCCTATATTGCTTGATATATTGACAAGTGTAGCCTTTCATTTTTTACAGGGGGAAGCAGCATGACACCCTGTTCTGCATTCACCACTGAGAACTCTCCAAATAGGTTTGTTTTACTCCCACTCCAGGCATCCTGCTACGGGATGAGACTTGCCTCAGAGAATTTAACGTAATTAATTTCCAATTAATAAAAACATTTGAGTAGTGATTTGGATTTTTCTTTCAAAAAAAAAGAGAAACAAATATTTATGCACAGGTAACCCTTTTCCTCTCCCATCCCAGGCCTGGCTTCACTCCATCACCCCAGACACCTTTCCTCCTCCTCTTGCAATCAGTCACTTAAGGGTGCAATACACTCAGTTCTTTCATTGAGGCAATGGGCAGAGCAGGGTTACAAAAAGGCAACAGGAATTTCTTCTGCTGGGATCCCAGAAAGACCTCTGACCAGTTCCATATAGAAAGCAGCACTTGCAGATATAGCATCCACATCTAGTCCTCAGTAACTATGCATTTGGCCCTTCTCTTGTTTCCAACACACAGAACAATGGAGTGAGTGAGGTTCTCATCAAAACACTGTGGAACAACTCTCTGCAGTTTCTTAGCTCCCTTGCCACAAAGCCTCCCAGAAGTACAGAAAAAGCTGAAAGCCCCTTGAACCAACCCAGAAGAGTGCCTCCCTCCCAGGGAGCACTGGGGATTCTCATCTTACTGCACCTTCTAATCCCTGAGAGCCTTTCTTTATACTATGTATGGAAACTTATCATCACAGTACTAAATGAGTACAAGTCGACAAAAATCAGTGAAGTTTACGGAGCCATTCAACCGTAAGAACTTTATGTGCTGAATACTCACCTCCAAATATTAAACAAGTCAATTTTGTCCTTTGCTCTCTTTCCCATAGTCTTTCTAAAAAAAGTGTATTTTTGTCACAATGATGTTTTAAAATTTAAGATTTAGGGAATCATGCATCTTGTCTGTAGATGTTTAAGGTCCTATCAGGAGAAATTGGCATTGGATGTACTCGCACATCAGAACAGGTTCAACCATAGTTAGCTGCATGAGATGCAGAGCAGAAATGCTGAGAAGCCACATCAGGCTTCTCTATGGAATATTTTTCTCGTTGGCTCCTGTGACTGCCCATTTATCTTGTAGTTGCTGGAGATGCCCACAGGTGAAACAGGCAGTGCTAGAGACAGTTGTATCTGCTCTGTGTCAGTCAAGCCAGCATGATCACAATACGGTTTGGTGTTTACATGTGACATTTATGCACATATCCACAGTGCTCCTTCTGTGGAGCAGATGGTCTCCAGGCTCCTCCCTGTAGGTACTCCTTGTGGCCCTAACACTGTTCCTTACAGATATTTTCCTTCCACCAGCTGTCTGAATGGATAGTGGCCAACTTATGAGCCATAGCAATTTACTAGGGAGATTCCAGTATCAGCAAAAATTGCTATGATATGACTACACTGGAGACTGGGCACAGGGCAGATGAAAGTAACAGCAACCAGCTGAAAATGGCATCATTGAACCCAATGAGCCCACTGAACTCACATAATGTTATAGGACCTCATCCATTACTCTCTTGACTGTACAACAACCGACACAAGAACCAAGCAGAACGTACATGGCAAGTCTATCCCAAAGATCCCAACCATACCAAATCAGTGCAGACACGAGTCACCATGTAATCACTGCCATAGAGTAAAGATTCACTCCTTGGTATAAGGGAGGAAGAAGACACAGTATCCACTGGGACTCAAACCTGGCATTCTTGCTTACTGGATGCACTGGGTCAGTAAGAAGACTTCTCTAAATATTTAGAACATAAACATCACAGGTCATATGTATCATAATCATACATTTAATACAGGTAACTAAACTCTCAGGAAAATGAAAAACCTTCTCAGAGTCGACAACATTATTACAAAATCCTCCAGTGGAAATGTTTCCCACAGACTAAAAGCTTGGCATCCAGAGAGAAAAACAAACTTGCAACTACTTTCTTTTAACAAGAAAGATCCATCACTTATTTTAAAGCTGCATTTCATCTACAGGAATATCTTTGATGCCTATTTAACTGACTGCAATAAGCACAACTTCATACTTTTAGGAAAAAAAAAAAAAAACAAGGTGTAGTCCTCAAAAGTTTATTTCAAGTATAAAAATTGTTCAGTAAAGTATCTACAGGGTTTTTTTTCCAGCATAAAGGTTTAATAAGATAGAAAGAATCAAGTACCAAATCTCTGTAAAAATACTATTTGATTTTAAATTTTGAATAACAGTGAAAAGGCACTTGAACAAAATATAGCCAATGACAACTACAACACTTATGTCACAGTGAATGTGTAAACAAACATTATCTAACACTGTATAAACAAAGAAACTACAGCTGAACTCAGATAAGAGTGAATCCAAACTCCCTGCACATCAACAACAGCACTTTTCTTTCAAGTGCCAAGAAAGAGAGAAAGAAAAGCAAGAGAAGTCTTAAGTAAACTAGCAATTTGCAGCACTGTGTTCTAAGAATTTGGAATTCAGTCCATACAAGCTCTATAAGAAATGTAACAAAACTGGGTAGCAGCATAAATACTTCATAAATGCCCCTGATCAGTATCCTTGAATTGAGGGGTTTATATTTCTATTCCCAGTTTAGAAAAAAAAGTCTCTACAAAAACAGAAAGCCTTTTTAGAAGCAAAACAATTAGACTACCATAAGTGGGAAACAGAAGCGTAATGCTTGGGAATCCACTGGAATGCCTTTGCAGCAGAAATATTTTTCTACTGCCAGCAATGGAAAGTATAGCAAGTAGCAGTTTTTGAGAATCAGGAAAGAAAACAGGCTATGACAATTTAAGTAAGTTTGTTATTTTTTGGTCAAGATCCAAGGAGCTACTCTATCTTAAAAAAATAAAAAGGATGAAATATGCCAAAAGAAACCATACATTTAAAACAGCATTTTACAGCACCAAAGCATATTTAGACAATAAATACAGAGTAAGATGGTAATTATTCACAAATATGAGGAAAATAGGGAAAGAAATTTTCAACACCCACCAGAAAACTGTTTTTTTACAATTATTCAGCAATATGAAGTAAACGGAAAAAAAAATCATCTTAGTGTTGGCAGTTTTTTTCTCAGAGATGGTAAGACCTTTGATACAGGAGTGCTATCAAGACTTTTGCATCTTTTTTTCCAGATATATTTTCCTGTAGGTCTGAAACATCTCTTTTGAGTCTTTGACAGGAATGTGTAGAGTCTCTCCATCTCCATCCAGGATCTGTATAGCTGTATCAAGGGGAATACTGTCCTCAGCTGCAAGACAGACAAGCACGTTAAAGCAAGAGTCTCAAAGGACTGTACTCCTTATTCATGTGGTACCTAAGACCTTCCGGTGTCAAAAAGGATGGCACAAACTTCCCTCCTAAAGCACCAGACACCTCAGATTTCCAACAATCTCCAATGCATCTTTAAGCACAAAATAGCTATTTGGGTGTCTTCACAGGAGAGATTTCTGGAGACAATTATTAAGAAAGGCATGACAGAAAACATGCATTTGTGAGAAGAAGCAAGAGGAAGGGCTAAAAAGATGGCAGACCAAAACCCAAGGACACAGATGACAGCAACAAATGACGTAAAGATTGCAAAGTGTGTTACTTGCAACACCACAACACAAGTATCAGCATGCAAGCCCTCTGCTCTAAAGTGAAGAAGCAGATAGCAACAAGGCTACAGATTGCATTTTGTTTCCAGTTAGACCACTAGAAAAACAAGACTAGAGCTAGAGAGGCACCTAAAGCAAAGAAACAAGGACAGCTGGGAGCAACCTCACCCAAAATTTGCAAAGGATGGAACAAACAAGATCCTGAGATGAAAGCTGCCACTCTTGTGACAGTTGAGTCCTATAGGGTATAAAGACCATCCAAAAGCAATTTGCCATTCAAGACAAATGAGGAAGACGTTAATAGTGGCCCCACTTTTCCTCTGCCTGTCATACAGATTACCTTGTCCAGACTACTGGGACACACAAGTCCTGGAACTTGTGAGCACAGGTGTTATGTGTGAACAGCAGCAACCAACTGTGAAAGCCAGAATTATTTTAAGAACCACTTTCTGTTTTTGCACTAGACTCTGCTATCACTTCCTATATTTTAAAGCATGAAAGAGTCTTTATACACAATTTAAAACTGTATTTAAATGCTGTTACCAGTGCTACATCCAAGTTAACGGCACAGGAAATTTACAACACTTACGACAACATATTTATAAAGCAATAAAAAGCTACACAAATCTTTTAGACTTGTAAATCTATTCTATGGTATCCATTTCATCAGCAGAATGAGTAAATAATAATTTAAAATGCTTTATTAAGGTTTCCTACTGTAAAGGAACATTTAAAACCAAGCAAAGAGGATTTAACTTGTATTTCAAATGGGACATTCAGAAGTCACTTCACCTGTAGAGATCTCTTCCAGTTTCTTTTGCTTCACTGGTTCACATTTTAACCAATCTTCTTTTTTACTCTTGACACCTAAACAGAAATTTTCAAACAATGTTTCTGAGGTTCCTGTAGCACAACTTTTGGCCTCTACTCAGCATTAAATTCTAACACATATATTACTAGCACACGCAAAAGGAACTTTCCTTTGGGTAGAAAAATTACTCCAAGGGCTGATACATACAGCTTAAGATTTGAGTTCATTTAAAAATAAAATACAACATTTGACATCAATATGTTTCAGAATGCACCATGTAAAATGCTGAAAAATGGGGTAGGGAAGAAGAGAAGGAAAACTGGATGCTTAAAGCAAAGATGGCAAAGGTTATGGGGATTATGGGCAGGATGTGTTTGGCCTAAGCCCACTCTATTCCTCAACATCATGAAAGATCTCTCCTTCCTCTGCCCAGCCAGACTGAGGCACAACCAGGTGAACAGTGAATACAGATCAGATCACCTTTGGTAACTGCATCAAGGGAATCTACTTTCTACAACCAAGCCAAGCTACTTCTACAAGTACTTTAGAAAGCCTTCTCCCAAAGTTACTTGAAACTCTAAAGTATTCTAATTTCATTCTCTAAGACTTACAGAAAATTGAAGGAAAAGTCTCATGTTCTTTTTCAGCTTAAGACACAGCTGTGGTCTGTCAGAGAGCAAGTTAGGATATCTCAGCCTTCAGCTTCTACAGCCCCATGTATTCACTGTCTAATAGTTGTATGCAACATGAATTTAAAAATTCATTTATAGTTTTAATTACAAATGAATAATCAAGCGAGCATCATACCTTCTACAACGACTTTTTCTCTTTCAGGAGAATTCTTTGTAGCTAAGCTTTCTTCATTAGGGGCTGGATTTCTGAACAATATCTCTGGACATAACTTGAACTCAAGGACTTCCTGTTTGCATGATTTCTCAACTGTTGAGACAGACACATCTCGTTTTGAGTCAGTGCTTTGTGACACTTTGGTGGTTCTATGCCAGACGGGCCTGACAGGTGATGTCTCTAATTTTGTCAGATAGATGCGCTCCTGCGCTGTACGTTTAAATCCCACTCTGTTCAGGTAGTGTTTTTTGGGTTCCTTTTGAAGATGCAGCTTTAGTCTGTTATTTCTTCTGTTTAGGTATAGAAGACTTTTATCAGGAAACATTTTCTCAGAGCACTTGTCTTTGTTTTGACCATCAAGATGTCTTTCTTTGATAGAAAAGTAGTTTTTAGACATGCTAGAAGATCGAGCCCTTTTCCTCTGTAATTTAAGCACAGGGCAATCTGCTAAGGAACTCCTTGGTTTCCAACCATTTTCTCCACTCAGTTTTTTAGCTTTGTCAGCATTTAGCATGCAATTGTGTGCAAGCCGCTTAGAATTCTTTGCTTCAGATTGTTTCAGTCTTTCCTCTTCTAGCTTTGCTTTTTTAAGTTCTCTCCCAACCATATTTTCCTTCATCTTCCGTTTGTATGTCTGCTCCTGCAAAGAATGAACTTTCACAGATTTATGCTGAGAATATTTTGTGTGTCTTGATTTGAAATCTACAGTGCTACTATTTGAGAATTTTACAGCATCAGCTCGGTAACTACTCAATTTTTTATGTTTTATTTCTGCTGGTAATTTCATTTGCTCTTTGACACTGATTTCTATGTCTTGCCTAAGCATCTCCTTTTGTTTCCTACAGTTTTGTTCTTCAGCTGAGTTCTCTTCACAGGTTTTAATTTTTTGTCCTTGACTGACCTCAGAGTGCTTAATTTCAACAGTTTCTGACTTCACAGATTGGTCAATGTCCATTCTGGATTTCATGGTCAAACCTGGTTTGGTTGTATCTTTTGAAAGGGACTCAGTTTTGAAAACTCTCTCCTTCTTTATGGACAACTTTGCCATGCTGTCTGCATATGTATGATCAGTTTTCTCTGATAACTCCTGGGAGGCTGTCTGGTGCTCTTTTTTGTCAGAATAAAATTCTTTACTTGACACTTGGGTTCCTTTGTCAATTTGCAGATGTTCCTTACAACTGCTGCTTTTGTATTTATCAGCATCCTGGTTTTCAATGGGATTAACTGGTCCAATTTTTTTCTGTTGTGTTGTAGGCAGTTTGTATTCATTATCCATCTTCAGCCTAGGTTTTTTGTTCACTGCAGAACTGTATTTGCAAATATCTTTATTTTTGCTAATACTGTCTGGGATTTTTTCAGAAATTGTCAGGTCTCCCACTGCACTGTTTTTTTTTTCCAAGGCATCAGATTGACTGTTGTTTTCTTCTGTCTCTGCAGAGTCAGCATTTTCAGATTTTGGAAGCTGACAATCATTTTTCTCTGAACCAGATGTTTCTAATTGAGAGGGAAAATGCAGTGTTTTATATGCTACAGATACATCACCAGTTAAAGAGCAATCTTCACTTTTTTCACTGGGGTTAGAAGTTTCTTGTGAGGTTTTCTCCTTCTCACATAGATTCTGACTAGGCTGGACACTGCCTTCAAGGTTGTCCTTGTCAGCTGAAGCCTTTTCTGACTGTTGACTCACTTCTCTCTTGCTGTCACTAGAGGGACACTGGTTGTGTGCAGGAGACGGTTCTTGAACCTGATCAGAGCTTAACACTGCAATTTTAGTCTGATTTACTGGGTCTTTTAAACGAGAATGCTTGTCACAAATTTTAACCTCTTTTTGAGACTGATTCTCTGTCCCTTGAGCCACAGAAAGATTTTGTGCTGCTTCTTTTCTTAGCATATCAGCACCTTCAATGCCATATGGAAACTCTTTCACTAGAGCCAACAGCTGATCTTTCAGGTATTTACTAGGTTTTGTTCCAAAGAAGTTCACCTCCTTTTCTGTGCTATTTTTACTGGGCATTGAATGTTGTTTACTGTGGTCTCCTGGAACAGCAGGTGCATTTGTTTTAGCAGTTATGCTGAGAGAGGAATCTAGTGAATTTTGAGATAACTTCTGGTTCATATTAGCAATATTTTTAAAGTAATTTTCAGGATGCCTGAAAGATGCCTTGAATGATGTGTTTTGTTCAGAGGTAGAAACTGCTTTAGGAGGATTGCCACTGCTTTCCTTCTCCAAATGGCTTGATGAGTCTTCCAACATCTTTAGCAGCAAGCTCTCTCTTTGGGAAGTGTTATTGCTCAGCTCAGTTTTATGCAAGTCTGAATGCTGTTCTTTTTGTCTTGCACCAGATGCATTTCCTTCTGATGCATGTGTCTCATATACTGACTTGAACATGCCTGCTATTTGTGGATTATAAAATTTATGACCTTCAACTAGAGAGCATACACTAGAAATACAAAACATCTCATTTTCTAGCATAGCTGTGGATGTACCTCTTGCCTCTAACACAGCCTGCTTGTCTTCATGGTCTCTTATACCTTCTTGAGAGATTTGACTACAAAAATTTGTGCCTGATTTAGGAAGAATAGCCTTGCTTTGTAACCCAAGCTGTAGATTTTGTCTTGCATCTTGTGCAGATTGACTAATTTTCCTTTTGTTTTCATCACCTAATTTGATCTGTTGCAAATCTGAGTCCACTTTTTGTTCCAGGACACAATCACTGGGTGATGACCAAGAATTTTCTATTGTTCCTTCAGCAGTATTTGCCACACTTACACAATTTTTCCCCTCTTCTTGCAAGCTATATGTGCTCCCCAAGTTGATGGCTGGAGAGGTTTTACCTTCAGGTGTTGGGATCTCGCCTGCCTGTTTACTTAGTGGTCTTTGTTCACAAAGTACTAAAGGAGAGACAACTGCAACTTGAGGTTCAAAATTTTTTATCAAGGTATCAAGTTTTTGTCCTACAGAGGTAGTTGTTACAGGCAAAACAGCCTCATCCATGCTAGCCAGAACATTTTTTATTTCTGTCTTCTTTGTGTTTTGGTTGGAGGGTGAAACCTGATTTGCTGTGGGGCTTTCATTTGACTGTTTATTTTGCACACTTACAGATTCTGAAGGAAATTTCTCCCACAAGCACAGGCATGCAGCCAGCTCTTCCATAGAGTAACTACAATTGCTCTGGTTACAGAATGCATTTTCAGTAAAGGGCGCTTTTTTCTGAGCTATCTCAGCCAGGAATTTAGCATCACCAGATGCAGGTGTTTCTGATGCAAGAGAGTTTGTGTGAGCCACAGATGCCTGCTCACCTTCCAGACTTTCCACATTCTTCTCACTAGTGTTTTTTAGCATGCTTTCACCCAAGACAGATGTATTCAGCAGTGGTTTTTCACTACGCAGGAGATTCGTCAGTATTTTATCAGCGGTAGCACCAGCTGTCTTCTCTTTCAGCACATTTGTGCTGCTCAATACAAACTGAAGAAATGATGAGTTCTCTGGGCCGATTTGCACACACTTTGATGCAGTCTTGACAGAGCTCCCTGCTTGAGTAAAACACGAAGCATTGTTCGAGGAAGTCACAGTTCCTTGAGAAGAGGCCAAAGCATGCACATCCCTTTGTTCCAAGGTGCTCTCAGGATTATTAAACGGAGCTGGGACTTTGCTCTGAGAGAGAACAGGAACGAAGCTTGATGAAAGGCTTTCCTGCTCCTCCTGAAGGTTACTTTGAGTCACCTCCAATCTTCTGTTATCAGCACTGGCTAGGGTTTTGTCCTTTCTTTCTTCATGTGAAACTGTGAGTGCGGGCCTCTCTGTCCTCAGTGCTTCAGATGGGGAAGGTGGTACATTTTGTTTGGGCACATATGGAAGACAATTGGCAGGAGAATATGGGTAACTAGGAGGAGGAGGAGGAGGAGGAGGAGGAAGAGGAAGAGGAGGAGGAGTAGTATGTTTGGCATGATAGATTTTTTTTTTATAATTATGAACTGTTTCCATCAGGACAACTCTTTTTTTAAGGCTGTTCAGTTTTTCAGCTTCCCACGCTAGTCTCTCCTTTGTAATTCTTATTCCACGTGTTGCTGTCACTGAAGAAATCTGAGCATCAACAGGCCCATTCATCAAACTAGTAGTCTGGTTCTCTGGGACTGAAGCAGGATCACTGAGTGGCTGTGAAGAAAGAGTTTCTATTTCTTTCACAACATCAAACAGTTCTTTGGGAATGCCAGGGGATGGCATAGAGCTTTCATTAAAAGACCGATTTGCTGTCATATTTCCACTTGGATTATAGACATTTCTGACTGATTGACTGACTTCTCCAGATTGCTGCTGCAGACAGTGATGCTGAATACTGTTAAACCCAGAAGCATTTTTTGGATCCAGTGGGCATCTCTGCTGGTTAATGTTGTATACATTAGGTACATTGTGCACTTCCTGTGGCATGCTTATTGAAGATTGTGCTGCAGGTCTTGAAACCCAGTTGGCAGGCAACAAAGATGGTGCAGAACATCCTCTAGGAGCTTCTGACGCCATCTCACTCTGCTGAAATTGTGGCAGCTGTACATTTGCCCCAGTATTTTGATTCATTGAATAGGAAACTTTACCCTGTTGAGTACTGGAATTAAATATTTGGGGTTGGACATGTTGCCCAGGAGTACCAAGAGGAAAAGAATTATTCTGGAGATGAATGCCACCTTGATGTAGTGTTTTAAGTCTCAGAGAATTACGCTGTTGCATTTCTGGCTGCATGGTGTAAGCATTGGTATTGGCATACTGAGGCTCCCCAGGCATGTTCCTCACATTATTCCCTGTGTTCATTTGTGAGGACAGAGGGGGTAAATTTCTGCAGGGATAACTACAGGGATTAGAGACTGGCCAAGAAGTTGGAGTCATCTCTGGCTGCAAGGGTGAATTCTGAATGGGAGGTTTTAGAGCTGTTATGTCCATCTGTTGATGTCGTTTAACTGAGTATTTTGACATAAAAAAATTATTACCAGTTACAGATGCTCCTAGTGAGATTTGATCTGAAGTTTTGAATCCTTCAGCATTTACAGTGGGGAAGGCAGGATTGATAGTTGGCACATACACTATTTGGTTATTTTCAGCAGAAGTGCATGCATTTTTAGAGGAGCTGGCATTTGTCTGAGGAAAGGCATGTCCATTAGGAAGTAACTGCGTGAAACATGCTCCTTCACTTTGCAGGTTTGTATTCGCATCAGCATTCTGGACTGGCCTTGAATTCCAGTCCATCTTTTCTTGTTTTCTTTTTCTTCAGGCAACACTAAAAATGCTAAAAAAAATTAACAAAATTTACAACCTTTTCATCAAGATCAAATTCACTTACTGAGAAGTGATTTAGAATGCATGAACAGAACTGTTGAACCTAAATTGCTGGGCAGGAGAGCAACCCCATTAGCACAACTCATGGACATCAGTGCTGTCAATGTCACGTTTCATAAACTGTTTCCCAGAACACAAGAAAAGAGAAGCAACTAACAACTCTATTGACTATCTAGTGACTAACAAAACCTTCACATTATTCTGCTAATTCTATTATCATTCAACCTTTTAATTTAACAATAGATTGCTGTATTTACCTTCTTCATCCAAAAACAATGGGAAAAAAAACCAAGGTAAGTGTATAACATGACACAATAAACCATACTTAAGAGCTGAACATAAGAAACACCTATAGAATAAAATACAACCTATATAGAATAGAATATAAATACAAAAATATAAAATATAAAATACAGCCCTATATAGAATGGGATTTTCAGACAATAAGACTCAATTTCAATTATACCTTCAAATTCAACAAAATAAATGGAAAAATTAATTTGGGTTTAGTAAAAATCTCTCATAATAATGTGGACCACTAGTTTAATGAGAGAATGACTGTGCCTCTAGTGAGCTACAAGCAAAGCACCCCTAATTCTGTTGGCAGCGTTAACTTACTCATCTGGGAGAAGGCATGAAGCATAGAGCTGACAACAACACTTCTGCTGCTGCAGTATTTTCACCTACAGGAGGTGACAAAGTCACGTATCTCTAAGTCCTCATGTGTTATATTCCAGAATGCACTTGGATTACAAACAAACCCAAATGGGTGAGCATTTTACTCTGTAAGGTTATTAGAGACAATGCCTTCATAGCCAAACACTATTTCAGCCTTCAAAAATGCACAAAAAGCACAAAAACCCCCATGACAACCTGCAAGAATGAATGCTTGTCTGCATCTAGACGAGCTCCTCTCAGTATGATCAAACCCAGCTAGGACAGAACAAACATCTTGCTTTGTGCAGGGGGTTAGTATCTCAACAGAATGTGTTATAAATAACTATATAGTTGTTAGCTTTCACTATTATGCATTGGCTTTTATAAATTATTATTAATCACAACAATTTTGATACAGTAGAGTTTGTAATCACCTTTAACTGCTTTAATATAGTATAATTTGCCAGCTTTTGTGGCCAATGCCTTGGCCCAGTGTAGCTTATTTATCAGCGCAACAAACATATATTATAGTTTAGGCTTTAACAAAATATTAAAATAGAGACTATGTAATGTTAAAGTAGCAAATGCCTTTATTTGTGTAACTAGCTGACAATGGTGAAAATAACTCAGATAATTTTGTGAAATAAATAATGATTTACTACACTTCGTAAGTATCTTTTCTGTCTGGCAACATTGAAAAGAACCAGGAAAATAAACATCAAAAGAAAGAATGCAAAGAGGAATTTACCACTGATCCTCCAGTTATCAAGAACTGTCAAACCACAGAATAGAGGCCTTGTGAAGAAATAAAAATATATACATTTCATCTGCAGTATGGCAAGTAATTTAAGAAGACAAGTCAAAGGTTGAATCAAGCAAAAGAATTCCCAGAACATGTGAATTCAAAGAAATGTTTGAATATGTAAAATATTCATGAATATGCATCTGACCAATGTAATGAAAAAGTGTATCAGAAAATTGTTTTAAGCTAACTGATGCGCCTCTGGCAGTTGCCAAGCACCCAGTGCGCTGTTTACTGTCCCTTCGATCCCTTATTAAACTTTAAAAAATTTAAAGAGTGAGCCTTATTTCTCACAGAATGTTTCATACCATTTCTCCCAGATCACCCAAGGCTCCTGACTTTCCTTCATGGGCTCTTTTAGATTTTAAGACTCTTCTGCTTTCAAATTTGAGAATGAGAAGTATCACTCATATCTAGCCTACAAAAAAATAAAAGACCCAGTGTTATAATTTTCTAGGTGTTATTTTCAAGATTCAAAGACAGCTCTAGCTTTCTTCACTCTTTTACTTCCTTTGCTTTCATAAGACAATAATAACAAAAGAAGATAGCAAAACAAAGTGGCATATGAAATTCATAAAAAACATCAACATCAGTGTCCAGGCAATACTTACAGTGATTCAGGAATCTTAGTGGAGAAAACAGGCCTTTGCATCCAAGGTAAAGCTTTCAGGCTGCTAAGGGTACACTGGGTATTTCCTGAAAAATGACTGGGATAAAACAATCACATCCTTGAATTAGACAAATGCAGAGGAAACTGAAGACAGTTACATTTTCTGAGAACATAACTGTGACAGATGCAAATGAGACCGTTATATGTAGATGTGTTGCCTAATTATCCAATCCAAAAAAAACCCCCAAACAACACGTAGTAGCGATTTTAATTTTAGCAGCTTAAAATTTACAATAATTCTACTAATAGCGCCTCACGTACAAACAAAATGATGCAAATTAACCCTTTTATATTGTGTGTCACCACCCATCTCCTATTTTTGATTCATAAAATCTACATCACTGCCCTCATCGCCACCTTTACTATGCAGGCTCCACCACCACTTTTTAGGCGGTCTCACCACCTTTGAGGGTCATCAGAGTAAGGCTTCTCATCTTCCTCGCGCGTCCTTTTAGTAACCTTTCTAATTACACATGCGTATTAAGTTTGCATTGTATAAGTGAAAACCATGTTTGAACATTAAGGCAACAAATTTCATATAATTAACAATTTTCCTGGAGTTCCCTCAAATTCTCCTGTCTCCCAGTTAATTTAGCTAGTCTTATCTTAGTTCTTTCCTGTTTTCCACTCTTCACTGAGCATCTGCAGGAGAAGAGGGGGGAACCTCCCTCCCTCTCCTCCTTGGCATTGCATTTTTAACTACTATTATTTTAAAATATTGATTATTGTTTCAATTTTATCAGCATGAATCATACCTATTTACCACAAGACTAAGATGCTAACCTTATTAAAAAAATGTAACTGTAAAATCCTTGCTAGAGGAGAAACTTTGACTCCTGTAAACACACATGTAACACATGTGTAATACATGTAACACACAACTTCACCAAGTGTAAAATTCAACTATTGTCACCATCAAGACCAAAAAAAATTTAGGGACCCCTTGTTGCAACCAAGCTGGGGACAAGTGAAGACAGATGGCAAGGACAAAATACCTTTCAACTGATCTAGATGAAAGCAGATATTTATTTCAGCGCTGGGCTCACACGGGATCGCTCCCAAAGGCGTGAGCGACCCTCTACAGCTTCAGCCTTCTATTTATTCATAGAAGTCATGCATATTCCAAAACACCTATACATATTCATCACCCGTCTCTGCCCATTCCCCCACTTGATATTAAAATTGGCTGCATACTCATTGAGGCTGCATAGTCTTCCTCCTTTTTTGGGTTGGTGGTCATTAAAATGAGTTAGAGGATGAAAGGAGGAAGTAAGCAATGTCTCCCTTGCTTACTAAATTTGTCACCGCTATCCCATTGCTATGACTACTTGACCTGCTGATCTCTTCATTCTGGCCTTTATTAGTTTCAGTATCAAAATTTATAATGTATGGATCTCTCTTGGCTGACCTTGAATGTTATCCAATATATATTGATTTCATTTAAATGTTTCCATATGTGCACTGGCCCCAGTTTTTCTGGCTCTGAATGTTATCATATGTAAACCATTAATCTTGGTCAACTTCTAATTCTTCTACTACATTCCTAACTCCTAGCTTCTAAGCTCTCTAAAAAAATCCCATACTTGGTTTCCTAAGCATCTATTTCTTTAAGCTTAACAGAATACCATGGTTCACAAGGGAAGGGATTCATTGCAATGTTAAACTCTATAATGTGGCCCAAAAGGACCAGGAGTGGAGATTGTAATGGATGTGCCTTGAAATTCTGTAAGCCATGATTCATGTGTTACAGGAATTACTTTAAGAGGAACCACACACGACCATCCCGAGAATCAACTGTTGTTTTGTGATAAACTAAAGTTGCTAGTCTGGTGTTTGTTACTATATTCCAAATCTAAATCACCAGGCTGCATCAAGTCCCTCCACTCCAGTGTCAACAGAGGGATGAAGTACATGGCATCACGACAGGCTTGAGTCTTGCAGCAGGTGCCTGAACTGATTAGTCTGGGGCCTTGCCCTGCCTCTGGGTGCCAGATGTTCTCACAGAGGGAACTACGTGTTCACTTCTTTGAATTGAAAAAGTCAGAAAGATAAAAGCATGACGGGAAAGTCACCCTGCCTATTTGTGTTAGCTCATGGTCTTAGAAATGCTGAGCGCTATCTAAATGCAGCTGAAGTCCAAGTTATTTCCCTACTCACAAGAAGTGTCTGAAGCCCAACAAGACACTTAGGCTGTGATAGACACAACTCTACAACTCTTGCTACTGTGTTCGAAGCCAAAGTGACTGTAGAGAAATCAGAGGGCCAGCCACAGGGTCCCTGCAAAGGCACTATCTGCCCAGGAAAAGCTTTTAGGAAGCTGCCTAAAAGTGGGTTTCTGAAGCAAAAATTGATCAAGAAAACCAAGACAGAAATACTTGGTCCAATTTGATTTCAGACGATAATAGAATAAAATTCCTACCTCCTTGACGCCCAACTGGGCTTATGAATCAGACCAACTATTTAACTGAGTATAGTGTCAATGGAGGCAACATAACTGTGTATCTGAGTGCTTTTTCACAGGCAAAAACCCTAGCCATATCAGGGAAGCACTCTCACAAATCTGTTACTGTGTGCTATTTAATGTGAACTGCAAATATGTTGCAGGACAGGCGGATACCCCCTGAATTTCAGAATCAGAAGCCTGGGCCCTCCTGTAGGGTCTGGAATCCAACTACAAATTCCATTGGAAAACACAACTATATTTCTGGTATCACTAACATATGCTCAAAGATAAAGGCCTTGAGATGACCAAGGTCCCCTGACTATTTCCTGGAGTGCTGCAAACCAGATAGAAATCTCCCAGGACCCCATGCACACAGGCTCAGAGGCAGAAAGGAATGCAGGGGTTGGTTTGAAACCCTCAGAGAAACCAAAATACATAAAGTCACACAGACATGAAGTAGGGATGTAAGTTTTAGGTAAGTAAAAATACGCCTTAAGTGCCTTAAGCAAATAAGAGACTGTATTAGTTAATAGAAAAGCCCTGAAGTCCAGTTTGAAGTTCAGTAGCCTTACCTTTTACAAAGTTAACTAAGTCCTAGACATAACATAGCATTACTAACACTGCAAGATAGAATAGATAGGCTGTATGCATAGGCCTTGAGTAAGAAATGAGGAGCATTGTGCCATAACTGTGTTAGACCAGGATAGGTGGAAAAAGACAGTAATAGCACAGTGTTTAGAGCTGATTGGATGATTTATGAATATAATGCATGGTATCGGGGGTGCTGCTGCTTCTGCTTGGGACATGGGGACTCTATGCTAGAAGGCTTTTGCATGATGACACAAACTGTAACACTCTACGTTTGTGAGACTGATGTAGGCATGTAATAAACTATTTTACACCAAGCAGCTTGTTCCTCAGTTGGCCCACCAAACTTGACACTGGAGCAGTCCCACAAATTTGGGATTTAACACAAGTAGGCTGGTTATCATTAATTCTTTAGATGTAGCCCTTGTGTGCCAGGTAAAGTCCAATGTCCTCAGTCTTCCAACTGAGGCCCAGGAGCACCCACTAGGTAAAGAGTCGTGGCCCACTCAGAGCCCACTAACATCAGCAGCGACAGTGCCCAGTACCACACAGTCCCAGCTATTTTCTGCTATGCTCGTTCTGTCATCTTGCCTCCTCTGTCAGGACGCAGCCACAGATATCACCAAAGCCCTTGTGTCAAGGCAGTTAAAAATCCACCAATGCCTGTGCTAAAGGGTCCTGACACAAGGAATCTTGAAAACCTGTTTAGCCCCAGGTATTCCAACCAGGCAGTCCACAAAGCTCCAACACTTGTTACCAGCTTTTGCCAACAAGCCTCCATGCTACATCTTTTCCCACCAGGTCTTGAGCAAGGGCCCTGGTGCCCCTCCCATCACTTGATCAACTGGAAATCCCTCAGCCGTTGGTTACCCAGACTTACCAGACATACAGTTAGCACCCCAGACAGAACCTCATGATCATTCTCAGGTGGCATGGAGGGCACACCTTACAATAACTTCCCATTTGGAGGTAGATGCCACCATCAATGGCATCATTATCTGTGTGTTCTCGTGGGTAGCCAAAATCCTGCCTTCAGTTGATCACAATGGAAGGAGACCATTGTGATCATTCTGGACTTTTCTCACGCTCTGCAGTAGTCCACAGGTTCCAGGAGCCCCTTCAGCCCTTCCCAAGGTCAGTTAAGTGTGACTTCCCTAAGAGCCAGCCAGTCTGAGGATCTGTTTTTGAGAGGTTCTAACCTCTGCTGTGGAGTAACTCCTACACAGTTCTGGTCAGGTCTGCACAGCAGCAGTTTATCACTGCATGCAGCTGCAGAGCTATGCACCATGAAAGAGCGGCCAAGTAACAGCCTCTGCTGAGCTGAACCTTGCCCAGCTGAGGCAGTGACAGAGCTTGTATTTATATACCTCTGCATTACATGCCTAGTTTTTCACAAGACTAAAGGTATATGTCAGATAAGCAAGATGCAGCAAGCTACCAGAAAGAACAGTAACACACAGATTACTTCAGGTAAGCTCCAGATACTATATCCTTTTACAAGTATTTCCCTCCAATAATTTGGCCATTCTTACTCAGTGAGACTATTAGGCAATGCTGCAGGTATTTCTAACTAAAAAGGCCTATAAAGGCCTACAAGGCATTTGCTTTTTTACTTCCACAGACAGAACCACTCATAGACCAGACCTTCCAAGATGCTCCAGGTAAGGTACAATCTCCTGGTACTTCTGAATCAAACACCGCCTACTTTGGCGACTCTGAGAAACACCTGCCCTACTCCCAGTGATCCACACTGTTAACACCTTGTGATCCTGCAAGCCCCAAAATTCACCATGTCTCTTCTCAGAGAACTGAAAAAACAGTGAGTATTCACTTGCACCCACTTTCCCTTTTAACAGCCCCAGCCAGTCAGCTCACAAGTCCAGTGGGTCCTGGCATCTGACCAGGGCTACTGGAGCAGGACATTCTGCCTCCATGGGGGTAAAGCAGCTCAATCAATACCCTGATTGTAAAAGTTATCAGTGATGCATGGAGAAGGGAGTCATGCTGCACTTGGTGTAGAACAATGCTGAGACTAGCCTGATTCAATAATTCCAAAGTTGAACATTCTGAGGATGTGAGGAACAATGTTTCCTGGTAGAAACTGGCACAGGTGAGGATGCAACCGAGTTCCTGATAAAGCAACCAAGAAGTGACAGTACTGATAATTTACCTGACACTGCTGAGCTAAAGGCTACTGAGCTGAAACAGTTGACTGACAGCCGATCACTACAAAAACCCAGTCCCATTTTTTAACAGCTGGGACTTGCTACAAATACATAACTAAAGGTCTGGCACAGGGTGCTCCAATAGCCTATTAACTGTAAGTCCAGTTGCATTCAAAAGAACCAGCCAGATTCACAAATACTATGGTTTATTAAATGCAACATACATGGCTCTTTAGGAGTGCCAGCAGTATCTGCATAAACTGCAGGGCAGTTAAATATAGCCCTAACAATACCACGGCAATCACAAGCTCACTTTCTCACATCAAAACACTCAGCACAGCCAAGGACACAAGTCTGACCAAAAGGTGCCTCTTCTGCAGAGGGCAAGGAAAATGTGTCCCTACAATTTTCATATCAAATTCTCATCCCCCAGCTAAACACAAAATCAGGGTCCTTTTATACCTTATTAGCCATTATTGTGCAAAGTGCTGTGAGTGGTCAAATTTTCTGTTCTTAATGGTTGTGTCATATGCAGTATTTCTTGGTAGCAGGTATATCTGGTAGCAGTTTTACAAAACATTTCCTGGTATTCAGACTTCACTGCTCATTTCCCACTTTACATTCCTACCTGATGCCATGGCAACAAAAACCTCCACCAGGTATCCACGTCACCTCTGATCACTGATGCTCTGATGTGTGGGCCTCATCTCATATTGAGCTTTGCTATTTTCTTCACTGTTTTATGCTTCCAACACTCTTAACATATCCCCTTCTGTAAGTGTGTGTGGAGATTCCCCTCCTTTGAGTGGGGACACCCTCAAGGTTATTTCCCAAGGTTGAGTTAAAGAGATATGCCCAGAGATCTTGGTATGACTGAGCAACATCAATCTGTACTTGATTATTTTGCCAGCTTTAAAATTGTCACTGTAATTATAGTTAACTATCTATACTGTGTAGTATCTAATTTTGATTAAGGTCCTTTAGTCTAACTGATGTTATGACCAATATTATCATCAGTATTAACACCATAAAAATAAATAATTTTTTCATATTGCTTTGCCTTCCTTTATCCTGTGGGATGAAGCTGTATAAAGATTCAACTACACATGTGGGATTCTTTAGACATAAACCTTCGACTAAATCTGGAGCTAGAACTGGATCCCACCATATCCAGGCTCCTCTCTGAGGAGGAGTGCAGAAAGCAACGGGATCCTTTCTGCATCCTGTGACTTAACAGGAGGGTACGCATGATAAACCTTGTGTGAAGCTTTCATTCTGCCTGTTACAGCTACCTAGGTATTAATTTTGTCCCCTCTCTGCCTCATACCTCCGAAAAAGCTGCTGAAACAATCAATGCCATTTACCTTTTCTCTTATCTATGCAGTTAGTTTGCACATTAAAGACGTTCCTCAGTGTCCCAATCACTAGGCCTATCAAGCTTATTTTGCTTGTACTTGGAATGCCATTAATTATACCTTTACTCATTTACCTCCAGGCTATGGCTATAGTCCTGCCATTGATGCTAAAGTAGCTCATTTCTCCCACTCCTGATGTCTCTCATCATCAGCACCTTGCTGACTTTCCTAGCACATTTAGATGGGAATCTTACACAAGATATGATTCCAAATTTCAGCCCTCAAAGAACACCAGGAACTTTTTATCTCCCTGGTAAAAACCAGAATCCTACCCAGAATATAAAGTGTTTGGGTTATTTTTAAAGGAATCTTTTTGCATGCCAGTACCAAAGGTATTTCTGAAACTGTCTTGCAGTCTGTTTACTTAACCCAATCTACTCCCTCTTCCAAATGCAAATACCAAGTTTCCTAGGTTCTAAACTTTTGTCATGAAAGGCCCACGTTTTAGTCAGCTGGGCTACTCTCTCTATTCCTTGCTCTGCACACACTGCACCTGGGACTGGAATATGAGCCACAAACACTTCCAACCCTTCTCCTAAAAGTATTCATTGATATCAGTATCCATTTGTGCAATGGTATATAATGAGCATTAATTATAATTATTAAGCTAGGCAACTCATCAAATGACTGTACCCTTACCACTTATGTACAATACAACACACTTATGTACAATACAACTCTGATGACAGAGGCAAAAGGTAACTGTACTACCACTTTTTGAGTCAATAAAGTGGATTGACTGTAGTCATAGGGATGAACTCAATTCATACAAATATATTTACAGTTTGGATCAGGCTCACAAGGAATTAAGGCCTAGGCCATGACCAGGTCAAGGACTTTTCTAGTTCCAACCTATTCTTTGAAAATCCACATAGGAACAGGGTGACACAAAGAGCATTGATGCATAAGAGCTGGGAACACCAGTCAAGTGAATAAGACATTAATAAGAGGTAGTTCTTCCAGGACTAATTCGTAAGGAACAAATGAAGTTGTGGGTGCAAGGAATTTTATGCCTCCCTTTTCCATGGCATTTGACTTGACTTTATTCCACAAATATGAAAGGCCAGGTGACCCTTTTTTTTTATCTCTCTCAGCTGCATAGTTGTAACCTCTCCTTGAATTGGGTCACCTCCAAGATTCTCTTTGAGGCTCAAAGACCCTTTGTCAACTGCAAGATCTTTGGTGATTGGTATCATAGGGCATTAAAATAGTGTATTAATAATTTTGAATTATTACTGTATCTGTCATTATTATTGTATCTGTACAGCAAGATTAAACCTTGCCAGTGCACTTTCTCAAGCCTCACTTTTACATCATTTTACCTCAATAAAACCACTTTTCCAGCTACCTGTGCCAGCAGTTCCCTAAGTGGTCTAAATCTCCTCTGCAACAAGTGTAACTGAGGCATTCACAATAGCTCTAAAATATTCTTATTCATTGTTAAAACTACCTTTAATAGAGTCAAAACTCTATAAACATACACATTTCAATGCCAGTCACTGTGATCACAGCAATTTAATACCTCTGCAGAATGTAGTTCAGCAAACAGAAGATTCTAAGAATCGAAAGGACAAAAGTTCAGCTGCAGGCCAGCAAAACTTTGCTCTCCTTTTTCTGCTTCTGGACTTGTAGTGGCATGTCTCATTTGACCTAAAGTATTTAAATCTCATTCAGTACATCTGACTTACTGTGTTAAAGAAAAACAGCCTGAATCAGCTAAAGGTACCCAAAGAAAAGAGTACATAAACATCCATAATTCTCATTTTCCTCTCTTTGTAACTTATTTTAGATGTCACAACAGCACCAGCACACAGGAGTTTTCTTGCCCCAAAATTCTTAGCAGTTATACAGGAGATAATTTGTTGGAATTACCTTAATCTCTGATTACCAATCAATCACAGAATACTTACAGTAAACTTAAGCATATGAAAACTAGTAGTCACTTCTCTTTGCCGATTCCCATTCCATCATTTCCAACAGTGTATTTCCCCCTTTTACCTGTCAACTTCTGACAAATCCTGATGGGATTCACCCAATAATCTTTAAAGAGCTGCTGATGTCAACACAAAGTCTCTCTTGATGGTTTTTCAGTGATCTTGGAAATCTGCAGAAGTCCCAGCTGACGGGAAGCTGGCTAACGTTGTCCCAATTTTCAAGAAGGGCAAGAAGAGGAGGATCCTGGAAAGTAGAGGCATGTCAGTGTCACCTCAGTATCTGGTAAAATCACAGAGATCATTTTTATGGAAGGTATTGAAAAACACTTGGAGGACAACAATCATCAGTCACAGCCAGCATGGCTTCATGAGGGGAAAGCAAGCTTGTCACACCTGACTTCCTTTAATAACAAGGTAACCCACTAGTTGATCAAGGAAAGCAAGTACATGAATCTTTTTGGACTTCAGTAAAATATTCTGATGGTTACGTTTTAATCCTGTGGCCTTCATGTTGCATCAGGCTCTCCTTCACAGCTTCCTTTTTGTTTTTAGTATTGTCTCCTCCAAACACCAGGACTCTTAATGTAATTTTATTCAGCGTTATCCAACACTGAATAAACAGTATTTCTCAGTTTGTTAGCGATGCTCTTTCTTTGGAGATGAAGTGAATACACTTCACTCTCAAAGGCTTTAAAAGTTGAGGCGCTCAGGCAGAGCTTGTCTACAGCATGCCTTTTGGCTCTACTGACAACAGCAGCAGCTGAAGAAGCTGCATTTCCCAATCAAAAACTATTTCAGAGGGAATTTTGCAACACATATCTGTAGCCAGAGAAGCAAAGCAGCCCAGTTCCAGCTCCATGTGTGTGGACATCCCTCTCATACCACAGATGGCTGGTACATATGGCAGAGATAACCCAGGCAAGGTCAAAGGCTGGGCAGGGGGTTATCTCTGGTGCCAGAAGGGCTGAGACCTCCACAAAGAATCAACATCTTGGTCTAGAGAGCAGATGTGGGAAGAGATTAAAAAAAAGTAAGTATCACCTACCAAAAGACACTGCTCTTTACAACTATAAAAGCCATACAAATTATTATGGAGATAAAAGCCTCTTACACACTTCCTGGAAAAGTGTAGAGAAGCTTGTCCTACAAAGCTTGGACACATCTTTGTAGATACTTTTTTTGGAAATTGAGAAAAGATTTGATGTATACCCCATCAACAATTGGATGGTAAGATACATTGGATCCTAATCTATATTATTTCTTTGCTAGCCCTAATACAGGCACTTCAATCACACTGTATTGTCTATCTACTAGTAGTGTCTCTTTGTTTATCCTGTGTGGTAAGAAGTCCGGTTTAAGTCTTATGTCAGCTTTCCTTGGTCTATTCAATAAATAATGTATTTTGTAATAGACCTAATCAGCCATTATTATGAACTTGTGGAACAAGGGTGAGTTTTGGGGTGTTCGCCATCTCAATTAAGTTACTGTCTACTGTCAAAGGTCTGGGCAGAGGCAGGGACTGGTTTAAACTCCTCTCTTTATTCGTAACATCGTGATGTTACCAGCTCACCAGAAGTGCCCAGCTGAGGCAAGAAGGCACCGAATCATAGCAGCCCAGAGGCTTTGCCTTGCTATCTTCTGCCAAGGAGAAGGCAAAGTCCCTTCACAAGCTCTAACCCCTGACAGAGTACCAGCCACTGCAGTTGCCACCACCAGTGAGATAAAGGGAGAGGAGTGAGACTCTGCCATTTTCCCTTTGTCTCCTCTATGGCAGGTGCCATCTTGGGGATGCGATCACTCCACCATTTTGAGTTTTTCTTTGCTCCCCAGGAACCTGGGAGATTTCAGCAACTTTCTAAAAAAACTGGTGCTCTTAATGTTACCTTTTGCCTATTGCTATTTTGGGGTGTTTTTAGTAAACTGTTATTTTTCCACTTACATTTCCTCTACTTGCTTCTCCTTATTGGTGGAAAGGGATTAGTTAAAAGTAAAGGGAAGTAACTAATTTTAGAGTGTTCCCCTTAAATCATCTTAAACCAAGGTTGGTCAAGCAGAACCTGCCTTTCTTAAGCTCATGCTAGCTTGGCCTGATTGCTTGGTTGTCCTATAGGTGCCATGTGATGTCATTTACGACATCTGCTCCATGACCTTCCTCACTATTATAGTGCACTATTAAATTGGTATTTTCAAAACTAGCTTAATAATTGACAAGAAGAGATTGGGTTTGGTCACCCATACTCATGACCTCTGGGCAAATCTCTTTCACTCAGCCCCAAGGAGTTACACCACAAGAAGCATCTCTACTTAAAGGAAGAATTTCCATGCACACTCCTAGAAGGAGTGTGCTAGAAATCCTTACCATAAGAAAGAGAGGTTGGGTTTTTATGGGATAATGTGATTGACTGTCAATCCTACATTGCTAGGCTAGCTCAGCAGAACATAATTAATTTAAAATGCATGATTAATAATACCACTCATTGGTTCTTTTTATCACATCCGTGCCAGTTCCCATCAGGAAACACCAGTTTTTTCACATCCTCATATTGTTTAATTTTGAGGTGTTTCAGTCAGGCTGATCTCAGCGTTCTTCAACACCAAAACCAACATGACCACCCTCTCTCCATCACTGGTGATTTTTGCAAGTAGGGTGAAGTTCAAGCTGTTTCACCTCCACTTATACAGAAAGAACATCCTGCTATGCTCACAGGTTTCCAATTTTATGTCAAAAAAATTTGAAATTCAGTTTCAATAAGGATGTTTGATGCAAGACTACAGCTGCAGATTTCTACTTGTCATACTTCATGATGATGACAACAGTGAAACGTTGAAGTACTAAGGCCTGAACAACAGCCCTTGGGACCAAAGTTGACCTCTAGATGAACATTCCAACCAATGTTATGTTTATCATTGTTGCTCATTGGCAAAACATGGTTCCAGTATTTAGAACCCAGGCAAGGCTAGATCTAGCCTTGGTTTGGGAGTATAGGAACAAAGACAACTCCCTTGATTCCTCCTTGAGCCCTAGACAGGCTTTGGAAGAAACTCAGTAGGGGAAAGAAACCAGATGTTCCCATGCTCAAAGTTATAATAGCTTGTTTATTCAAGAGAATAAAAAATGGACCCTCTCACAGCTAAGTCAGAAGCCTCATTTCCGGTGGGTGGAAACACCTGCAGGATTTCCCAGTTATCAGGAGTGATTCTCCAGTCCTTTGCTGTGACAGTGACCTCCCCCAGCTGATGCTTACCCTTTTGTAATTCTTTGCAGTTTTGTATTATATTAAATAACACTTATTCGTAAGTTAGTGTCAGTCTTTTCTGATTCTGCCCATCAGCAAAACAAATTTAGAAAAACAACTAAACAAGCGTCAACCTCTGAATGTGCCTTAAATCTTGGTGGGAACCTGCAGGAGAAATGGGGTACGACTAACTAATATGATTGAGCAGAAGATAAATTTATTGTTTACATTAAACTACAGTTATAGATTCTAAGTCGTTTGTTCACACTTTCATGCATCATCTTACTGGCCAGCTCCCCTTGTCCATAAGCCAGGCAGGCATCCCTAAGAGAATTTGACTGGCTACAGTTTAGAGCCTTCATGGCCTCCTTTATCTTATTTTTGTTGTCTTGGTGTTCTTGTTTCTCAGGCTCTTCTTATTTTTAGCCCTGTCTTTCCCAGTAACTTTGACAAATTCCTGAGGGTTCTAATAACAAAACTGCAGGTGGTTTGATAAGATTACTTTCAAACAGTTTGGCTGGTGCATCAGAATGGCCTGTTATACAGATACATTACTACAGGAACTCAGAAATTCTGCAGCTGAGAAATTACAATTATGTAATTCCATTTTAAGAATTATTCAGCAGATAGTACAAAAATCAAAATTCAAGAAAAAGGCATTACATGGCATCTAGTAATGGTCCCAATCCCATGTCCTAAAGTTAATAATTGCACCCAGCAACACTGTCACAAGTGTCAGGGGAACTGTGGTCATATTAAATGAGTCAAGAATAAATAAGTCATTCTTCTCATTACAAATGAGCTAATGCAAATAAACACCATTCCACACATCAACAACTGGAAGCACTAGATACAGAAAAATCGGCATTTCCCATAAGCAGCATCTAAACTGAGCTCCAAGAGGTTATTCTGAAAGATAAAAGTGATTCTTCTGCAAGCACTATGGACACCAGGCATCTGGAGAGCCATGCTTCACTAGAATTTTAACATTCTAGCTCACCGTAGTACCAAACAACACACCAATACTAGCAAAAGTAATGTCATTGTTCAGAACAAAATGAAATCTTCAAGGTGGTATTTGACTGCTTGATTGTATCAACAAAGCATTTACTACTTACACTCCTCGGAGAAAAAAAAAATGTTCTCTTTGAGCTATAGCTGAGCCTGAGAAAGCAATTTTCAACAAAAAAGATTTGCGGCGAAAAGGCATTAAAAACGGATTGGATTCATCAGACAAATTGACATCACCAAATATACTGTTCAGAATCCTACAGATGGAAGCTTTTCTAATGGTAGCATTCAGACTCCTTCATAGAGGAATATCCTTGCCTCTACAGAAAAGTTCATGTATACAACTGAAACACATAGCTGTAAGTATTATCTATAGCTCATGCTTTTCCAGTTGTAAGTATTATTATGATGGAAGAAGGTCAGCTAAAGATAAAGCAGAGTCCAAAGCTGCCTTAGATGGAACAACATTTTTTTAAAAAATATCTACACCCCTACACTTCAACTGCAAATTTCTATTTACCATCACACTGTTCTGCCAGTGGACATAGTCAGCACAAAAGACACAAACACCAACTTTAGGGAATAAGTGTAATTTACTATAGTTTAAAACAGCAAAGAATTACAAAAAGATTAAGCTAAGCAATGCATCTAGTCACTGCTACAGAAGACTGCCTGTAGTAATTAAAGGTACATCATCTAGTATTTTATTATCATACAGATTTGCATTTCAGCTAGGGAGCTCCAGCCACAGCGACTGACCGGAGATCCAGTCCTGGTAACTGGGAAATTCTTCAGGTAAATTCACCCACAGGTGAGGTCTCCATCTTCGCTGTGAGAGGGTCTAGCTTTTATGTTGTTGAATAAACAAGCTTCCATACCTTCTAGTGCAGGAACATCTGGTTTCATTCTTCTCTTGGTTACCACCCAAAGCCTGGCCAGGGCTCAAGGAGGAACCAAGGGTTTGGCTTTGACCATATACCTCCAAACAAGGCCAGGTATCTGATTTCATGGCCCTGACTGGCCTCTAAACACAGGAAGAAATATATTCTTATCACACTACATGTTTCACTAATGATCATGCATCTTTCACTAGTAAGTGGATACAAATATCATACCTTTGGTTGGAAGGGTCATTGAAAGACAGCTTTAGCTCAAGGCCTATTGTTCAGGCCTCAGTACTTCATACACTTCACAGAAAAAAGTGAAATGCAGAGAAACCATGAACATGCTTCAGCCTCTGAGGAATTTCCAAATTCCTTCCAAGTTTCAATGCACGTTTAAAGAACTGTCTTACATGCCCAGTAGTTGCAGACATGTCCTTTTAGAAGTATTGCTCCCTAACCATCCAACACTTAATGACCACTCATTGGGGAAAATTTTGCAATCTATGTACAGGATACTGACTGAAGTGCAAATTAAGAAGTTAACTGAATTTTGGTCATTGAAATCTTTCAATAGCACATACTAGAAGAGGTCTTTGGCATATCTGCATTTTATGGAGACCATTTATATGAAGCATGAAGGCTTCATATGTGACGCCTTCAAGATCACCAGTACCAACAATATCACCAGTGTCTCCTATGTACTGATTACCAGTAATATATCAAAAGATCCCCTGCCAGATTTTGAATTCCAGTTTCCTGTGAAGCACCACGCCTCTCGTTAGTGCCCATTAGCAGTTTAAAAAGGCAAAATTAGCATGACCTAATGCTATAATCCACAATGGGTGTTTTTGCCATTTTTCCTTGCTTTTCTTTTTTCTTTTAAGTCACCAGCAGGCTCTAAGGTTTTTCACAAGTTCTCGTAGCTATGCTTAGCAAAGCAGGAGCTCCTCTAGAAATTGAGAGGATTGAATTGCACGTTCTTGCCTTTCTGCTCCCTTTTTTACTCCTTTTGCTGTCTTCATCCATGCCTTTTTAATTATGGGGTGGGGTATTGCCATTTGCCGCCGGGAGGGAAGACACGACAACCATTGTGATTGAATAGGTGCTTCCAATTTATTCTGTGTTAGTGCACACATTTATACATTCTCTAAGCAGCTCATTAGTTAGGCATACATGTAACTTCATGATTGGTTGGCAATCTAAATGCTATATTTGCATTTTATCTAGTTTCGTTCTCATCCTCCCTTATTCTGCTGACTGTAGGCATCCTGTTTATTGTATAACTTGTTGCTTAAAGCCAGGCTGACCTTGCCTAGGCGTTCTCTGATGCAGAACTTCCCATGCCTAGGAGTTCTCTAATGTAAGGCCATCCAGACCTTTATCCTGCAGCCACATCTCCACAGTGAGGAGTACTGCTCTCCCTCTGACAATTGTTAGTCTTCAATGCAGAGAAGAAAGGCTCAACATCAAACTAACTAGGTTAATTATTACAAGTAAGACCACAAATGCTATCAGAGAGTCTCACATCTCCAGTCCACTGATACGTTGCTCATGGCTGCAGCAAACAAAACCGAAGAAAAAAAAAAAAAAAAAAAAAAAAAAGGCAAATAATACAATTGGGAAAGGCTGATTTGTGTAAATTTTAGAAACATATAAAAACATTCTCCTACCAAAATACCTCAGCCTGCAGGAAACAATCCAAGTCAGTAATTTGTTGGCTTCTAAAGAGCCCATATTTAAGGGACAGCCTCCTGCAAATCAGAGTATTTCACAGATTTACAACTATTTTTTTTAAAGATTAGTAGGAAGGGGGAAAGCAAAAAAGCATCTGTGTTTTAAACAGAAATCAGAACCATAACAACAAAAATGAAACTTCTAAAAATCTGACAGACCAATGAACCAGAGAAAGTTTTAGCTTTGGTTTTTTTAACCAAAACACCCTATAACAGACTTGATATAAAGTATACTGTAATGTGTTTGATCTTCTGCCAAAACATCAGACAATATATTATTTCCTGGGGAAAGAAATATTGTTCAAGCCTAAACTACAAAGAGGGCTGGATTCTTGAACTCACTGCAGTGAGCCACACAAACACTGAATGGTTCCTGGTAAACATATTGGGAACTACTGTAATATGTTTTCCAAGACTTTGCACCTTGAGACTCAGGGGAACTTTTATACTGGCACAGGCATCAAGAGTAAATTTTTTAATTTTGCAGACAGTAATATAAAAGTAATCATTATCACAAGTCTGTTTTCTCTGCCAGGAATATCTATCTGAATGTTCTGGGACATCCGTTGGCTAGTTCAAGGGAACAGGGTGATAAAGTTAGGAGTTTTTGATGCTTGTAACAAGTTTTACTCCCCATAATTCTCAGATGAGTATTTTCTCAGGAGAAAATATTTACCAGGAGTCACGCTGAGCTGAGTTTGTTTCATTCTATTTTTAAGTCCTCCCAGGAGACCAGTTAAGAGCAGGGAAATGCCCAAAGTTACCATGGAGCTCCTAGAAAGAGATGAGTCAGGCTCCCAACAACTTCTAGGAAAACAACTGCCAGCATTCCTATGGGCTTCTGAAACTCAACCAGTGCTCCAGTGGAAAAATCTACTCATGTTCTATCTGATGCCTCTGGTTTTAAGTGATGCCACGGACATACAAAGCACATCTCCCAAAGCACACGAGGAAAGTTGCTATGCGTTGATGGGGTACTTGCACTTTTTTCTCACATTTCCATCTGCCTCTGCATATGGAATAAACGGGTTAATTCTATCAGCTACGCTACTCAGACAACGCAAAGCAAAAAAGCGAGCCTATACCACTTTAAATTAGTTTGTTTTTTTTTTCTTTAATAGTATAAACAGTTTCATCAGTACAACCAAAATTCACGACTGCAGGTGTCCCTCTTACGCGAAGCACAAAGCCCTCAAACACACAGCTTCTGATGCCTATCTGAGAGGCTGAAGCAAAAAAATCACTAACGCTGGACTTTCATCGCAGAATTTAAACACAGGGCACTCGAAACACCCGGTCTTTTTTGTTTTGTTTTGTTTTTTGTTTTTAGTATCTTTCAGCCGCATCTCCCTGCATTGTCATACCCTACGGAGAATTACAGCAAAAAATCCTCTGCGTCCTTAAGGTGTTCGGGGCGGGGGATGTTTTCGGAGCCTGCGCATCGCATCGTCCTTGTTTAGGCACTCGCAAGACACTTACTAATTGGTGTTAATTAGTTCTGCGACACGAGCAGCGGACTAGCTACCGGGTCCCGCGCTCCGCCCGGGCCCCTCGCGCTGGCCGCCCCACGGCCATACACGCCCTCCTCGGCGCTGCACGATCCCTGCTACTGCGGCCCCGCGGCCTCCCCGCTCCCCGGCCCGGCCACGGAAAGGGCTCCGCCCGCCCCGAGCCCTCCGCAGGAGCCAGCAGCTCCCGGGGAGCGGCTTCTGGCAGCCGCTGGGTGACGGGCCCGCGGGCGGAGAGGAAAGGGAGGACAGGACGACAGGACGGTACTGCGGCCGCGGCTCCGGCTCCAGCTCCAGCTCCGGCTCCGGCCCCGGCCCCCGCCCCGCTCGCTCCCTCCCTTCCTTCTCCCGGCCGCCGCATACGTCCTCACCGAACCCAGCCGCCAACGCGTCCGACGCTCGACTGTCGACCCCGACGGGAAGGAGACCCTGACTCCGGGCTGCGGGGCGGGACAGAGGCGGGGCCAGCGCGTCCTGCCCGCCCAGCGCGGGTGTGCGGGGCGGGGGCCGAGGCCGCTGGGGAAAACGATCGGGCTCATCTGCAGACAGAGGCGATAGACTGAGCCTCCCGGTCTTCGGAGCCTTCCAGGTTGAGCCCCTTCTCCCTGCCCCTTTCACTGCCTCCCTTCCTGCCTTCTCAGCTCTCCAGAGAAATGCTACAGCTCCCTGCTTCGAGCGCGTCACATTTTTTTAAGAAAAATAGAGTGGTCCTTTCACATTCCCCCACGAGCTGAGGACCAACTGAGACTTCAGTTAGAAGAAATCTTATAAATATTCTGATAAAAGAATCGATTAAAAATATAAAAGAGGTGGGTATGATTACAAGGAGGAAATTGTGAAGTATGAGGTATAGGAATGTCAGGAGTGCTGTGTTTAAAATGTGCAGCAGAAACATCACCAAGAAGGTACTGGATGTCACGTTTTATTCAAGAAACTCTGGAGACCATCATGCAGACCAGTTATGCTGCTTGGAAACTCCCTACCCCTCCCACCTTGATTGTAATATCAAGGATTCCAATCAATGGAGCTCAGTAAAGATGCTCAGGGTAGGAATATTGATGAAGTTATTTAACTAGCAAAATCAGTTATGGTTTAGGTTAAATTTAAGAGCAATGAAACGTAAAAGAACTTATGTAACAATGACTCAGCAGAAAAGATATATCAAATGGATGGATTTTGTTTACTAAGGAGAACGTTCTTAGAGGAGTAATTCCCTGTGTTCCTGGCACCGAAATAAAGAAGTGTCTGCTTATTCACATTGTGCAGAAAAGCTACACTGTGAAAAGCCAGTGTCTGTAAAGCAGACAGAGGAGTCCTGCAAATTTATTCCAATAGAGGGAGAGTGCACTGTGCCATACCTCTGTGGGAGTGTTTCTTAGGGTTTTGGAGGGTGCAGCCTCATTTTATCCTAAGCTCATGACCGCATGTTGCTGCATTCCTTTCCGCAATGGCTGACGTACTAAAAAAGCACAGACTTCCTGAACTGCCTAATACATATTCCCTCTTGAACATGCATGGTCATTTTCCCCTAAAGTTCAGAAGTTCAGGCTTTCTGAGTTCTGCAATAGACTTTGTGCAGACGCCTTTCTCCTATTACTCTAAAGCTAGAAAATCAAACTGTCTGGGTCCAACTCTCTAGGTTCTGTAACTTGCTCAGCTTCATGTTCATAGAGACATGAAGACCCATTTCCCCTAAAGGCCCCCACAGCCATTCTTCCAGAACCTGACTGATTTTTTTAGTCATTCCTGAAGACAATAACACCCTGCTTGTCCTATTATTAGTGAAGACCCCCACCCATTGAGTTGTTTGTGAAGATATTAGCATATATTTTTCCTATCAAAATAAAATTGATGTTGGATAAGTTTCTTTCATTCCATTTGGTCATACAACTGGAGACTAATAAAAATTCACAGGAGTTATCCCTGTGCATTCCTGCACCATCATAAAGTCATGCCTGCTTCTTAAAACTACATCGGTGTGAATGAGTTTTATTCCTGCATTTTGTGACAACTTGACAATGCTGAAGTAAAACATTCTGAGGATGTGAAGAACATTATTTTCTGGCAGGAATTGGCACATTTGAGGATGCGGCAGACAAATTTCCTTATAAAGCAACCAACAAGTAATACTACAGATAAGGTATCTAAAGTTGCTGGGCTGACACAGCTGGCCTAGAAACATATGACTGGCAGTCAATAACTTTATAATATAAAAGTCTGGTCCCTTTTTTTTTTTTTTAAGAAATTTTCTATCACACTTTTGAACTATTAGCAGGCATTCTTTGTGGCGTCACTGGTCACCTGGAGGATATTTCCTCTAACTGGGTGTGTCGTGACACTTTACAACAAAGCATTTACTCCACCATGCTCATACATATGGGTTACAGTGTACTTCCTGGATAAGACAAAAAGATCACTTTTTGTTATAAATGCAATGGCAAATATCGGATTAATAAAAGACAATTTATTAATAACACAATATCGAACACCAGCAAAATGAGAAAGCCACAAAATAGGAAAATATCAGCGCTGCGCCGGGTGGATAGGGATCCGCACACCAGGGTACAAGACACCCAAATCCACGCCTGTGCAGCTTTCAGTCCACCGTTTTATAGGATTTTTCTGCCCTCAGGCAGTCCAGGTGTCCAGGGTGGGCTGAATAGTCCAAATTTCTTTTCGATGGCTTTCCCGGATCTTGTCAAGTCCCGTTGTTCCATTCTGGGAAGGTTCTTTCTTATGTCAATTTCACAGGTCAGTCTTATGTTGATTTCAGTTTGCATGTTGTGCCAGGGCATTGATGAAATCTGCATCGTTGTCAAGAAGGAATTTCTCCTTGTATTGGCGAGGAAGTGATTCTTATCGAGGCTGGCTAGCGTCTTGGTCTAGTCTGATGATTCTTGTCCTGTTTCGCAACTGAAGCCGGCAGGCTGAGGGGGGGAACGGTTTGCTTCCTACTGGATTTTACATTTTATTAACATTGTTCTTATTATACATCGGATTATTATTTCATACACGAATTTTTACCCCAAATTTATCACACTTTTCCTAGAACTAATTTCCATGCATCTGCCTCTTACTGGAAGCTCTCTTGTGATCTTATGAGGGTTATCTTGAAGGAGGTTCTGGTGGTCCTACTCACCAAGTGTCCACAGTGTTACGGAGTGTTACCATGTCTTAAACTTCTCTTAGGGCATGTGCTGTTGCTTCTTGTTACATGGCTTTTCCCCAAAAGCCACTATATCCCTTGTTATCCACTGGTTCCAACTACATTTAGCATCCTGTGTGTCTACTTTTACATTCTGTTATCTGCTGCTTTGAAATTCACTGTTCCTTTCTTTGGACTAGTAAGGCATAGTTATGTCCCGTTCCTGGCTAGGCATGTATAGAAGCCGGGACATCAAGGAGTTAATATTCTGCTATGTCCCAAACAGCAGTAGCCACTATAGTGCAAGTGGGCAAATTAGAACAGGATGTGGCAGGAGAGGGGGGTCTGTGTGTAGGAAGAGCAGCACCTTTCTGGGGCTCACTTCCCTGTTCTGGTCCATGGAGACAAAAGAAAGCACCAAGATGAGGTCAAGCAGGGGGCATGAACTGCTGACCAAAAGACTGAGACCACAAAGACCCTCAAAATCCCACAACCCACTTCTAGAGAGGTCCTACAGGGAGATCTAGATTGACTGGAGAGCTTTTGCAATCATCCACCTGTATGACTTCATCAAGAGCAAATGCTGGATTCATCACCTGGGATAGGGTAATCCTGGTTATATGTGCAAAGTGGGAATTGTAAGGAGTTAAAAAGCACAGTTGCCCATCTGAAACACCGTTAGAGAAGGACTTGCAATAAGACAAACACTGAAAGAAGGAATTTGCAACACGAAGGCTCCCATTCCCATTACCCATTATCCATATAGCCAAAGGAGTCTATATCTGGTAAGCACATCCTGGTTAATGCATCTGGACAAAAATTTCTGCTGTGGTAAGCTGTGTGAAAGGAAGCAACTACTACATATATCACTGGTCAAACAAAGATCACACCATATTATGGACAGACAGTACCTGCAACAAGCAAAAGCCCCTCAAAATGTTGGAGGAAGCATTCTCAGAAAGAGAACCTTGGCTACACTCACTTTTACATGCCATGAAGGCATGCCCAACCTCACTTCACATATAAATTAGGAACAGTCCTCCATCAATACTCAGAACTTGGACTGTTTAAAGGTGGTACCACCAAAACAATCACCCCACCACTGAGAAGCCCAGGGTGAGGAAGAACCAATGGGCCACCTCTGGATACATGGATGGTGGATCTGTTTGATAACTCTCTCTCTCCCCTTCTCTCTTCTCTGTTTTCTAATTCTTTTTCTATCTCTCTACCTCATATTTGTTGTTAAATAAAATCCATATAGTTGACTGCAGCATATGGTCTAATTTGCACCTTAATTCAGGCAGAGACATCTCTCACTAATAACAGAGATGTGAGGCTGAAGAACAGGCCCATAAAAATAGATCTGGGGGTCTGGATTGGTGGCAAGTTGGCTATGAGTCAACAGTGCTCCTGGGCAGCCAAAAGGGCGAACTACATCCTGGAGTAGATATCAAGCACAGCACTTTGAGCTGTTTGAGGCAGGTGGTTGTCCTGCTCTACTCTGAACTGGTGCCACCTCACCTCTGTAGGAAGAGTTGTGTATGAGTTTTAGGCACCTCGATATAAGAATGATATCCAAAATTACTAGAGAGTGACCAGAAGAGAGTGACCAAGATGGTGAACGGCCTCAACTGTAACCTTTATGAAGAGTGGCAGAAGCCACTTGATTTCTTCAGCTTGGAGAGGACTGAGGAGTGTCCCCATTGCAGCCTACAACTTCCTTGAGGGGGATATCATGAATGAGTATTTTGGCTGCTTAAAGAATCATCATCAAAATTATTAGTAAAAAATGTTTTGATATATATTTGTGAAAGGATGCCTTAACAGAGTTCAGTGGCAAAGTTTACTACCACATAGAATTGTTATGAATAAGGGGTGGTGATTGGCACATGCAGATGAGGAGGAGTTGTTGAGTATGGTGGGGAGAGGGATTTGCTGTTCTTCTGACATGTACTTTTGTTGTTCCAGTATAGTTTTGAACCCTTTCCTGTTCTCCCTCCAATGCTCCCCTCCCCTTCTGTGGTTACTTCCCGGCAGCTCTGGCTGACAGAACTGCAAAATGTGGGGGTGGGTGTGTACCTGTCCCTTTTAAGAGGTGGCAGGGAGTGGGGGACACTTGTTGCTGGGAGGCCTGGCAGGGTAACATGGGCCCACCAATCAGCATATGGGAAGGGCTCCACCAATGAAAGGCACAGAAGGACTGACTGACAGGCCTTGGGAGGAGCCAAGTATACATATGTGGGCAAAGCTATGGGCTGTAGGGGGGACCAGAAGGACATATAAGGACTGCTTATGAATATTAATATTATCTCTTTGTATAAAAGACGGAGATGCCATCCTTTTGTGAGCTGAGCCTCTGTGGGGCAGAGGGAGTCCCATTGAGCTCCTAGCGCTGTTCCCCCCCACACCTTTGCTTTGTAATTTTAATGGGTTGTAGTTAAATTTTATTTACTCATTCCTGCCTGGGTTTTGAGTAGTTTATAACAGAATCAAGCATATAAAGAAAAACTGGATCAGAACATACTTAAAATAATTTTTGCACACTCTGGGTTACAAAAGGATGAGAATGCTAAAGGGTAAGGGAGACATTCCCATTGGATCACGATATTCAGAATGGATCTCCTTGCCAAACTTAGCCTCAGGCTAACTCAAGGATTTGATATCTAAAGGATTTAGAAGCACTTAATCATTATTTTCACACTTATGAAATTATTCAAGAGTTTAGTACAAGCAAAGTAACTGAACTATAAATATAAGTTGGCCATATTTGTACTGTACTTGCCATTCAGACGCTCATACACACAGACAGAAGGCAATGTGTACAAAGGTACCTATTAAAAATTCCCCCCACACCGAAGTCGGTGAAATACTCATGTGGAATGCCTTTGCATCTCTCAGCAGGCTGAGCCTTGAAGAGTGGTGTATCAACCCAGGCCCCCTTGTCAGCTTTAGGTGATGGTCCACCAAGTATCAGTGTGAGAGTAGGAAGACTTTGAGAGGTGTCCCACTCAGAGTGAAAGACTGGGACACACAGCCTGACAACGTCCAGGAGAGCTCTGAGAGTCTCACTTAAGACTACTGCTTACAGAGTTGCAAAATGCTTGGCTTCAGTCATTTGTCACTCTCCAGGCTGATTAAGGCGACTAATGCTCCAAGATTGTCAGGGCGTGGCTGATTATCTTTTGTCCTTTGTTAAGCAACAGAACCTTCTGTTAAGGACAGTGCCTTCCCACCTTTGTCATGCATGCAAGATTGAGGAAAGACTCATTGCTTAAGTCATTCCTCAAGGCTTAATCCTAAAGAGAATTCCTGAGATTGTACAGCAGCCTGAGGAGGAGAGCAAGGTGCCACCAAAGGGAGCAGTGGAGGAGGAGGTGCTGATCTCCTCTCTCTGGTGACCAGTAATAGGAAATGGAATGAAGCTGTGTGAGGGGAAGTCCAGACTGGACATTAGGAAAAGGTTCTTCAGAAAGGATGGCCAGCCAATGAAAAAGCTTCCCAAGGAACTGTTTGTGGCTGCCAGTCTGTCTGAATTCAAGGAGCATCTGAACAACACTCTTTGTCATAGGGTTTGTTTTTAGAAAGTCCTGTGAGGAGCAGAGAGTTGGACTTGATGATCCTTGGAGTCCCTTCCAACTTGAGATATACTATGATCCTGTGATCTGAATATCAGTTGCTACAGAGTTGAATATCCTTCTCAACATGCTAAATGGGTTTCAAGAGCCCATGCAAATGGGGAATTAAAACTTGTTTCTGAATTAAAACAAACTCAATATCATGCTACATTTCTAATTACCCTTGCACACATACCACACCCTCACAGGAATTTCACAACTTCCCATCACAGCAGAGATATCAGGAGTCTGTTGCAGCATACGCACTTGAGATGCTCATTGTGTATTGGTTTACATGTTGCCCAAGGCTTTATGGTTTCCTTGCCAGAAAATACCTAATCTTTTGGGGATCCTTGACCTTTGCATTCTGCAGATTCCAAGCTGTCAGAGCCTCCTAGCCTAATGTTGTTGGTGTGGCACCTGTTTCCCTTCCTCCACTGTCAGGCAAGGCCTCTCCTTGGTAAAGTGTGCATACTTGCGCATTATACAGGAACTGCCTACAGTGAGGTGTGATCAGCACTCTGTGAGTTAAGTTATCTGACCCCCACGCTGACTTTTCTCACCTTTTGTAAACATAACTGATATTGTCAGATAACTTTTACAATAGAAGTTGCTTAATTTAGAACTTTTGTTTTTTCTTAACTGATAAGATTTACCCAAATCACTCAAGCATTGTGTAAGATCACATCCCCTAATAAATATGCATTAGGTAGGCAGAGACTATGCATTAGATGGGTTCATGTGAATTTTACTTTGGAAAAGAGATAACTTTTTGCCCCTCTGTGTGCTTGATTTGTGGAAACCTACACTTTGTACTCTGCAGAGATCAGATGTACCAAGCCCTGGTGTGTGCCATCGCTGAACGGTGGACAGGAGAGCACTCTGAAAAAGTGAGGGAGTCCATGACACATAACCACCATGAATTAATTATTGGAAGGTGGTATCAGGATACTGAGTTAAGAATGTAAAGAGTTAAGGTTCTAGCTAAGGACCAGAAGCAATTTCTATTGATTAGGATTTAAGTTAGAAGAGTAGAGATGAAGTAGAAGAGTTGATAATTATTAGATGCTTAAGCTAGAGCTCAGGCAATATATTATTTGCTCATTTTAGTTGTTTTTGTAGAAGGAAACAAGATAGATGAACCATTGTGATAAAGAAGAAACCATGGCTGCACCTGGACACAGAAACTAATTGGAATCACAGAGGTTCCCAAGAGGTCACGTAACCTGCCAACAAGATGAATGTAAAAAGTTCACTGAGAGGAAGACGTCTCTGACTTCATCCTTCACTGACCCATTTCAAATACCACCAACCCCATTTAAGTGAAGAATTGTGCAAGCATAAAGGAGTTTGAGCTCATTTTAATATGAAGCAGGGGTAAGAGGTGCTAGGATGATGTATAAGTGTATTTGAATAATTGAATGAATATATAAGACTTTTGTAGACAAATAGAGGGTTACAGCTCTGTGAATTTTGCACATCTTTGGGAGAATACTCCCCATTTTGCCTAGCAGCCAAATAAACATACCACTTTCTAACTTTAACTACTTAGAGAGTCCTTTGTTCGTGATTTTATCAATTTTATTTGTTTCAATGCTCTACCTGAAGGTTCAGGCAGTCAAGCAGTGATATACATTACATTGCATTGGGCCAAATTGCTACGGTAACAGTGTTGGAAACACTAAGGCTAAGGAGGAACATCAGGAGTAGCAGAATTAGGGCAAATCAGAAAATTACTACAGGTAGTGTTGGGGTTTTTTGGGAGGAATCTGGGCAGAGACAAGCAGGTGTGTACAGTGACAGTGAAAAGAGCAAATGCATGAGAAACGGCACTAACTTTTAACATTTCAAAGTTTTATTAAACCATAACAAAATACAAGAGACTGGATGAGGAGAAAGAGCAGCACTCAGAATCTCTGTGACCAGCAGTCACACGGTCTATGAAATTGATGCTTTTCTTTTTATCCTCTTAGCGCCTCTCAAAGCCTTGTCAGTCAACTCCTTCTTGGCCATCCATTGGTGGAGATAATTTTCTTGCAATTTGATTGGAGGTCAGTTGTTGCCATGGTAACAAGCCGGCCCTCCCCAAATGCCCGGACTGCCAAGGTCATCCCGGGACAACAGTACAGGGGGGAGGGGAAACAGGACTATGTGAGGACATACCACAGTGACATTAACCATACATCTGCAAAACAAATTCTAACATACTCATAATATTTATCTCTTAATTGTGAGAGCCAACCTTCTCATTACTCCTCTATAACAAATGGATAATTGGATATAATATGAGATAAAAAACAGAGAAGGGATTTTTTGGCCACTAGGACTGGGAGTGATTATCAATTGCGGCATTTTAAAATGGAGGTGCTATGACCTAAACATGTTCTGGTTTCAATATCCATTCTGTCCACATGCAGTCCATGCCATGTATTGTTCATGTATTTCGACTCATCTACCTACTTAGATTCCATTTATAATTGCTCTACATTATGTTGATTTTTGACAAGATTGAGTCTGAATAAACTGGTCAGGTCAGTATGATTTGTAGTCTACACAAAGTTGATTTTATTCCAATCAAAACCCACCATCAGTGACAGTATTGTTCCCTGCATCTTGAAACACAAAAAACATTACTGATCAATTGCACTGACTTTCCATAATTCTCAGAATAATGAAGGTACACATGAATTCTCAGAATAAGGAAGCTTCCAGACATACTCCCATGTGACCACCTCACACAGAGGGGTCACAAGTTGTAACATGGGTGCAGACCCACACAGAGGACAGCAGGCAGCAGCAGGTCAGACATGGAAAGCTTCTTTATTTTTCTGACTCCATCAACTTATATACGCTTTTTACAGAAGGCCAGGATTGGCCCAAGAAGGTTATAATCTCATGACCCATTGGTCACTCTGACCATCAGTCAAGTTCTCCTCTCAGAGAAGAACTATGCAAAACACATAGATAATTTCTAAAAATACATATAGTTTACATGAAACAGTGTGAGAATCAGGCTGCAAAAATTCAAATACTTGAAAGCAAGAAAAATCTGGGCAACATTCCCACACTTGTTATTTCTGTGATCTACGCTAATAATAGGTGGAAAGTCTGTTTTCACTGAAAGAAATAGTGTTTCACTTGTTATGGAGATGCTGTCAATCAGGATCCATTTTTTATTACCTGGATCCACATCTTGGCCCTGCTTGGGTCCATCCCCTGGCCCTTGCTGAGACTCCCTGGCAGTGTCCGACCCAGCTGCCAGCCCTGCCCCGCTGGCCATGGCAAAAGCAGACAGCTGGGCAGGGCATTCAAGGTTCAGGTCAGTGTTGTTCCCACCCCCAGTTACACACTGTAGATATTTGGAGTGGGGTTTGAGCTAACCCAGCCTGGGCCCCACACCAAGGCCAACTGTGAAGCCTGTGGCACAGTTAGAAATTAGATGTTAGGGTGTTAACAAAGGACAGTGGGTTTTCTAGAGGTTAATAAGTGTGATAAGGTTAATAATAGTTATTAGTGTGAACACTTTAGCCACCTTAAGGAACAAGTAAAACAATGTTTGTTTGCATTTTTCCTGTGCTGTGTGCCAATGAGAACGTAACTGTAACTGTAAACTATATAGAAGTGTATTAAATCTACCATTTTAGATGAAATAAAGAGAGAACATAGCATTATTCATAGTGATTGGATCTGCATTTGCTCCCCTCCAGCTTCCCATTTAAGAGTTTCCCTTAGCTTTAACACACTCCTTTTTTGACAGCAGATCATCACACCCACGCAGTTGCACATCAAACAATTCAATGTTGCAGTAATTAGAAGCTGAGGTCACTGTGAACTGATGGTTGTCAGCAGGCGCAGGATGTTCTCATTTGTGAACTGAGACTAGATCGTGCACACCAAGCCCTGTCCTTGACTCCTCGCCAATATTTCCAAGTCCTCCCCTTGCAGTGAATAATGGCTATCAAATGGATATAAACCAGCAGAATATTTTTAGTAGTCTACCCATTTTAACTGTGGTGCAAGTACTCATTTTTCATTATGGCATTTCACTGACTTTATATGACATATGACCCATCCTGTTTATAGTCACAGCAGAACCTTCACCTTTATCCTGAAAACTGTGTTCTGTCAAAAGTTTCAAACACAAAGCTGCATATACACATATTCAAAAGGGCACCTCCACTTCCATCATTTCAGTGCTTGCATTTTCCTATTTTATTTTGCATCTCTGACCATTCCTGATGTAATTCTGTTATCCAGGTTAAAATATCTCACTCTGAATGAGCTTCTAGTGAAGTTGAGTGCATGGTGAACAGCATCTGCATGGCAGAAAAAGGTTTCTAAGAACTAAATCCCTGAGGCCAATCAACCTGGGTTTCTTAAAACTGTCAAGATCAGGGATAACCAGTAATTTCAGCTCTTCCTACTCTTGTCTACTCTCTTTGTACCAACTCTGTAACAGTTTTCATGCACCACTTGTGCAGTCAAGATGGCTGAAGGTCAACGCTTGCAACTGTTGCTTCATCCTCAGACCTTGGAGACTGGTCATGGTCACTAAACCCTTGAAGCAAAAAGGCCCCCAGCTGAGTAAGTAACTTGTAGAGTTGCACATGTGGGGTGTATTTCCAGTTTCCAGTTTCCTGTTTCTTAATCTTCATGTCTCTGTTGGACACTGATGTTTGGTTTTACTGACCGTATCACATGCCTCAGGGTGGCAGTCTCTCTAACAGGAATATTCACTATTCTTTCATTCAGTTTCCTAATCCTGTTTCTCTGACGAGCTTTCATATCTGATCCACAAATGGTTTCTAGACTGATTCATGCATTTATCAATCTCTTTACAGGGATATATTGAATTTACAGGGATTATTGAAATAATCTTCCTATTTCCCATCTCTCCACCACGTTTTGCCTCAAGCAAATATCCAGAATCATAATCCCTGCCCTCAATAATCTGAATTTCAAGCCACTCATCCTTTTATCACATCATGACCTCTAAAATTGCTGTCAGGCCTGCATTCTGGAATTATCTGCCCGGGAGTTCATCCCCATGGATGTTGACAGCTGTACATCCAATGCACTTAACACTGAACTTCAAACAGTCGGCCACATTTTGCTTGTTGCTGATATTATAAATTCATGCTCCAAAGCCTTCTACGCACATGATATTCTTTTACAGTGGTTGTGCATTCTTGTTTTAGTTCTTCTTTACTGAGGGCATGGAATCATAACCTGAACAGAATCAAATTAAAACTCATACCTATGTCATAATGAGACAAATATTAAGGAAAAGCAGCTAAAAAAAAAGGTGTTGTATGCATTTATTGTATTACTATTAATAAGTAAAGTGAATTTTGAAAGTTTTTTTGAGTGTGCTAAGGCTATTAGAACTCAAACCCAGATAAAACTATCAAGATACAGTATATTAAAGTATATCAGGTTACATCAGAGAAAATATGAGCCATGCTGCCAGGGCATTGTATCTCAATAGATGTAAAACCCATGGAGTCACAAATGGAAATGCTGTCAGGACACTGTATTTTGATGGTATAGCCTTGAAGACCAAGAAATTTTGTGTTGTGTTTGCTGGTACAGGGGCAGGAGGCTGCAGTTTAGTTCTGTACTGCTTTGAGGCTGAGGTCTGCCAACACTTTCTTTGTCTGAGCTTGTTTTGGCCTGCAAGGGGCTCTGCATTTCTTTGTTTAGCTGTAACAGCAGTTGCCTAACAATCAGATTACATATAGTATTATTTAACTGATTTTGACATTAGTTAACAGTTGTACAGTGCAGTTAACAGTGCAGTTGTACACTCTCCTGTTATAGAATGTTTTTATGCAACTACAGTTAGTGCAAATAGGTCATTATTCTGTGTCTGTGACCCAGAATTGCCTAGAAGTGTAGGAGTGCAAGATGATAGCAGAGGGCTTGAAAGTCCAGGCACATGATGACACCGGAGACCCGAGGGTCATAAACATATCACCAGTACTCAGTTACCGGTCCTTGGGAGCTAGATAAAACCAGTTTTAAGGGAAGAAAAAAGAGAGAGAGAGAGAGAGAGAGAGAGAACAAAGAGCAAATGCCTAACATAATATAAACTAAACCACAGACAGTGAATTTTGTAATAATAAGGAATCGTGAAGCAATAAAGAAAGAGGAAGATGCAGTGCATGTTACAAAATATATAAAAATAAATCCAAGCACAGACCCTAGAGTGAGGAAGTTTCCACCATCAGCATCAAATTTCTCCCAATGAAGAACAAGGAACACCAACAAACCTCCTATTTCATGGTTGACCTTTGGGGCCAGAGGAGTGCTGGGTGGATGATTCTAACACCAGAGAACAGGAACAACTACTAGGAAGTTTGCATACAGCTGTTTTACCTGTGAATTAATGTGGCTTTTTCTGTAAAAATTATATTATTTAAACTAGTAATGTTGCTACCATTGTCACCAGACTGACAGCAATGCCTTGCTGTTAAGACATTAGTTATGCAAACAATAAGTTGTACTAGTAGAATGTATTTCTTCAGTCCACAAAAATCGTACATGTTACAGCCCAATGTCAAAGAAAACCAAAATCCTGTAATTCAAACATTGCTCAAAGGACCTCAAACGTGACCACGTGTAGGATCTGTTGAGGATATGTATGGCTGGTATCAGAACAGAAATTGTCTCTAGATGTGCACCTAAGACTGCAACAACAACAACAAAGCCCATGTACCACAAGCAGGGTAACAGTTATAACTCCACTATAATGATGAATATAGATGGCAGAAGCACCACTGCCTCAGAATCAGCTGTGCAGAATCAATCACTATCATTATATAATCATGCTGTCTATTTCAGTTTTACTTTAGTAAGGGTAAATACACCTCTGAGGTTTGTGTTGTCTCTCATTACTTCCACTTGAAACCTGTTGTAATATGGATGCAACCATTTGGGCCAAGAGATGAATTTTTAGGAGTATTTGCTTGTTCAGGCAATACAAATCTAGGAAATTTCTTTCCTCTGATAAGCTGTGCCTTAAAGGGAATTTCAGCATCTCTGACCACAAATACCTGGAATATTTGTTTGCCTAAACCTTTCCAAATATGGACTGTATCACCTGATTTGCAGTTGATTTGTTTTCTGGGGGTTTTAGCTGGGACCAGCTTGCCTTTCTGATTTTTTTTTTTTTTTTTTTTTTTTTTTTTTTTTTTTTTTTGTGGCAATGCAGTTGGCATGGTGGCTAAGAGTGATGTCTTGAATCTGGCATTTTTAGTCTTGTGGCTTGAAAAGTTGCCAATTTCAATTGTCTTACAGCCTCTTCCTGCCTTGGACCTGTTACAAAATGAGTGGTTTTGCTTGCTTAAAGAATCACCATCAAAGGTTTTGGTGAAAACAGATTTCAACATGAATTTGCAAAAGCACAACAAAGTTTGATGGCAAGGTTGCCCTACTACTTATTACATGCACAATACATATAAACAAAAACCAAAATAGAACCAATTTAGAGTGATTTATAGGAGGTCAGGAATGTAAAAGGGGTTAAGGCAGAAAAGAGAAAGGGTGACCCTCTCTAAACTCCTTCTCAGAGAGGAGTCTGGGTGCAGCTGGTTACAAACTTAGGCTTGGGCTTGGTCAATAGTTTACATCTAAGGGATTTAGCAGCCCTTAAATTAACCAAAAAACAATTACAATAATGACAACAATGACAGTCATGGATTCAAGATAATAACACATATATGATATTTGCTATAGAATGTTCAAGTCAATACACACATACACAAAGATATCCATATGTACAAAGGCACATCTATTGAAAATTTCTGTCAAGAATGAGTGAAATAGCTACATCTAATGCCTTTTGGTGTTTCTCAATGGCAGAGGCTGAGCCTCGAGTAGCCGGGATATTAGAGCAGGTCCCATTACCAGCCAAAGGTTCTCCAAGTTACACAAATTTGGGAATTCACACACTCTGAGGGGTCCCACTCAGAGGGAGATGCTGGTGCAGCTCACTGAAGTTCAGAGGAGCTCAAAGGGTCTTCCTTAGGAATGCTGTTTATAGGGTTGTGAGATGGTTGGCTTCAGTCACCAGTAAATTTTCTGTCTGCAATCCAGGACTGGCAATTACTGAAATTTTCAAAATTCCAGCAAGGGTGATACTGTTCCACTCAGGCTACAATTCAGATAAGGGGTGTTTCCCAGCTGTCAGGGAATGAGACATTACTCCCACTCTCCTCTCCCACCTTGGCCAGGCAGCCGGAGTTCATGGAGGGGTCAGTGCTGCCCCCACCTCAGCCTTGCAAGAGTTCCCAGTACGGTCAAGGGGTGCTTCACTGCTCTGCTCTTACACAAAGGCCAGGGTCACAATGATTGAGAGCAGATGCAAGCAGGCCAGGGAAAAGGGGGTGAGGATGCACCTCCACAGGACCCCATTCCCACTTATTAAATGCATCTGTTAAGATTGAGCAATGGTCACATGGTATTCATGAGCCTAACATGTGTAATTTAAAGATTGTGTAATTAATCAATGTGTTTAATCATGAGCACATGTGCAGTATATTTTTCTGTCTGTGGGAAACACCATGTGTCTGTGATCACCAGTTGCATTTATTCTTCCTAGGAACTGTATGATTATTAATGTCATAAGGATATTAGGTTGTATTGCCAAGGGTGTTTCCAAGGCTAAGTTTCCACATCAGAAATCTGATTGGTATTGGGACTGAAGACATTGTGAGCAAAGCACTCACTACAGGAGTGCACAGGTGACCAAAGGGTAGGCCACCGTTACCATGAATAGGGTCTGTGCAGTGTGCCATGCCATCATCAGTCCAATGACTAGGTCCTTGTTCTTCAGTTATATTCAGGTGGGTGTCCCAGCACACAACTTCTATTTTCTCTTTTGTATTTCTAAACCTATTTATTATCAGCCAACATCTATAAATCATCTGCCCAGATCTTTTATTTTCCTTATTCAATAAGCCACCTCTCCGTCTGTGTTGCTGCTAATGAGAATGAGAGGGTGTTTTTTGTTTTAAACAATACCAATTTAACTCACATTCATGGTCTTATAGCATCAAACACACAACCACTAAGAATACCTGTCATATTTCATTTGTCTTGGCCAGACAATTAAGAGAGTTCGTGGTCTGGCCAGGATGACTTGGATATGATAAGGGAATATCAGCTGAACAGTGGTCATCCTGTCTCTTTTGACTGGGACAAGAAAAGTGGGTTTGGAATGTGCTTTTCGCTCTTCAAGCGAAAGAAGTGGCAGTGCTTCTGGAAGTGGCAGTGACTGTAAACTTTTTTTTCATCCTGTTGAACCTTCCTGATCTACCTTTGCTGATACAGCCCTCTATGTGTCTCCCTCTGGAGATTTTATGGATCAAATACTGTTCTTCATCTTCCTGCCATTCTCCACATCTTCCGTTCCTGTCGCCAGCAATGCAACTTGAACTGGATCTGCCGGAGTGGCAATTTAAATAGGGATGGGAACAATCAAGTAAGCCTGAAAAACAACTTTAATAGCAGCCTGAGCCAACAGAAGAATATATGCTGAACATGGTATAGGGCAACCTCAAAAAACCCAGCAACGGGGCAAACATAATAATATATGGCCTCTGTAACAGAGCAGTGAACCAATGAACATTAACATTACCTTATATATAAAGCATTGTTAACCAATCATAAACAAGAACTCAGAACATAACCTTATATGGTGCAACTGCATTGATATCACCATACCCACAATCCCATCCTTCTCTCCATGACCTAACAAAGTGTTTCCCTTCCTAGCATCCCATCTCCCATGGCCTCACAGTCGGCCAAGGCCAACTCACTTTCAGGCCCTGCCAGTCCAAATCCCACAAGTTCCATCCTTCATTTTCCCAGTATGCTCAGTGATGTTCTGATGTCTTGGTAACAATCTGGTCTTTATGCTTCCAATGATCACAATTCTTTTAACCCTTCTGTTTTAACTGTTTCTGCTGGTGCTTTAGACACATATTGTATTTGCCCAACTTAGTGTTCCTACCACAAATCTCTGCATCAATACACCCAGCGACTATATAGAAATCATCTTTTTTATGGTCTGTCTAAATTATCAGTCATTGTGTGTGGTTATATTTTCTTTCTTTTCCAGTGAGAGTCTAACCACTTCCTTCCACAAAGAAGTGGGGAAAGATCTCTTCTTGCCTTCTCACTTTGGATTCTCTACCAACTTACATGGCAGTTAATGAAACAAAACTCACTTCAAGACTACAGATAAGGAAAGTGATTTCTACTTCATAAATCAGCTGACTCTGTTTACTCATATTTTCACCAGCAGAAGTATCAGTATGTGTGTGTCCAGGTAATCTGGACAGGACAGTTTGTGCACATGTTGGACAGGACAGGCCAGTACTGAATCCTGTCTATATTTCCTAAGTTCCTCTTCATTGCTAAAAGCAAACTGTTTGAGAGTCAACAGTTACTGAAATCTTGGTATTTAGTTAAACTGCACATGAGTCCAGACAACACTGCTGGGTCATTGTTTTGTTTTTGTTTTCCTTTTCTAGTTCCATTCTGGCTCCAGCCCAGTTCCATTATCCTCCTGTCATCTTATCTCATGGTTTCGTTTTCTTGTTCTCTGGTCATTGAATGAAACCATTCATGCATTGCACTGTGATCCAGGTGAACTTCTGACCTTAGATAACAAAATATGCCATAGTTCTTGTTCTACTGTTTCTTCTCATGTTTCCACTTGCCCAAGCACATTTCTACTCTCATTTCCAGAACAACCTGAGTATTCATGATACAAATGTCTGCATAAGTTCTAAATAAAAGTTTGGGGTTCATTTGCAGATTAGGATTCCAAGTTGCTTTTTATTTGAATGCCATCAATCACTAACATCATGTATATAAGTTAAATTGCTAGTTGTATTTGTCTATTCTGTTGTGAAACAAGTACTAGCTGGACTCACCATAGGAAACCTTTTTGCTTCTGGGGTGTATTGTCTGTTATGCTTTCCAGTTCTTCTGGATCATTTTAGTAAGGATACTTTCAATATCAGTTAATACACTGTTTTAAAAGTTGCTAAGGCATAGTCTACGGCATAAGTATTTGTGGACCTAGCAATCCAGGACTGTGTAGTGTCTTAAGAACAGAAGCTTACCAGATCTCCTAAAAGTAATCTTACAGTTTTCTTGGGTCACCTCTCTGGAGGATATGTGTGTCATGCCCAACACTGCAGAGAACATGAGATCTTACAGAGCGCTTTGTGACAAAACAAGAGAAAAACCAAGATAGTGAATACTAGCTACAACAGCCCCAGTGCAGCCCCCAATATAGGTTCTACTCAGCGTGCAAGATGCCAATTCCCACAGAGTTGAGATATTTATTTCATACCTGCTCAGAGATGGGTGCAACATGGTAAATCTAAAGTTAGCGCCCACTCAGTAGTCCAGCTACCCTCTTTTATACACTTCAGACTGTGAAAGAGAAACATCTCTCCTACACACAACAGTCTAAACCCACATTCATTGTGGGCATATCTTCCCACCTTCATGTAAAGGCACAGCACCACCTATTTTACCATGCATGCTTTGTGGGGAAGGGGCTTATTTGAGTAAGGGGATGCTACAGCTTGTGGGTATGGGGAGGCAGCTAGGCAGTGGAGCAGAGAGTACTGCAGAGATGATAGATGGTGTGCACATCTTGGCTTTGGTGGCCCAGAAACCTTAGGAACTTCAAACGGTAATGTAAGGGAAGTGAGAAGGAATGTGGTGGTTTGTTGTAACGAAGTCATGTGAGACTGCACCTGCAAGATAGTGGTTAAGCAATATTGCTAAGAAACATTAATAATGTGATTGTTGCTTGGCAGTGTAAAATTTTACCCAAAGCTGTAAGAGTATATAAATTGAGCTCTGTAAACAATAGATGACTTCATGACTTCTTGCTTGCACCTAAGTGGAGTCCAATCTCTCAATTGCTGACAAAGGGTTTGTATTTTACTATGCAAATAACTAAAAGTTAGCACAAAAGTTCAACCAAAATTCTTCTTTGGCCTTATCAACAGTTTGTTCCAGTGTTATCTCCTTGTTTGGCAGATTTATGGCGTCATCTTTTCCTTGCTCCTCTGAAGTGGGGCCTTGATTCTTGGGTTCTGATGGTTATCTTGCAGAGATAGTGTTTGTTACAACACCAGCAACCATTTGTTCAGCTCCTCTCTTGAGTTTCCATAATTTTCACAAGAGTTCCAATGACAATGTAGTCTGATGGAAATATTTCATCCCAAAGGTAGACTGGTAATGCTTTGCCTGTTCGGGACTAGCTTCAGAGGTAGTTCAGAGATCTGTCCCTTTGCTGACTACAAACCCTCTTTAAACAGACTTCCTTTTCTACCTAAATGCTAAACAGAATGCTGCCTTTCAAGGGTCAGTTTGCAGCCCTGTTTATTTGCCTATTGGTCTCTTGAGAGAAGAGTCTGAGGTTGCTTGGAGTACCTTACCAACTCTGAAGGGTGTACCTATGCCATTTAGCCATTGATTCAGACAGGCTAAGCTTGGCTGAAGCTTTTGTAGAGGATCAGCCTCTGGGATCTGTGGTAATTTAAGTGCTGCAGTTACTGTTTCCTTTCAGGTTTTTCTAATGATTTGATTTGATTTCTCTGCATCTCCATTAACTTGAGGATTTTCTAATACAATAAAAGTGTGGTTTATAACCTCTATTTTTACAAATCAGTTTAACTAATTCCCTGAAGCATTAGTGGATTTTATGAAAGGGCTTCCTATGGAAACCACCTATTCTGTCAGGTATGGAAGGGCATAAACCTCCATACTGTCCTTTTCTAGGAGAGTTTCAATCTAGTTGGTTAATGATATTAACAAAGACAAGCAAATAGTTATTTCTCCTTGCTGTAGTTTGCAGGAACCCTGCATGCGTGGTGCAAAAAGTCATGGTGAAGACCCTGGGTTTTGTGGTATTGAATCTTTATTCTCCTTTGGCTCATTAAAGCTGTGGCTTTTCTGATTAATTAAGCCTTAGGGCACTGGCCTGGTTTTCTTTCTCCTTTAGCATAGATATTTAGTGCTGGTTTGTTTGGGGCTTTTTTTCCTGAGTGGAGGTATTTAGTGTTTGTTTGGATAGTTTTCAGGATTTTAACTCCTATCTGCTATGACCAGTACAAGCAGCTTTCTGCTTCTGTAAATTCCCTGCACTTCTCTGGGGTTTTAGAACCATGTGCATATATGTCATACAGAACATTTATGATCAGTTCTTTTATATCATGTGACTGACCTTATGCTGTTTCTTGCAGGTAAATTTAGCCACCAAGTACCCGTTTTAACCACATAACTTGAACAGATTTAGGCACAAAATTCTGAGTAGATGAGCAAGTGGAGGTATGTGTGGAGGATGGAAAGGTGTTTTATATCTCTTGCCGTGAAAGAAGTTTGCATGAGAGAACCCATGTGGTGGTGACTATAATCTTTCTCTGTCCCCTTCTCTTTCCCCCCTGCTTGTCTTCCTATTTCTGTCTCTCTCTCTACCTCACATTTATTGTTAGGTAAAATTTGTACCATTGACTTTGGCATATGATCTGGTTTGTACCTCAATTCAGGCAGAGGCATCTTTTAGTTATTGGACCCTAAGATTATTCTGGAAGTGGGGTCCTAATATCATTCTGATGGATCTTAACACTCCTGTCCCTGAATCAAAAGCAAATCCACAACTTCCAAGTAAATACTCTCATTCTCACAAATCTATTACTTTTTAAGCAGCAGCATACATTTTCAGCTCACTCACTCTCCCTTGAACATCCTCATTGTTCTAATTTTCTAGACACTGCAGTTCCTCTTCTAGGCATGGTACCAGAAGTGCCTGGAGCTAGAAAGAGCTTTTAGCTTGCTGAAAGAGCTCTTGGGGGAAGCAGGGTCTCACTTGTGTGGCTGAAGACAAACAGCTCCCTATCAAACGGGACTGTAACCCCAAACTCCCAGAGAAAAATCAACCATTCTCACTGTAGGGGTAGAAGTGCCTCTACAGTGTGGGTGTGAGACTCCAAGAAACATTGCTTGGATTGCTTGGATTCCTGCCTTCTTCAGGACTGGGTGTGCAGAGCTCTGAATCCTGATCAGCATCACTACATATAAGTATCCCATTATCATTGGAAGGAAAAATACTGCAGACATCCCAATGGGCAACTCAAAGTCATACATCAAGGAGAAATTTTTCTAGTTCTTTACTGTAGTTTGCACAAAGTAGGGAGGTGTGTGGTAACCGCCGAAGGCTTGACTCCCCTGTCATCAAAGCTTGACACTATCTATACATTTTAACAAACAATTCAGCATGAATTGATTACAAATCACAAAGCTTTTCATTATTTAGCACTCAAACCTGTATTTGCTAATTTTTATCTCTCACTTCTGATGCTGATTAGTCCATGTGGATAGTTCTTCCCTCGACTTGCATTGGAGGTCCATTTTGAGGAGGTGGTCAATGAGTCAGTGGTTGCAATTCCCCTGCCAGAACTACTTTTTCCCCAGTTACTGCTTGGTCCTGCTGACTTCACTACTGAGAGCTTTCATCCAGACAGCCCATTCATCTCCGGATTGTGCTCCCTTTTCCTTAAAACAAAGGATTAGCCAAGCCTACAAGTTTCTACAAGTTTCGCAATACAGCTGCTTAATCCTAACTGCCTAGATATAGCTACTGATTAACAACAAAAAAACCTGCAAAGTTTGGTTCAGATAGTGAGACTAGGTGACTTTCTCCATCGTTATTTCAGAACTTTAAGGTAAAATATGATGGGTAAAAAACCCAAACCAACAGATTTGGTAAGACACTGAAATCCTTTATATTAATAAAAGGAACAGTAAAAGAACAAAAGGACTCCTTTTATTTCCCTTTTTTTTTTTTTTTTTTTTTTTTTTTTTTGTGGGGGCAGGTAATATTTAACACATTACACAAAACATTAATATTAAAGCAGCTGTATCACTTTGTTATGACCCATCATGATTCTAAAATATTTGTAATAATTTGACAATTGGCCTTGTCAAAGATTAATCATGTAATTATCCTTCTGAACTTTTTCACTGAAACCCACTGCAAGCTGACCTCTTATCAGGGACTCTGTTGATTCCCATGGTATTTAACATATCAAAATGTCAACATTTAATTTTTAAGATATTAAAATGGGTTAGGAAACCATCCTACTGTGTTGTCAGAGTGGCATCTCAAAAACATACCTATGCGGGTTCATTTGTGTTGTGGGTAGAAAAGGAATAGGAGTACATCACATCCATAAAATGTTCATAACAGTTCTAAATGCTCACATCCACACTTCTGATTTGCTCTTTAGATGCTACTTGTGGAAATCTTCCAAGCTTGCTGTGGCAGGACTGATAATTGCCATGACTTGCCAGCCAAAATTCTCATGAAGAATTGATGAGTATGGTTGAGCAAAAACATGAGCTAAGCCATGCTTGTCTTGCACCTGGCTGGAGCAAGGCTCAACAACGGAACATTGTCTGTGAGGAAGCAGAGGCCTCACAGCCCAGTGTTGTCTCTGTGAAGCACAGAACAACAACAGTGTCTCTGTACCAGCCTCACCCCCCTCATCCATGGGAGCCTGGTGATGGCTCTTGTCCATTGAGGAGATGAGGAAGTAAAGACTCTCTGGGGAAGGTCAGAAGGCCTTTGCTGCTGCCTCACCTGGAGGAGGAGGATGCTGAAGTGTCATGGCTCTGTTCTGTCTTTTTTTCTCTGTAAGTCATATACCTCTGTTTGACCAAAGGTAACCAAACACTCTCATTGTCTCTAATTTGCCAATATCAACATGAGAAAACAGCTGTTCCAGAATTGAATCCTGCATTTGCAGAATACGTTGTTCCTGAACCAGTCATATTTGACTACAGTCACATCTCCATTCTTCCAAATGTATGAATTTTATATTTCAAATCCTCTACTTTGGGAGAACAAGAATATGAACCCACTTTGCAAACAAGATTGTGGGCTGGCTGCTCTGTCCTCCCTGGAGCAGCACCACCTCTAAGATCTGCACCTCCACCAAACTGCACTGTATACCTGGGAACACCCGTACATAGCACTATACGCTTATATTGTGTAGACCTAGTGCATTTATCACTGGTAATCTAGCAAGAATCCATAACCTGTTGCTTGAATAAAATACATTTTTTGTTAATCTGTGATCATGGAAGTTCTTATTGAATACAACCTATTGTGCCAAATTGGTTATAATCAGAAAGTAAAACATGCCTCACCCAGCCCCTCTGATCACTGAGGTCAAGCTTGAATGCAAAGAAGTTTGTTTTCTGCCTAATTTCATACACTTATCACAACACCTGACATAGCCCAGTTTGTATTACTTTAAATCTCTTTCAATCCCTTGCTGATTCATTCTACACCACACAAAACCAGTATCTTCAATCATTTCTGTTAGTGGTTATCTGAATGAGGAAAATATTCTGGTAATGGAAGTGACCTGCTCTCAGCCTTGTGCTGCATCTTAACTTAGCACAGGGCTGTGACCTGATGCTGAGTCACAGGGCCTGCAAAGTGGGGACAGCTGCAGGCAACAAACTGAATACATACATTTTTATAGTCAGGTCTGATGAAAATTATGAGGGAGAATGGGACTCCAATGAAACAAAATATGCATTTTTTTATTTATAGTAATTATTTTGTTATATTAATACTTGCTACAGTGGGAAAAAAGTTAATAGGGATACCCATTGTACAGTTTTTCATTCTAGCATATGAGAGTGTGATCAAATAAAGTCCTTGGCAGAGAAAGAGGCTGAGCCCAGAAGAATCCGCCCCTGAACTTGTAGTGAACTCAGTATGTTAGGAGATGGGTTCTTGGCACTAAATCTGTTCCATGTGCTCATGCAATGACGTTCAGACACAACCAATAAAACTTACAGTTCTTCCCACATTACAAGGTGTCATTTGTTTGATTCAAGGTGACCCAGGCCTTACAGATCATGACTGGAAAGCAACTCCCCATTTTGAGCCATTCCTACTATATATAAATAACGACTGTTAAAAAGCAATTCTAAGAAACTTAGAATAATAAATAAAGTGACTAATTATAATCCCCAATAAACTCTGCTCTGCTAACTCTGTGATTACATTTCTATTGCTTAATCTTGCAGAACTTCTTTCAGTGAAGGAGAATAATTTTACTTTAGTGGGTGAATAAAATGTCTGGCTTCACCTACTTTTATTGTACTCATAATAAGTGTGAAGTACATCCATTTAGAGACAAGCTAGCTAGCAAATCAGATCTGCTGTCCAAAATTAAGTTGAATATTTGAAGGTTCTGGCATGGAAGAAAGATGCACCTCACTCAAAGCAGAGAAGCAGTAAAATGTTTTATTGAGGTAGTATAATGATTTTTGACAAAGTTTGATTGAATTTGACAAAGTTTAATGGCAAAGTTCACTTTATTAATTACTGCATGGAGGAGACATACAAAGAAAAATTGAGTTAGAATGGCTCAGGCCATTCAGTGGAGTCTGAAGAGTAAGAAGGACCCTTTTGTTGAGTCGTGAGGTGTCCTTTCCAGAGCCTAGGTACAGCTGGATGGATCCTGTCTTGGTTTGAAACTCTGTCAGTAGTTCACTTCTAATGGAATTACCCACACTCAAACACCTGAGTAGCTACATAGGTCAGTAATCCTTCACAGTATGAATTCAGCATATTCTCAGTCCCTTTGTGAGAACCTGTCATGGGTAAGGGACCTCTTAAGGCCAAGGAGTATCATTGCCATGCAGCCTCTGCTTCAGCAAAGGGAGCTCAAAGCTTTGCATGGGCTGTCCGTACTTGTACAGTGAAGTAGTTGGCTGCAAGTTGTTATAAATACATACTATAAAGTTGGCTTTTCACAAATATTAAAATGAATGCTATATGTATAATATTAGAAACCTTTGCTGTATGAATATAATTTCTTTTATTAACAAGACTTAGAAATAGTAGTGTGATATATAAATATATTTCTTGGACTATGGCATGGTACGTAGAATACATTTTGTTCATGTAGCTAACTCAGAAGAATGGTAAAGATAATCAGGAAATTCCCCACATTCTCGGATTATCTGGATGAAGATAATGGTGATAGACCCCAGAACTCCAAAGGAAGAATTTATTGATCCTCTTTTATCAAGGAATGGGATGACAGAGTGGAGCCACAAGGAGATTTAAGCTGCAGGATGGAACCACAAGGAGTAATACAATCTTAAATTGATCTGCAAGATAGAATGGGGGCAGGTTGGGGGCAGGGTTGAAACCAAGAGAACATCTAAACTCAAAGGAATGTTTGAATAATGCATTAGGAATATGCAACATGCTGCTATATTTAAAGTGTTTCTAAGAGGGTAAGGTGTGATCTTGGCTGAATGCCAAGCACCCGACTATTAACTAATTTGCTTTTCTGTTTCCTAATTGTCTTTTTTATTAAACTTTTAAATTTTACCAAGAAAGTGAACCTCATTTTTCACAAAGTCAACAGCAATAACAAGACAAATATCTTGTTTTAGCTCTGATATCTTGTTCTGTACCTTTGGTTATCTTTAACCTTGGGGTTTTGAAACATACATTTTCAAAATGCCTTTACTCCCTTGTAGGTGAGAAGGGGCTTAACAGCTTGCAAGTGCATCCCAAGCACATGAGGCCTGTTGTTTCTTGGTGAGTCTGAGCCAAAGGACAGGTAAGGGTCAAGTGTGTCCATCACATTACCCCATGCCTGCAGAGTAAATCTCAGAATATACAAGCCTGCTATATCATTGAGGAAACTTTCCTGTCTGACCATGCAGGAGCCACTCTGGCAGTCACATTCCCACCACCAGAGGCTTTCACTGCTGAGACTGAGGCCCCTTTGCACACTCAGATGTCTGGTTCCTTCAAGGAACTTAATTGTGGTGCAGCAACAATTAAATTGACTAACAGCTGAGTAACAGCTTGAGCTGGTGCCTCCCAGAAGGGACCCCAAACAGAAGAAAGACCTTTATACTCCCACAGTCTAAGCCTGTTATAGTCTGGGGTTTTGAGTCCTAGGCTCCTGGTGTGCCTCTGGGTGTCTAGTTACCCAGCTGACCGGCATGTCCCCATGGTGTCCTTTGTGGTGCAGAGGGTTGGAGACAGGTCACATCTCAGGTCACATTGCCTGGGGCTCCCAGCACACAGAGCTCAACCTGCAGCTTGCAACCTGACCTACCTGCATTATGTGTATTCCTCAACATCTATGCTCTTGTAACTTAACAGTACAATATTTCTGGCAAATTTTAGACACAAAGCATTTTAACCACTAATGTGGCTTTGCACAAGACAAAACTAAGCAGTAGATAGAGTGTGAGCAAGTCTGTGGTTGGTTAAGTCATAAGACTAGACTTTTCAAAAATGAGATTTACTCAATCTATGTTCAAGAAGAAGTACTTTTTTTTTCCATTGTTTTTTGTGGTTAGTTTTTGTAAAATAAATTTAGTTCAATATTTTTCTTTCTTTCTCTCCTGCCACCACCAAAGAGGAAGACACTTAAAAAAAAATTAAGTTTCACTATTACATATCTCTGCAGTTTAGAGGAAGCTTCTCCTTATTTAGGCTAAAAGATCTCACAGATATCTAAGCAGCCAAAAGCATATGTTCTCTGACCTTTATACTCAAATCTCTATCCTGTGGTTTCTTTCCCATGACACACTTTCCTGTTGTCTCCTATCTAGGTCATGATTATTGACAACCACATCCAAACAGCTTTTCCTACAGCAACCATTAACAAAACATTGCATGAAGCTGTTTCTGCAAGTTTTTCTTTTACTTTAAACAGAATATCTCAGAAATGTTTGTATTAACATCAGGCACAGAATACACATCTCTGTATGGCATGAACAGGCAGCATTATCCACCCTTCCCTGCCTTGCTGGTATGTTATTTCCTCAGCAGCACTACAAGTTTGGTGCCAATTTAACAGAAACAAATCAGTCTGGAAGTATGATTTATATGGCATTTCTCTCAATTACACAACATATGTGAGCTAATTGGATTTAAAACAGGAAGGGCAAGGACACCAATAGCCAGGCTGACAGTTTCAAAGGGTTAAGCTTAAGCCAAAGAAATGCAAAGCAGAGAATAGGGGAGCCTAGACAAGTGCAGAAATTCCTAATGGATGCCATCCTCAGAGAAGCAGTGAAGTTGAAAAACATGTTTCTCTCCTTCATATGTGCAGCCAGTATAGGTCCATCCATACTGCTTGGTCATCCAACAGAATTTGCCAGCCATTTCTCTGCAATCACCTGAAAACTCTTAAGAATCCAGGGATGCTGATAAGAGAGGGTTGGACTGAGACAGACGTAGATACAACCAATATGGTTAATTCTATGAAGTCCCTCTATTTCATCTAAAATGGCAGGTTATATACTTTTTCAGATAGTTTACAAATGCAGACACATTTTCATGGGCACACAGCAGAGGAAAGAATGTAAACACACATTGTTTGGTTTACTCTTAAGGTGGCTAACACCTGCATACTAACAATTCTATTCAGTGACCTTCAACACCCTATTATCTTTCCCAAACACCTTAATACCTAATTCTAACTGTGCCACAACTAACTGAGAAATTTTTTGCTGTGTCACAAGCCTTGGGCCCCAATTTAGGCCTCAGGTTAGGCCTCGTCAAGGTAGTTCAATATCTATATATAAATCATATTTTCTTTCCCTAAGAAATTTAGCAACACTCTCAAGTTGTTCTGTGAAAGTTCAGTTTATGTTATATCTAAGTTTAATTAAAGAACAGAACTTTATTTATGGGAATTTTCAAGCTTTGTCATATTTGAGAGTTTCCAAGCTAAGCAGAAAGAGCAAAGAAAAAAAAATTACTTGTTGTGAAGATTTTGATCAAAATAACTCATCTGCAACCAATATCAAGTCCTCAAATTGTTCTTAGACATAGTTTTTCCTGTTGCTCTCCAACTGCATCTCTTAAAAGACCTGCATTACTCCAATTACTATCCACCTCCCTCACATATGTATGTCGTATGCCCTTTAAGTTTTACTTAATTTGAAAGCCTTTGCTGTGTGCCAAATAATTACTTCTAACTTCTGTTTACATGATTCCTAGCAGTAGCTGATGTTATTTCCCAAGAGATGTTTATTTTGCACACAATGTGAGGAGCATTGCCTTGCTTCTGTTTGAGACTTGCAAACCAGATAGTAGATCTACATTTGGCTCACAAAAAATTTCTTTATTGTTGCCTGTTGTCATCCACAAACAACAGCAGGAGCATCTTGTTCAGGTTAAGTTACCAGCCTCAAAAAAAGACAAAGAGCATTTACAGATTGTAACAGGCCTGGAAAAATTAGGAAGTGTCTCAGCACATCTAGACCACAGTTTAGCAGATGAAATTTTGTTTACTGCTCAGTACTGGGAACTTACATCCACCAGCTGGGTCCATGACCCAAGTACTTCCTGCAGGGAGAAGAGTATTTTGGGGATCTGCCCCCATTACACACTCCTGGTGACAGGCAATTGATAAAAGGAATGGAATATACAATGCCTTACTTATCCAAGTACAATGAGTTTCAAAGAAGTAGATAACAGAATGTAAAAGTAGACACACAGGATGCTAAATGTAGCTGGAACCAGTGGATGAACAGACAATGAGGAATAGAGTAGCTTTTGTGCCAAAGCCATGTAATGAGAAACAACAGTGCTAAGAGAAATTTATGGCAAAATCATCTGTAACACTGGGGACACTTGGTGACGACCAGAGACCCCTTCAGACAACCCTCTAGGACTATTGAAGGACTTCCAGTAAGAGGTATGTGCATGCAAATTAGCTCCATGAAAACTGATGTTTATGTATTAGCCAGGAAGTACACTGTAATCAATATGTATTACTATGATGGAATAAATACCTTGTTGTAAAGTTTCATGACACATCAGATTAGAATACCCTTCAGCTGTCCAGCATGTTGCAATAAAAAATGCCTGCGTTCTAATGTGGGAGGATGAATAGAGATAGTGCAGAAGGCAATCTCACCCCTGATAAATTGCAGCTGTGCCAATTACAAAAGAGTGAGAACAGCCTTGTGCTCACAGCTATGTCCAATAAGAATGGGAGTTATAAAAGAGTGGGTTAGGTGGGCAAGAGGCAGTTGGGGTTTGCTGGTCATGCTGCAAGGAGGAAGGGTCAAGCAGTTGTGTAAGGGACAGATAAGGTAGGATGCTGTACAAGGGATAAACAGGGTTAGGTGGTCGTTTAAGGGATAGGGAGGAGTTAGCTGGTCCAGCAGAGGAAAGACCTAGGTAGGAAAGGGTACAGAGAAAAGTGTATGAGAGCTTTTAGATAACAAGGGGCTGATGCTTGGAGACTTCTTTGGTATCAGTCATACCTCCACCATCATTCTAATGCTTCAAAACTGTGCTAGAAAGCCTCCTCCCAAGCTGATTTTGGTATCACACTGTGGCCTCAGCATACTCTTCACACAGAGTAAAGGAGAAATGTCAGCTCCAAGCCTTCACTGGACACCACAAATTTTCTATAGTTTATAGATATTCATATTCCTATGATATCCCTTCTCATACCCGTCCCATTTACACAATTTTGTTTTAAATTTGTTCTCATTTTACATTACAGTCAAATTCATTATTATTCTCAACTGTAAAGCCCTATTTCCTACCACCCCTCCCTCCAATTAGAATTCATAAGGTTTATGAATGGTTGTAGAGATCAACTCCCAACAGAGAGGTCCAAAGTAAATCTAAACATTTGCAATTCAGACCCTTGCTAAGATAATTATAGTTGTCATCTTACTGTCATTTCAGAGGTGGCATCATGGAGTAGATACAAAACAATCAATGGGCTTGTGAATTAGTGGGGACTCATGGAGATGAAGTTAATTACTCATTCTCACCAGGACAAAGCAATTCAGCACTTCTAGCTATTTTTTGTGAATTAACCTAACATAAGTGCTTAAGGGAGACAGCATTTTAAGCAAGAGCTACAGCATGAGCAATTCAAACACCTGCAAAATAAAAGGAAACAAGAACAGCTGGAAAATGTCTATTAAGAAGATGTACAAGGTGGATAAATATTGATTGGACCATCATAAAGAGATCATGCAAAACACAGCATGTGTAAAGGGGTGAGCAGAAAGGAGTTCAAGTGAAGCCCATCTCCCAAGTAACAATGGGAGAATGAGTGAAAAGAAAGAAGAGGAAAAAAGCTACTCCAAGAGACTCAGCTCCACCGCCTCTAAAATATTTCACCACAGTGATACCACTGGCTGCCTTAGGATGGTTGATCAGCTGCTGCCCAAGCAAGGCCTTCCCTCAGGAGCCCTGCCCAGAATCCATCTCAGTGCCATGTTCGTCTGTGCTGCTGGGCTTCCCCAGGCCAGTTTCAGCTCTTTGGCTTTGAACTATTCTTGCCCTAACTTGTGCATACCTGAACTCTTAACAATAAGAAATCTAGTGTTAAAGTAACACATTAGATTACTTTATCTCTTTATGTTAGGCCATTTCTGGGATTATTGGAGACAAAACCTGATTTTACTTCACCCACTATAGAACTGACCCCAGCACTGCCTGCAGTCTCCTAAACAAGTACCACCTTAGCTCCAGCTCTGAAATGAGGGCTGTACAAACTACCTTCCCCTTACCTGTGATTTGAGCCCACCATCACTGACTTCCAGTCACCCTTTGAAAGGACAAATGCAGGATACAAGGTCTGCTCTCCTACTACTATGCAGCAAGTCCAATTTCAAGTGGCAGAGACCACTGATCAGATGCAAGTTACACTGGCTAAGAACATGAGACACTTTCTAAGAGAAATACTATGCTTCTTATCATGGAAAGAGCATCTTAGAATTCATCCAAGCTAATGAACCAGAAAGCAGTGGCAGTGAGTGCTAGGCAAAGAACCTTCTGGCATCAGAGATAAGGTACATGCTATACCTTTGAACAGTGTGTTCCTTAGTGCTTACCAGTTTTACTGCTCTTAGTCATCTTCCCACTTAGAGACCAACACAAGGTCTTTTAACTTCCCGCTCCTTTCACATACAAATGTTACATTCGTAATCCATTCAGAGTAATTGCAATACTCTTACTACAAATCTCAGTTGGGAAACCAAACGAATAAACCTCTATGTGTGTTTAGCTTCTCTAAGCTAATGTAAGATGGAATATCTTTCCAAATCCCCGTGACCTGCCATTGTCTCTGGTAAATTGTTTTGGCAGTCTAATGCTATCTCTGGATAATTGTATATTGCAACAATAAAAAAGCAGCTACTTTTGGAAAGGACATTTTGAGATTACCTTTTTTTTTACTCTTCATACCATGTGATACCTGCAATGAACTATTCATGGAAGTATCATAAATATTATTTTCAAAATGAAATAATGCAGTGAGACCTCAAAGAACATAACATGTTACACTTGCTACATCACTCTGAAGAACTCAGGATGGTTTGATATGGCGTAGTCCAAGAAAATCAGGACTTCCATGAGTAATTAGAAACTCCTTAATAGCTGCTAAAAGGCACTATGTGAGAAAAATATTGTACTATATAGATAGTTAACTGTCGTCCCTGCATTTCTTGCTTTCAAGTATTTGAGTCTTTGCAGCAGCTTCTCACACTGCTTCATGTAAACAATATTGTATTCTTAGAAATTATCTGTATGTTTTGCATTCTTGTTCTCTGAGAGAGAACTTGACTCATGGTCATATTGACCAATGGAGTCAGGAGGTTGTAACCTCCTTGGGCCAATCTTGGCCCTCTGTACAAAATGTATATAAGCTAATTGGAGTCAGATAATAAAGAGCTTTCCATGTTTCACCAAGCTGCTGCATGCTGTCCTCTGTGAAGGTCCGCTCCCACGTCTCAACGTGTTGCCCCTCTAAAGGCATGGGGTAACAGCTAACTGTCAAAAGATTTGTAGTATAAAAAACAGGAGCCATTCTGAAGGTTACAAACTGAGCATGATAGGTGACTAAGATTTAATCTGTGATATAATAAAAGTCTGCTAGTTGTAAATAAATAATAATTTGAAAATTACTTTGGAGTGTCTAAATGTCCCTTCTTTGCTAGGAGGCTATTTAGACAGATGTCCTTATCTGTGTATCTTATTCCAAGACAGAAAAGGATTTCACCCTTTACAGTGAGGCATTCCGGGCACTGGGTGTATGCGATGCATTAACTATGTCTGAGAACTGCAGTCTCCCACACAGGAGAGTACCATACCCTGTATGGTCTGTATGGATCCCTCATTATGGCTGTCATTCTGAAGCTCTACAGTTGATCTGGGCTGGCTGAAGCTTTCAGGATCCCACACAATACATGGGTTCAAAATTATAGAAAATTAAATCCTCACTGAGTGAATCCCATCATCTCTTGTGCCTGGAGAATGAAGCCATCACTGAGTAAGTGAAAAAAAAAAAAAAAAGCTGTCAAACAAGACTGAGTAGAAACTAAAAAATTGTTTTACTGCTATTTAAACTCTGTCAATGTTTCCTTTATTTTTTTTTTTTTTTTTTTGTACAATTAACTGACCTTAAGCAGTGTCCTGGGTTGCAGTATGTACAGGTTGCAGGATGTACACAAAGTATTTATTCTATCACCATCTTCATGAACTGTTGAAACCAGGTGGGCTAGTGTTTTCCCAAGCCCCCTGCCTTTTCTGCTAATGGCCCATTAACGCCTTTGGGGTGTTTTCTGCTAATGACTTTTGGTGTGTCTCCTGCTAATGGCCCATGAGTCACAGGTAACTCCCTCCAGGGGTTATCTCTGTTAATGGGCCATCAAGGACCCATTTCACACTTCTCATGTTATTGTGAGATGCTCTGCCCAGGGGGCAGAGCCAAGCATTCCCACCTGGATATAAACTGGGATTTGGGACAGTGCAAGTAGCACTTATCCACTGGATTCCCAGAGGAGCAGAGCTACCAGACCTTTCTACAGGATCACTGCTTCAGGAAGAGCACCTCACCTAGACGGCTACCACCATCCTGCTCAGGTCGTATTCTGACTCTGTCAGTGATCCTTTGTGTTATTGTATTTATTTTATTTTACTTTTACCTTTTTACCTTTCTTCTTATTAAATTATATCTCTGACTTGGAGCCTCACATTCATTTTTGCTTTCAAACCACAACAAGCAGTGAACAGAGCTCTGAATTGCAAATTGAGTAAGATTTACAATTACTTACTTCAGCATAGGTCCTTCTGGTGTCAGAACCTGAAGGGAATCAAATATATTTAGGTAAACCTGATACATCACTGTGACAGTAACACTGCCATAATTAAACGAATAGTAGTAACGATAATGCAAAAGCTGTGTGTGTGTGTGCGTGTAGTCTCAAAAAAATTAAACCTTGGACAAGAATGCATACACAATCTATTCACTGACTCTAAATCAAGAATATCTGTTATGCATAAGTATCTTGAGCAAAGATTGTCAAGATGCCACATTTGCAAAACACTGTCTATGTTATTAGAAAACTGTATCTTGAAGGATGTCTAAGAGAAAGGCACTGCCCGTTGGACTATCAGCCAACCACTGAGTCATATAACTTTTGGTCAAGAATTATGTAACAACCATTGGGAACAGCATGATCTTTATGTTCCAAAATGAACTACTTATGTGTGGGCCATTGTTTCACAAGTAGGTATGCAGAATCCATCTGGCATTCTCTAATGCTTTGTTTGCAAGTGTTATCTTGCTATCATTAAAGAAAACAAACCAGGAATGCCTGTACAGGATCAAGTATCCAGCTCTTGAGTCCAGTTCAGAGCAGTGGGCCACCATCCCCAGGCCAACTCCCCACTTTTATTGCTGAGCATGACACCATACGGTGTGGAATATTCCCTGGGTCAGTTGGGACCAGCTGTCCTAGCTGTGTCCCCTCCCAACTCCTTGTTTTGTATCCAGATGTCAGCACAGGCTGCCAGTCTGATCAGATTGTGGTGATATTGCAATATACCTTTCCAGTTGTTAAGAGTTTTTAAAATTACTATTCCAACATGCACTCTGATACCTTGTTCCTTGCCAGCATAATTCTCAGTCACATTATTACTGAGCAATAACAAGACTTAGCATAATTGCTAGCAAAATTTAATATTCCAAATAATCTCTTTTGTTAAGCATGACTAAAAGAGGCAGTGAACAGTGAAAGCAGCAATGAGTGGGCTCGTACTTCTAGATCTGGGTCCTTCTGGGATCATTGTCAAGGGGCATCTAGCAAGCCTCTGGGAAGCTTGAGGTTGCCTGATGATGCTGGGAATAGACAAGGAGGCCTTGACTTCTAGCAGGCTAAAGGGCTAAAGAGCTCTGTAAGTTTTCTTTGATTAAAGGGGCCCTTGGAGGTTTTTTCCCAGCTGACACTGATTAGGGAGGGTGTGGTCCCCCACCTCAGCCTGAGGGCTATATAAGAACTGGGCCTAGAACACCCAGACTTTTTGTGGCATTTAGGGTGGGAAGGGTTAGGGCCTTATCTCATAGCAGCACACACTTACTCAGCAGTGGTGAGAGGGTGTGACAAGCTGTTGTCCTCAGAAGCTTTTAGAAAAACTTCCTCCCTCCTCTCTGGGGTTGTAGGTCTCAACCCCAACAGAACTTCAGAAGGTGGGTGCTGATGTGGAGCAGAGGGAGAGATACACCTTTTGAAATGATTCAGTGAGCAAAGGAGCTGCAGGAGGATGTTAGTGTGCTATGCATCATCAGGGGTTGTGAAAGAAACTGGATCTTCTCTGAAGCCCTACAACTTCAAGAAAGCATGGAGTGATGCACTAAAGGAGGGGCAAGCTGAGTCTGTCTGTCTGGGATGTAACAAATTCTCAGGATGGTGGAGAGCCTGCAGAAGTCTTTGGCTCTCTGATTATTGATGCCTGCTGCTTTTTCATGTGGGCATCTGTCCTGGGTTGCAGTGTAGGATGTACATAAAGTATTTATTCTATCACCATCTTCATGAACTGTTGAAACCAGGTGGGCTAGTGTTTTCCCAAGCCCCCTGCCTCTTCTGCTAATGGCCTTTGGAGTGTCTTCTGCTAATGGCCCATTAACGCCTTTAGGGTGTCTTCTGCTAAAGACTTTTGGGGTGTCTTCTGCTAATGGCCCATGAGTCACAGGTAACTCCCTCCAGGGGTTATCTCTGTTAATGGACCATCAAGGACCCATTTCACACTTCTCATGCTATTGTGAGATGCTCTGCCCAGGGGGAGGAGCCAAGCATTCTCATCTGGATATAAGCTGGTATGTGGGACAGTGCAAGGGCACTTATCCACTAGATTCCCAGAGGAGCAGGGCTGCCAGACCTTTCTACAGGATCACTGCTTCAGGAAGAGCACCTCACCTGGACTGCTTCCACCATCCTGCTCAGGTTGTATTCTGACTCTGTCAGTGATCCTTCGTGTTATTGCATTTATTTTACTTTTACCTTTTTACCTTTCTTCTTATTAAATTATATCTCTGACTTGGAGCCTCTCATTCGTTTTGCTTTCAAACCACAACAGCATCAAATACTCTCTACTGGAGAGAACTGGATAGCATCAAATATGATACATATAGCTCTGCAGTAGTGGTGAAGAGGAATAAGAGCCCATCTGGTATATCCTCAGCCCCACTGGTCAGCTATGGTTTTGGTTTCTATGACCATTGTTAAAAATGGGCAGGAGACAAAGTTTTCTCCTTTGAATGCCTTCATTGTTTCAGCTCTTTAGAAAGGGAGTCTCAAGGGTGGCCCGGCATCTGCTGGTTTCAGCCGAGTGGCACCGCTGCAGGGGAGGAATGCACACTTTGCTACGAAGTAGCAAAGTGGGGAGCTCTCCCTCCTCACAGAGGGGATAGTGCCAGAAAGCTCAATCTCTCCCAGTCCTCAGAGGGGGTTCCCCCCCCCCCGTTCTATCTTCCATTGCTCTGTTTTGGCTTGGCTCATAGTCTAGGATACCAGCTGGCTTCAGTGTTTGTTTTCAGAAGCAATGCATCATGGGATCTCATTTTCATTTTTGGGCAGTGCTGTCGGTCAGGAGAGCAGCCTGGGCGGAGAGTAGGCGGTGCTTGTCCTGCAGAGTAGTGAGCCTGGGCAGAGAGTAGGCAGGGTGTAGACTTCTGATGGAAGGGGTTAGAGTAGAAGCAGCATAGTAAAAAAATGGAGAAGGGGGGGGGGGGGGGGGGGGGAGGAGGAGAAGAAAACGTTGTATACTGAACCTAGCAGAAAAACAAGGGGAGATAAGTAGTGTTTCTAAAGCAGGAGATACAAAATAGATACAAAACAGTTTTAACTAATATGATTACAAATCTTAAGCTAACTTATACCTTAACTTTACAATTTTATAACTAATAGCTTCTAACTTTGAGTTGCTTGGACTCCATTTCCCACACCATGGTTAGCTCTTTGAGGCCTAAATGTTGCTGGGAAGAGCTGAGATACACAGGACTAAGGTGTGGGGAGGGGAGCATTCTTGACAACAGGATGGTGAAACTAAGAATGATGAGGAAGAGAGGATGAGAGTCAAATGAAGATGTGATGAATGTGGTTATCAAGCAAATTAAGAGGACCTATGCAAACAGAGGGGACTTTATCATCAACTTGGGTGTCACCCAAGTACATGAATATAAAAACAAGGTTCAGAAAGGATTCCCTTGCTTTCTAAACTTTGAAACTAAATCTTAATAATTAACAAGTAGATTGGTGTTACCCATACTGATGACCATGGGCAAATATTTTTTGCTCAGGTTCAAGGATTACCTTGAGGGGCCTCCGCACTCAAGGGAGGAATCTCTACACACTCCCACAAATCCTCCCTGCTGGAAGATGGAACTATGCCTTTATAGCACAAAGGGACTGGTTTTCAGTCATATGTTGCTAGGCTAACCACTGCCATGCCAGCTTTATTTTTAAATAAGATAAACATGCTTCTGTAAACATGTCTCTTTCACATCCTTCTCCATGTCAGTCTTTGTCAGGAAACATCTATCTTTCACATCTCTGCAATGGGTTTAATTTAGGATTGTTGGTTAGGCTGATCTCAACATCCTTCAACACTAAAAACCGTGTTTTTACTGGAAATGAACTCCATTGAAATGGAATTCAGGATTTTGAAAGGAGAAAAAAAGCCAACAGCTAGGACTGCTGTTCTGGACTTCAAAGGGCTTCAGCATGTTCAGAGAACTGCTTGGGTGAATTCACTTGATATGATCCTGAAAAGAGGTCCAGTGTTGGGAAGAATGGAAGTTTGACAAGAAAGTTTCGCCAATAAGTATGCTTGGCAGAAAGCTCTCTGAGAGCAGAATGGAGATGGAAGCAAGTTTTGATAAAGAAGAATAAATGTTGTCTAAATTAAGAATTGCTGAGCCAGTCCTTACTGGACAACTAAGAAAGCAAAGCTTAAGTTGAGCTGGAAGGAGGTTTTATGGCTAGAGCAAAGGATATGTTGACCACAAACAAAGAAGATGTTTTTACCAAGTAGAAACAGGTGTTAAGAAAAGCAGAAGATAGCATAGGCAAACAAACATGCCAATGTAGCAAGTAGAAAAAAGGTCTAAGAGTTTTCCACTGCAAGAAAACAGAAGAACAACTTCAAGATTAAACTGTAACACACTAAACTCGATGTGATTGGAATGTAATGACGATAATATGGTAATGATAATGATTATGATAGTCTATAGGTAATGGTAAAAGTATTGTGTATGATGCTAATTGGTTATTATGTATTAAGATGCTCAGCAAAGAAAAACATATAATGCATTGTAACCAAAACTAAAGGGGCTTCAGGCTTGCCTACAAGCTGTAGCTGGCAGCTTTAGGTGTGTCTCTGTTACCTACGACCCATTACTGCTGTAACATCTTCTATACAATAAACGGCATTCCGTTGTCCTAATATCCTTTGTTGACATATCTTCTACAGTCCAGAAAGACTGTTTTTGATTGGTTGTATTTTTCTGTATCTTACAAGGAATTCACTTTCTACAAGCTCAAGAATGGCTCATTCTGTTTTGCAGGAAAACCTGCAAGGATAATTGGAGTGTTTGCATGGATGTGCAAGGAGAGCTTGACTGAACTCAAGCATGAAAAGGAAACATACATGAGGTGGACATAAGCACAGGTGACTCAGAAGGAACTATCTAACTCTGCAAGGATGGGTTAGGAAAACCAAATCCATCTAGTCAAGGGATGTGAAAGGCAATAAGAAGTGCTTCTACAATGGAACATGTGCATCCACCCCTGAATGTGACTGGGACCTGGTAGAAAATGCTGCAGTGGGCCATTACAAAAGGTATTCTAAAGATGGGTGATTTCAAGTAGAACTTAGGCAGAATTTAATGCAAGGTTTCATGTTAGCATGAGGGATTGCTGAACCTGAGCATACAATGTGTGCTGCCAATAACAACGAAGTTCGTATGTGCTCTTTGTAAGGGCTTGTTCCCATGGGAATGTGGGAGAGTGCAATGCTTTCAGCAAACCTCAGTGTGTACCCTTTAGAACATTCAGTATTGTACAGTAAGAGATGGATGGATTTGTTTTACTTGGAAGGATACTGTAAAGATGTGAGGAACAATGAACAATGAGACTATTGAACCTCACCACAGAATTCTGTACAGCAGTGGCTTCACCGGAGAGGACTATCCTGGTCTGCTGCATTGCATGTTTCCCAGCATTGCAGGAGACATGTAAGACTAACTTTTAAAACCATCTTTTTTTCTTAAGTATCTTGTGCTTTTTTTTCTTTTGAGATCCAACAGAACCAGAACTTCACACTACAAAGCAAACATAGAAAGATCTAGGTTCTCAATGCCTTATTTGCTTTAGACTTTATAACACAGTTTGGGTTGAAAAGGATCTTTAAAGGTCATCTAGTGCAACATCCGTGCAATGAGCAGGCACGTGTTTAACTAGATCAGGTTTCCACTGAGCTTGATCAGGTTTCTATCCAGCCCAGTACGGACTGGATAATTATATAGTTAGGTAGGTTGGAAACAGCTTCAACTTTTGAGTTCAAAGGATCAGCAACACAAAGAAAAGCTGGGGATCATTCCCTTGCGTCAATACTAAGATCATATCATTCAACATCTTCCTTAATGACCTTGACAATGTGACATGCAAAATGCATGCTCACAAGTTTGTAGATGATTCAAAACTGGGAATAGTGATTGATGTTATTGATTGTTCCCAAAAGTGGGTAAAAATAAAGAAAAACCCTTAACACCAATGTAGTATTAAGAAGCAGGTATTCTTTATTTAGTGCTGGATGCACAAGCAGATATCTCCTCTGAAATATTGTACGTGCTGAATAAAGAGAAGCTCCTGCTTATATACTGAATTTTACATGCATATTCATTGATTTTCAAGAATAAACATACATATGGTAATAATTTCCCTGAAATAATTAACATATTTTCCCACCCCTTTATGTCAAGTTGGCATATGGGCTAGTTGCTGTCCAGTTCTTCTTGCAGAATGGAAACTGTGCAATTCCATAGGCCACTGGTTTTTGAAGAATAAGCATGGTATTTGCCCACCAGATGCAAATTATTTTTCTTTTGGCAACATCATGGTGTCCCTCTGAATAGGAACCACAGACAGATTGGAGAAATCTGCAGATAGGAACCTAATGGAGTTCAGCCAAGGCAAGTGCTCTTCTACCCCTGGGGAGGAATAACCCCACATACCAGTACAAGCTGAGGCCTCATTCTTTGCAGAGGCTCTATGTTTGAGCACCTCCTGAGTCACTTTTTATAGCCTGGTGCTTTATCAGTACGTGCTTTATCTCCACATGTTCAGGCTGATGTGGCTGAAGTCCTTCCTGCAGCTGCCTGCAGTCAAATCAGTGTAAGAGGAGCATGTGCCTGTTTCTTGGGATAATCTGATTCCAGTTTGAGGTACAGCATGGGTGTGTGAAATTTGGCAGCTTATGAGCTGCTTCAGAAGCAGCTCCTCAGGTTAAACAGTTAAAGTCACTGGGCTAGTAATTTTTTAATTACTTTCAGCTGAGAAGCTGAGGAACAGTAAACCTATCCTCAGCACAACCCTAGCCATATTACTATCCACTTCCAGACTTGCTGATGGAGAAAGTGGTGAACTGAATCCTGTGAAAAATAGGAAAATAATTGGTTGCTTATCAGGCAGGCCTGTGTGCTGTTTAGGTTTGTCACTCAGGCCCACAGAATATGTCAGTACCACACAGTTTGCTACAGCTTTATCATGTCTCCTGACCCCAGGAAAGGGATCTCCAGGGATGCCTGCCAATGAAACCAGGAGCTTGTAATTAACACATGTGAATTAAAGTATTGACATAACTATAACCTAATGAAATAAAGACTTCAATTTCAGCCTAAGAGAATAGCTAACAATGAGAAGTAAATTTAGTAAACAAAACTGGTAAAGCAGGAAGACAAGCAGATGGATGTAATATATACCTATACCCTTGTACAGGGAAGAGATAAGGAAGACTGGCTGGTTTTGCACCAACAATAGGTTAAAATAGCTTGATGAACTGTACACCTAACCACTTGCTTATTGAATACTAACCAAAAAAGGAAAGAGGGAAATGTAGTAAAAATGCTTTATAAACCCATTGAAATCTATATGGAACAGAAATGCTTCTAGAAAAGCATTTCAAAGAACACAGCCTCTAATGCTTTCTCTCATCTGGGTTAATAAATCCTTTTTTAACAGACAAAAATTGTCTGTTGACTTTTGTTTCAATAACCGGCTCATGATGAATGAATAGCATTGCAAGGATAAATATTTAATTATGTGCATGAGGTGTCACAGCCAAACTGGTCACATACAAGCAATTTTTATTTAGAGGGTTTTATAGCTTTCCCCATAATGGTATGATTTGAATCATCCTATTACCTACTAATGGATATTTCTAATTATCCAGTCACAAAGTATATTTTGTAGGCCTTGCAGCATCATCATGCATTAGCATCCTTGTGGTCTATTTGTTAATCCGAATGTTTCACCTGTTGATTTAACAAAGTTATCAGGTGTTACAATCTGCTTTGTAATGGTTGGCTTTTATTCTTATGTATTTGCTTTTGCAAATTATTATAAATTCTAACCATTTCTGTAGATATAGTGCAAATTATAATTGCTATTGTGAACTCTATAAATAAAATTGTGTTTGAAGCAAGGTTATCACAAGGTGTAAGCGTACTTGCAAAAGATGTATCACAAGATATGACTGCTCTTGCAAAATGTATAACCAGGATAGCCCAGGTAAGGAACAAGATAACATAAAAGGAAAATACCAAGTCCAAAGTGGCATCAGAAGACCACCCCAGACTGCCTCCCTGATGGACCCTCGGAGACTGTGGCTGCGGACTTACACAATGCTGTGGCAACCTGAGGCAGAGCTATGGTAAACAGAAATGTGCAAAGTTGTTTGGAGAATTAAAGTAGCTGCAACAGTATCAAGGACTGCTTGCTAAAGAATTGGGTGTGCTTCTGGCTGTTGCACACACCCAGCACTGTTACTCTTGCTTTACTAATCTGTCCCTTATTATCCCTTTTTAAACTCTTAAAATTATGAAGAATGGGCTTCGTTTCTCACATCAGGAATCACCAGCAACCTGTGCTTCTCTTAGATATGGGTCCTTCAGGTAATTTTGTGAGAAGGGTCATTTCCTTCTGTTAGTCAATTATGTGTTCTTTTTAGTAGGGGTAGGTGGCGAGTCTTGGGTCCAAGGATGATTAGGCATTGTTTATATAGTCATAATGCTGCTAGCTTCTACAGACTGTATGGTCTCAATTTATACCACACCATCTAGGCAGAAATGTAAAAAGTGTTATAAATGATGTCAAACCACTAGGTCTGTTGAGTTAGCAGCAATTTAATTGAACAACAATTTGATATAAATTAATATAATTTAGTAAATATATTCAAGTGTGTGTATATATATATATATATATATATATATATATATATTTGGCCGTAATTAAGTAAGATTAAGGTTTGGATAAAGCATAAGCAAAACTGAGCAGGGTACAAGGAGGGCTTCTCGTCCCACCTCACATACAAACAGAGCAATTCAAAACTAAACTTTTATATTATATGCTAATTGTGAAATTTGGGGTTGTGTTTCATGTCAGGTAGAAAAAGGTGGCCTGCGTAGTTGTGGTTGTGAAATGTGTGGAATGAGGCCATGGGACAGTTATAAAAATGAGTTTTAATGAACAAATGGAAAAAACATGGAAAGAGGCTTTTTGGACAAATATTTTGTGTGCTTATTAGTGAATAATGTGCACTTTAAAGTTTTCACATAGTAAGCTTCTTTTTTTTAAAGGCCTTTAACATGTAGGATAGAAGAATGCAGAAGTATTAATTTTTGCTTTGAAAATAAAATTATTATAAGCTTTAATCTGCTTTGTAATAAGAGGTTTTGAACTATAGCCTTATAATATATAAAAGGAGTTGTAATTGCCTAAATAAAAGAAGGAAGTAAGCTTATCCCAAGCTAAAAATTGATGATCCTGGAAAAGAAGACTGGACGATCCTGGAAAGGGAAGCTAGACATCACCATCACTGATTTACAATCCTGGAAAGGGAAGCTGGACCTCACCATCAGTGATGTATGATCCTGGTAAGGGAAGCTAGACATCACCATCACTAATTTACAACCCTGGGGTATAGAAATTCGATATCACCAATAGGAACTGATCACAATGGGGTATAGAAATTGGACTTCAAAAATAGAAACTAGGAGGAAACCACAAAAAAACAAACGAACAAAAAACCCAAACAACTGCTGAGAAGTGCTTATGAAGATGCTCAATAAATATCAGCAAAAATTAATAGCCAGCATGCAGTTGGAGGGGAGACCCCCACTGTACCCAGCATGCTGCTTTGCTCACACTTTACCATTTCAATTAATGAATTAATAAATTGATTGTTGTCTTGATATATTGGCTGAGTCACTGGCTCTTCTTCCTTGCAATCTTGTATCCTATCTTTACATGTAACATCTGCAAAGGGGCCCACTTACTTCCTTTATTGCTTTATAACAATAATTTTCTAAATAGTTACAATTTAGTTAGCACGAAACATTTCCATTTATCACAAAAGGAAAGGAAAAAAAAATCAAAAGCAAAGACAAAATTAATTGCAGGACGAAAGAGCTGACAAACAGAGGCTCTTATCGCTGCAGATGGATGGCGGTAACAGGAAAGCCGGTGCTGTGGAATGCCTCCACTGATGACAGCAAGGGCGGAAAGGGCCCTTAAAACCGCTGTGGCCCTTGCCTGAAGCCTCCCAGCCTCCCCTGTACTTCATCCTTTCTCCTAACTATTAAGGACACTTTCTCCTAACTATTAAGCCCTGGAAATGGGGAGTGAGAGCCCCGTTTTTGCGGCTGCGGGATGTTTCAGCTTTCCAGGCCGTTTCAGGAGGCGCTCACGGAGACCCCCGAGGCGATCCAGGGCGGGCGGGGAGCGGGACTACATCTCCCGTCATCCCGCCGGCCACCGCCGCCATCTCGGCACCGACTGCCGGGCCGGGCCGGCGTCCGCACATTCCCCGCTCCCCGCTGTGTTCCTCGGGCCCCGCCGCATGCCCCGCTCCCCGCCATGAGCTGGGACGGCGCCGGCGAGGAAGTCCGACTCCTCCTGGACCTGTGAGTGCCGCCCCGACACCATCTCGCCTGCCCGCCCTGCGAGGGGGCCGGGCCGGGGGCACGGAGGAGGACAGGGCTGGGCAGGCCTTCGGCGGCGGTGGTGGAGCGGGTGCAGCGAGCGTGGGTGCTGGCAGGGCTCGGCGGCGTTCAGGAGCTGCAAGAGAGGCGGCAGGGTTTGTCAGAAGTGCCCCTTAGGGAGGAGTTCCAGGGCAGGTGACAGGGGTGACGAGGTCTGGCAGGGAGGTAACAGGATGATCCTTGACAGATTCGCATGTGAGAGACGGCTGAAGATTTCTGGCTTTCACCTCGCCTCAGAGAATCCAGTGAATGGTGTTTTGTTCTGAGGTTTTATCCATGTTGATACCAAATTTGTCTAGGAAACACGTTTTCTAACACAATTTGAAGTATTAGAAAGTAGGCATTCTTTAATGCATAGCTGGACACATCTGGAGGATTTTTCTCTAAGCAGGTGTATCGTGACACTTACAAGATGTTTGTTCCATGGTGCTCATACATATTCTTTAAAACATGCTTCCAGGCTCATACATAAATATCACTTTCCTAGAACTAATTTGCATGCATCCACGTCTTCCTGGAAGTCCTTTCATGGTCCTAGAGGATTGTCTGAAGTGTTCTGTGGTGGTCACCAAATGTCCCCAATATTGCAAAGGGTGACTTTGCCTTGAACTTTTCTTAGTGCATGCACTCTTGCTTCTTGTGGCATAACTTCAGCACAGAAGCCACTATATTCCTCATTATCTGTTTTTAAAATGACAATATAATATTGGCTTTCGCATTTATTTATTAGCTTTTGCGTGTTCTTATTGATCATAAGTATTCGGATATGGCACAATTTATTACTCCTTTTAGCTGCTTGTTATAATAACATAATTTATCATTTCAAGTATGCACCATATAGCTTATAAAAATAATGGTGTGATGAATGTATTATATTGTAGGCCTCAGCAAAACAAAATGTTAAAATGCTTCTATGTAAGGAAGATAACATATAAAGCAATTATATTGTTTTCCCACATCTCCAAGCAATAACAGTGACACAAATCAGAGAACCAGAGAAGAATTAGAAAAGAACTTGTTAACTCCTCATTATCAGGGAAATGTGAAACAGGATAAAACCACAAGGAAAAAAAATAAAAAATAGATTGACCTGATCTGAAGGTTGTCATGCAGATAAGTCAGAATGTAAAGCCAAAACAAAAAAAAGAGTTCCTGCAACATCAAAACCTCCCAGGAATGTTTGAATAATGTATGGAACTTAGGAATATGTACCTCTGTAGAATAACAACTACCTTAATTTACCAGTGCGTTCTTTGGCCAATAGCCAGGAGTACCCTAGGGCTGGACATTGTCCCTTTTTATCCCCTTATTAAACTTTTAAAAATATTCTAAAGCATGAACTTTGTTTTTCACATCTGTTTATCTGCTGGTTCCAGCTACATTTTGTATCCTGTATGTCTACTCTTTTAGTCTTTTATCTAATTTGCTAGTTAGTCTTTAAGTTCTGTGTTGCAGGTCCAAAGGGAACTGAAAATTTCTATTCTCTGTGTTATTTGTCAATGTCAAATTCCTTTGTGTTCCGGAGGAAATTAGAAATAGCACAGGAATAAAATATTTCATTTGAAAGATAAAAAAAAAAATAGCTAGCTAAGAGTACAGTTAGATTGTTATTTGTACCTTAAAGCATTGAAGATAAGATTATAGTTGCCATGGTGTAGCCAATAAGTTTTTTATAGTTTCCTATAAAGTAGAATTACTGTGAAAACCTTTATAGTTTAAACTGCAGATCAGTATTGTACTTTGAAAATCAGTATTGTACTAAATCAACCAGCTTTTTGAAAAGAATGTGATTAATCTTAATAACCATTCAAGCTAAATTTAGTATGCCATGGTACAAGACCGTTGGCATAGCTCACATTGATTTCCATGGATCCATGTTGGGTTTAGAGTATTTTCTGCAAATTTGAGCTAAGTAGTTGGTTTAGATTTAGAGGCCCCTTTTGAAGCTGTATTGGTGGGACAAACTCCTGCTTTCTGCTCACCATGTTGCACAGGTCCTGCCTGTAAGCAGGTTCACATTTGTGGTCTTCAGAGATCTTTATAAATGGTGTGTGTATTATCTTTGATAAGATTATTTTTTCAAGAGGTAAACAACTATTCTTAATTTCTGCAGTCAAGTAGAGGAATGTTGTATACAGATAAGCTGTTCAATCTCAAAACAAAGAATGTGGATGGTGTCACCTATATGTACTGAGACAGAGCTTGGTACAGGCTTCTCTGTTGGTCAGTCAGCCAAGTTCATCCAGCAGTCACTGAGGTTCCATGGAAGGCATGGAATTCTTGCACATCTCTGCAGGAATGAGTTAGAGGTGATCCTGGTGTGTGCTTCTCTATATAAGGGTCTCTGCAGGCAAGGCCTGGGTTTAGCTGCCCAGGTTCTGCTTGAAATGTCTCCTCCATACAGTGTCCTCTGCAGTTGTTGCCCGATCCAAAGAAGACACAAACAACCGAAGTTGTTTATGTGGTGCTTTATTGAGGGCTCGGGAGCCTGTGGACTAGCGTCCAAAGACAGAGCCCCCTCTCACAGAAAAATCACAGGGTTTTTATATGTTTCTTTACATGATTTCTTCATCATAACAAATTCTTACTTCATTTCTACTACCTGGTACAATAATCTCTCTGACATTTAAGTTTCTGCCAAAAGGTACATTCCCTAGATAAATGGATACACTCCTTAAGATAAGTGATTATCTCTTAGCTACACTGCTTACATTACAAAATCTGCTATAACAGTTCATCTGTAGGTTACATGCGGCCTACCAAGCCTTAGCATGACTACTACTAATGTTAATTAATGTCAACTATTAAGGTTCGCTACTATCTTAATACAGTTTATTGAATCAAATGGCAACACAGTGACCTGCTAGAGGTGCTCTTTCTACACTATTAACTTCAGTGTTTGTTTTGTTTTTTTTTTTAATGTGCTTTCATGCTTTCTTTCCTGCCTTAAGTCTGTGCTACCCTTCAGATTATAAAGCATTACTATTTTGGCCTCTTTAAAGTTTTTATTTGGCATGAGTTTAATTTCCTGCAGTTTGGTGGCATTCTGATTCCAAAGTTTTGTTGCAAAACCAGTTGCCTGGAGGGAATCCAGAGCTGTGCTTATATGCTACATTTAATTTGGCATTACTACAGGCTGCTGCTGCCCCCTGCACTCAGCCACTTGTCCTGGCAGTGTTGTTTCTGTGTCCTCAGAGTCTTAGTCAAGGGAATTTTCATTCAGATCAGACACTCAACAGTTCACACTGCAACTGTGAATTTCAGAGACAGCTTGAGGAAGCCACAGGAAAAAAATGGTTGAAGGGCTGATTTTTGCCTTCAGCTGCTTAGGGAACAGTTTCACAGAAGGATCAGCTTGACCCCGAAGGGCAACAGCTGAATCAGTAGTAACATAGAACAGCTGAGATCCAAAGGGACCATAGCTGGATGCAGAAGATGACAATTTGATTGTGGGTTGATTGTTCTAGTTCTACTATGTAATGCCTCTTTTTAACTGTACTGTAGCTTTCTTTTATTTCAGATGCCTTCAGTGTTTGACAAAGAACCTTTCCAGATACTCTGCAGATATTAAGTCATTGCCACCCAATATAAAGGATAAACTGATTAAATTAACGAGTAGGCAAGGGCAAATAACTGATGCAAATATCAGTGAGGTAAGAATCCATTCAAAACTATACTGTCTGTTTCAGGAGGGGAAAGCAGCCTCTTGCGCACCAGTCTGTTCCTGAGTAGTGTGTTTCGAGATGCTCATGCATAATTTATTATATATATATTATATGGAAGATTTCAGCAGCTTGTTAGAATTCTGTTGGTAGAATTCTACTGACATTAAGCACACAATCTCCATATAATTTATTTAAATTTTAGTGCCATGAAATGTGAGGATGGCAGAGCTAGAAATCGATAGCTCAAGTTCTCCCATCCTTTTTGCACGCTGATGTGTGGCAGTGTTTCAATATGACACCAGTGAATGACATTTCTTCAGTAAATTCAGGGGCACATCTGTTTTGTTATCTGTTTACTGTTATCTTGTTCAGCCACAAAAGGAGGCATGAGAATTGGAGGTAGCTAAAGGTTGGCCTTGGTGAAACAGAAAATTCATTACTCCCTGTGCATTCCTGCTTTGACCTGTTACTCAAAAGACAAATATCAGTTACTCAAAGTCAGGATAATGGAGCCAAGCCTAGAGGAAGAAGCACTGCGGAAAACTTAGAAACAAAACAATTTAGCTTTAGATAAAATGATTTTGTGCTTACACAAAGTAAGTCTTTGAGTAAAAATCAATTTCTTACTAATTTATCTAATTTTGGAAAAATTGACTGGACGAAATCTCGTTTATGCTAGCTTTTCAGTAAGGAGTAATTTCAAAACATCCTAAGAGATTATATAATTAAAGCCATGTGATTGTGTGTGTATGAATGCACAAAATCCATTAAAATATTTTTAGTCCGGAAATAAACTAGAGACCTTAAATTCTGCTCTGGTTCTTTTTTATGTGTTTTTCCTTTCTCTGTTCATGCAATTTCCTGCAATTCTTTCCTTAGTTGTCATAATTTTCCTTGGGCATATTGTACTTTAAGCTTTCTTTGCCAGCAGTTTCCTATTTGTTTTTATATATGTCCTTCATGTCTTTTCTCATGTTTTTCTGGGGTTTTTTAAATAATTTTGCTTGAAGTTAAATTTCAGTTGAAATTCTGTTAATCTGAACTTTTGTGTAAAGTTCTATTTAATGTCTTACCTCTCTATTCTTGTCCAAATTTGTGTCACCATGCATCTTTTTTTCCCCTTACTCTGCTTTTTGCTTGGAGCAGCCATCCGTGTGCATGCTAAACTCGTTATTCTAAATCTCTTTTACCATAAACTTTTATAAAGCCATTCAGCATATGTCCACAGAATATAAGCCTGTATTTTTAAATGTCTTTTTTTTGTGTGCTGCATCCAGACAACCCTCTGTCTACCTAAAAATGTTTAATGTTTGCAAAACAGCCACTTTACCTTGTAGTATCTTCGTTATACCTTGTTAGTGAACAACAGGAGGAATAGGCCTTTAACAAGCCTGTCAGCTGTGCTGTTATCTTTGCTAGTTTATGGAAATTTGTATTTCTATCCCTGGGAGTTAAGGAAAGGAGTGACAAGCTGAAGGGAGTACATGGCTATTGTTACAAAAATCTGAGGCCTTCCACTGCTTTGAGTCTAACTTTCATAAATGTTCTCTTGGGAAAGATTTCACAAAAATTCCAGTCTGTGGGTCTTGTGGGAGTGAAAGATCCCATTTAATGAAGATTTGGTACTGCTTCGTGGTATGGTAATGAGAGTGCTTGTTTATGAGCAAAAGAATATGTGTAGGTGAGAAAAATACTTTGGGGGAAAATACCTTCCAAATACTCCTATCTGTTAAGCAGGTTGAAGTTCTGATGACAGTCAGGGTTGTTTTTTGGGTTTTTTGGTGGGTTTTTGTTGTTGTTGTTGTTGTTGTTGTTGTTGTTGTTGTTGTTGTTGTTTTGCACTGCAGATTTCTGCCCCCAAAGTTGCACTAGCAAGTGGAAACTTGAGCAAGGGCCATTGAGGGCGTTGTCCTGGGTACACATGTAGCAAGTGAACCACCAAGATTGTAGTTCCATTGTTTAAGTAGCAGTATTAATGTGTTCCTACTCTGTCACAGAAACTTGTGCTGTAGGAGCTGAACTGTTGCACAAATAGACCAGATTTGCCTTAGTTTTTAGTTCCTAGGACTGGTAACCCCACCCTCTATTGCAAACTTCTAGGTGATGTCTAATATTACAGGTATTTTATATAAAAATGCACATGTTTGATAGTATAGCAGAGTTTGACTAAAATGGTGGGTTTTCATTACAGGTATTGCACCCTGCTGTGGAGTCTCTGGACCTCCAAGACTGTGATATTTCAGATAATGCATTATTGCAGCTTTATAACTGCAAGCAGCTGAAAAAAATCAACTTAAATTCTTGCAAGGAGAACAGATTTGGAATTACTTCAGAAGGTGTGTTATTTGTGCACAGATAACTGGAATCTTATTTCTGGCATGTTTTTCTTGTTAGATTCGAATAAAAAGAAAATATCTATGGTAAATATTGTTTAAAAAAAGTCTCCAATGCAACCCCAGTACTAATTAAAAGTCTCTCCAGAGGTGTGAATTTCAGGCCTAGGGCACTAATTATCTTAGGAGAGAGCGATCAGGTTACTCTCCTGCTAGATTTCTGGTAAAACTATGCTATGCTCAACATGTTTTCCACTTTATCTTATTACTCCTTCCTCAAAACTTGTTCCAGAGCCTTTGGACTCAGCATGGTGTTTATATTAAAGAATGAATAACTCTTTCAAGTGTTGTTTTTTTTGCAGGAGTCATAGCACTGGCCTTATTCTGTCCTTACTTGCGTGAAGCATCTTTCAAAAGGTGCTGTGATATAACTGACAGTGGAATTCTGGCTCTTGCACTCAACTGCCATTTCCTACAAATCGTGAACTTGGGCAGCTGCTCAGGCATCATGGATGCATCTCTGCAGGCACTAGGAGAAAACTGCAAATTTCTTCACAGTGTGGACTTCTCATCTACTCAGGTAACTATAGTGTCAATTGCCCAATTGACTTTCGTTTCTTTCTCTTTTAAGAGTCTCATGATAAAGTTCAAAGGGGATCGTTTTAGCTCTTACTCTTGGTAAGACTTAGGATCATAGTTTACTTCTAATATCTGCCTCTTAAGGAAAAGGAAAGATATATTTTTGCTTTGGTGTCTGGAAAAATACACATTTTGGTATTAGAGCATGTATGGTATACCAAAGATAAATTTTTGTTAGAATCTACCTAGAGGTTGTTTTTATTTTTAGTATATTTATTTAGTGCAATAATTTTCTTTAAGTTGTAAAGTAATCCAAAATATTCCATTTAAAGAAAGCAGAATCTTGGACAAATTATTGCCTGCTTTCAGTTAGGACAAACGATGTGGGTAATAATCTAGGCAATACAAGCCCCTAGTAGAAGTAAACACTCTATAATTAAATGATCGTTTAAGAGTGTGCTTGTGTGGAGTTGTGTTACAGAGTCAGCACTAAAAGAATGACATTTTAAATGTCAGAAATGGCAGGGAAGAGGATTTAACAGCAGTATTTAGCATAAGAAGGGAGAGATGAGCTGCAAAAGCAATCCTGTAACATATTTCATAATTACAGTGAGATAATGAAGCGAGGGGAAGGTTTTTTGCGGTAAGTGTAGCGTTCAATTGATGCTCATGGTGAGTAATTATCTTCAATGTGAGTCCAGTACTGGACATTCACACTGAATTGTCAGTTCTGGAAATCATATAAGAGGTTCTTATTTTGGATGCTATTATTTTTTTTGATTTTTTTAAGAAGTAGGGTGTTATGTGTAATATCTGTATAAAGTAATTTGTGCTTGGAAATTAAAAAAAAAAAATCTAAAATGAGAACTCACAAGCTGCTACCAGGGAAGGCTAATTTGCAACTGTAAAAACACGGGTGGTTCCGAGGAAGAAACAGAAATTTGCAACAAAAAAGAACGGCTGCAGACAGAGATTCCTCATGAGGGCTGAGCCAGACCGATTGATACCTGATGTGCATCTGGGATAAGACAATTAGAGTCATCATGAGTATGCATCCCAATGCCAACTTCTGGAAACCTAATCAAGCGCTTGCCTCTGCCCAGAAAAGCAGTTTCAGAGCACAGGAGTCCCAAAAGAAAACACATGAATATGCAATCTGAGCAAAAGTGGACAAAGGAACCTTGCCTTAGGGGAAATAAACTGTATATAAACCAAACCGACCCCTCAGCGGCCAGATTTGTGAACGGGGAAGGTTCAGGTTCGGTGTGATAAAGGCTGACCGCAAGTTCACCCAATACTGATCCTGGGATCAGTGTTGTCCTTTTTATTGTGGCTTTCTGTGATCGCTGTTTGTAGTGAAATAAAATTTGCTTTTGATTATTAGTCTGGCTATTTCATTTGTAACAAGGGTATCAAAAAAATCTTAATATTTCGTTCAGTAATTTTTATTTATTGCCATTTAACTCTTATTTCTCCAGACTTACTTCATTGCTTTATTTGCTGGCCTGTCTTCCTTTATAGAAAATAGCTGTTTCCCTGTGTGTGTTTTAAATGAGGTAAAAGCTTCTTGAGTAACTACATGTTTACACTTTTTTATTTAAATTTTTCTGCTACGATTACTTTTTTCTCCAGCCCAAATTGGTCTAGGGAGAGCAGAAATGCATTTTAAACCTATAAATTAAAAGTGCTATGCTCTTACCATATTACTGTACCCACTGTTAAATGAGACAAGGAAGCTGCAGAAATAGCAGTTCAGTTGGAAATATCCTTGCAGAAAGCCATGCTGGATCACACAGGAGGAATATGAAACAGTATTTAATAGAATGAAAAAAAACCCACCATGGATAATTTTCTCTACAAGTTCAGTTGGGAAGAAAACACTGTGGTGTAAGTGTATTCATAGACTGCAGGGAGTGAATAAATTAATAGGATTTTTGCATCCAAATAGCTCTGTTTGAAAAAACTGAGCTTTAATCCATTGTGGTTTTTTTTCTTCAGGTAACAGATGTTGGTGTTGTAGCACTAGTGAGTGGAACGTGTTCGAAGAATTTAAAGGTAACTGACATAACCTAATAAGAAAGGGATGAACAAAAGAAAATACCTGTATTTTGAAATTATAATTACTGCTACCAACAGGAATACTTCTGAGGGAGGGCTTTTACTGACTGACTTTAATTTCTGGCCTCTTTCAAGATCCTTGGAGTTTATAAATCGGAAAGACTTTCCAATAAGACTTTTTTTTACCCTACAATCTTCAAAATATATTTTACCAATTCCCAGTTTCGCTAGATGTGATGGTCTTTCTTTCTGCATTTCTTCTTACATGTTGTATTTACTGATAGGTAAGGCAATTTAGAGGAGGGGAAAAAAGTTAGTAATAATCTGTTTCTTTATTCTGCTTTTCATGTTTTCCCAACATGTACAAGAGGCAGTAGTTGTACAGCTGCAGAGAAATGAGGAAAAGAGCAGGGTTTTAGAGTAATCTTGAAGAAGTTCTTTGATTTCTTTTAGGAACCATGTAGATAAATAGAAAAACAAGAAACTTCAGTAGAGGCTATTTTGGGAAATTTTGGGAAACACCAGAATTTAGTTTGGGTTCTGTTCTCCTTGAAAACCAATTGGTAGGAAAATGTCATAGGCAAAGTGATGGGACTCAAACACCATGGAGTCTCACTGAAGAGTTTTCTCAGATGTCTTGAATGGTGTGTGTGTTGGGAAAACTCAGCTTTATGTTTTTAGTTTAGACTCTTTACAGAAAAGCTTTCTTGGTTTTCCTTGGGATATTTTCCTGCTCTGTAAAGGACCACAGAGGTCATAATTCCTTCTGGTTGGTGATCTCTGAAACTGGTTGGGCAAAGGAAAACTTTGCCTCTCAAACTCTGGATACTCTGACATGCTCTTGTCATTCCTGTTTTCCCAACAGGAGATCCACATGGAGCGCTGTGTGAATCTGACGGACATTGCTGTGGAAGCCGTCCTTACTTATTGTCCCAAGATACACATTTTTCTGTTCCATGGATGCCCACTGATAACAGGTAGGTCTAATCACAAGAAGATAATTACTTGCTGATCATACCTTCTTACTTTCTGAAAAACACACTGTACTCCATAAGTAATCCCAAACAAATAATAACTTACTGGATACATCATACACTGAGATTTTCAAAGCAAGGTGAGACTTTTGCTTTGAAATGTGGCAGCCGTCAAAAAGAGGGGATTTTTTGTTGTTGTTTTAGAAAGTGGATTTTTTCTTCCTTTTTTTTAAGCCCCTCAGCATGCTGATAGAGACCCAAAGACTTCAGAAAAATATTAGCATCTTAAACCCCTACTCTATTCCAAAAGTGTGGAACAGCACCCATTCAAGAAACAGTCTATGGGTGTTTTAACTTCCCTTAGTTTCTGATGCTTTACAGTTAGGTGATTTTAGAAAGAGCCCAGGAGGATTTGGATTACTACTGATGAATTGGAAGTGTGATATTGTGATAGGAAAAGAAGCATAAATGCAGATATAGAATTCCTTTACTGTGTTGTGTACCTATTCTAAACAGCACCTTATATTCTGAATGAAAAACAAGAAATTACTTTGTTCTTTTCAGATCGTTCCCGAGATGCTTTAGAGCAACTCATCGTATCAAACAAAATCAAGCAACTAACATGGACTGTTTACTGATTATTTATCTTGTACATGTGAGTGTCAAGTTTACAGGTGGGAGAGCTCCTTCAGCAAACAAGCACCTTGGAGAAGTAGGTGGTGACTTTTGTGCCACCAAGTTGCATCCCTCCTGCTTCCCACTGGAGGTCTCTGTTGCCATTCCAGTCCTTGCCTGTGAGCCTGGGCTTCCCCGTTGTCTCTCCTTGGAGCCCTGCCCTGAAGAATTGATGGTTCTTCATTAAGAGGAAAGTTAAACTATAATTAATAATTAAGCTCAGGCATCCTGAACTGATGGATTTGGCTGCTACTGAGTATCCTCTAACAATTTAGCTACGTGTAGAAACCCGATTTTGGTAAGTCTGTGTTCTGAGTTTGTATTCTGGGGTAGTGCTTGCAATTGAAAGTACCGAGCCCAAATGTAACACTGACACACAGAAGTGTCTCTAAAGTTGGGAGTTAAGTCTAACAAATATCACTATACAGAACTAGTGAATCGAGGTGGCATTAACAGCAATACAAATGTACTTTCAGTAGTAACAAAGAATCTCCTTTCACCGTGTACTTCTGCTAGGTCTGGAATTAAAAAATGTAGGTACCTTACTTCTGATGTTACTGATGTTGCGGTTTTATGTTCTTACTTACCATCAAATACTTGCTGGATTTTTACACATCCAAAAGCACAGCCTGTGAATGTGTAAACATAAACTTGCTTTGGAATTTTTATGGTGACTTCACAAATTTCAAAGCAGTAGCTGTGACCAAGAAAAGGATTTTATATATGGGTAAATATTTCATTTGCTCTGACTTTAGCCTGTGTTTCTACATAAAAAGCCCTTTAGGGAACAAAACACTAGTACTCATAAGCCTGTCTGTGAGTGAAATAGGACCAAATGTAGTGTCTGAGCACATAAACTGCAGGATGGTAGAGTATGAATTCTGCTGTGTTCTGCTGCAGTTCATTATATATCCGTTATAGATCCCCAAAAGTTGAAAATATCAATAAATTTATTGTTCAGTTTTAGTCATATTAAAAATAATTTTTGAATTGTAGAATGAGTTTATTACATGATAGAGCACTTTCTCACAATTATAAGTCATGTTCCTTGGCTTTTGTCAATCAGCATAACCTCTAGTGAGATTTCTATGATTTCTGCTCCTTAATGCCAGCCATTTTAGCTTTATAAGGGCTTGGAGTACACTGGGTTCATCCTCTGGATCTGGAAGCAGAAGTATTTAGCTGTGGTGGTCTAACATGGATTTGATGAAATCTGGACATCTATAGAGTTCAGGCAACCATAAGGAATATGTTTATTTCACCATTTAACTCTTGTCATAGCCACACCTAAGTGTTGCAGAAATAAACCATTTTTGTATCAATCTATTTAAAGTTCAGGTCTAATCACATGGAAGGTATTTTTTGTTGCCAATATTAAAGGATATTATAATGTCTGACAATAATCTTTGTTCTTCTGTTGATTATATGGTTTATGAAAGTGCAAGTCTATTTAGAAAAGTTGTTCAGGTGTAAGTAAAAATGTATTTTTCCAAGAGCAGCATCTAAATCCCTTACTCTTGTTGCATGAGTCAGCCCAGTGATGAATGTGTTCCTATGATCCTTGTGGGTGTAACTGCACCAGTACAAACCATTGGTGCAAGAAGTTTTCCTACAGTAGCCACAAGCATCTGACAGCTGTCACTGCAGCAAATCCTTTCACCAGATAGAGGTCTAGTAACGTAATCTACATGGTTTTATTTCTCTCTCTCTCTTTTTTTCTTAAGAGTAGTTTATTGTTATGCCCTGTGGAATCTCTGGATCAATCAGGGCCCATAATTCCTTTGAACTCTTGGACAATAAATCTGTGTTGCACTATATTTGATATTGAATCGTATAGCTGTTTAGGCAGCTCTGTGAAACAACAGTATGGCTAACCTCAGTAGAAAAGTTGTCCTTTTTCTCCTTGCTGATATCACCTTGGGTTTGACATGTTGGAGGCAAATGCGGCTCATACTACTGTGTCCCAAAGTGTGCCTGTAGATTTACCATCTTCCTCTACAGCCTTCTCTAATGTGTAACTTAACAGTACATCCTCACCTGGTGCTTAAAAAGCTGTACAACACTGCAATGAGGTAACACTGTATTTTTAGGCTTGAAAGTTTAATGTAAATTACTTTAAATCCTTCAGCATTAGAGCTTGAGTTTGCCCTTGTGTGTTTAGTATTTGCATAACTCTAGTGGAATGTTTTTTGGTTCACAGTAATTTTCAATAAATGTTTACAGGCACTGGGTGAAGTGGAAGAAGAACCTCATGGATGTGCTTACCACTTCATCTTCTCTATTGTTTGGACATTGTTATTGTTGTGAGCCTTGCAGAATATTCTCATATTGTTCTGAAGATTAAAGTTTAGAAGTTGGCTGTTTGGATAGTTCTGAAAACTTGTTGGATTATGGAACCATGTGCTAAACCTCCTACTTCAGGAATACCATGGTTTTCTGAGTGAGTACTACACACTTCTTCACATTTGTAAGCTTCCACCACTGTTACCCCACGCCTTTAGAGGGGCAACACGTTGTGATGTGGGAGTGGACCTTCACAGAGGACAGCAGGCAGCAGCTTGGTGAAACATGGAAAGCTCTTTATTATCTGACTCCTAAAGGCTTATATACATTTTGTACAGAGGGCCAAGATTGGCCCAAGGAGGTTACAACCTCCTGACTCCATTGGTCAATATGACCATCAGTCAAGTTCTCTCTCAGAGAACAAGAATGCAAAACATAGAGATAATTTCTAAGAATACTTATTGTTTACATGAAGCAGCGTGAGAAGGTGCTGCAAAGACTCAAACACTTGAAGGCAAGAAATTCAGGGACGACATCTCACCCTTTTTGCCTTTAAAAAAAGAAAAAAGGAAAAAAGAAAATGAACTACAGTTCAATTTCTGTTCCCATGGGAGGACCAGTGGTTCCTCCTCTGTTGACCTTCATTTGGTCACGGTTTCTTGCTTTTCACATTGCAGGGTTAGTGAAATTCTGTGGCACCTGTAAGGTGCTCCATGGCATGCAAAGCCTTTGCCAATTGAATTTGCGGGGTTTTACCCTGCGTTCCCCGTTTTTGTTTTTGAAGAACCAGGCCTCTGTGGCACAACAAAAGGTTCTTCAGCAAATGGAACAAACAACATTGCTGACTCCCTTTAAATTGAACAACCCATCTGTGTGCCATGTCCACCACAGAATTTAAATCTGTGACTAAATGAAAAAGTTTCTGGGAAAACTGTGGAAATGCCATGACAGCAGCCCCAATACCAAATGGGCTGCCCATCCTCAGGGGCTTCCAAAACTTGCCCTCAAAATCATCCTTCCAAGCAACACTGGCCTACTTCATCCTCCCAAATCGTCTGTAAAGACAGTGGGCCCTTGCACTAAATTTCTGAATATTTTTGGGCCGTAAAAAGAAATCCAAAGGATTCTTGCCACTCGCAACAGCTCATGGCTCCAGAGCATTTGGCAGAAAAACACTGCTTGCAAAGCTCCAATCAAATTCCTCCCATAATACTGAAAGTATGAATTTTACAAAAATCTGCACCCATCAAATTCACAAGCATTGTTGCCTGCATTATCAATCGAGCAATGAGCTCATACAAAAATGATTGATTGCCATTTTTGCGGCTGAAATTGAGCAATAATTAGCTCAAACAAAAAAATTGATTGTTTGTTTATTTTTTCAAACAATATTTTGCCGCCTTGTGGCAGATGGGGCAAAAATGACCCATTCCAGAACGTGCAAGGAATTGGACATTCATCAGCCAGTGATACCTGCAGGATACAAATGAATCACAGAAAACAATCATTCAGATTCACAATTGAGGATTGGCTTTTTTGGAGGTGTTATAAAAAACCTCCAGTCCCCAGAGTTCTGTTTCGATGCAGAACACAGGAACATCCCAGGACTGGTTGAAATTTCCAGATGATCCTGGTCCATCAGCTCCCAAACAAGTCACGAAGGGCGATGAATGGATCTTGAAAGACAGTCCATTCCATCTGCTAAACAGCAAAGGAGAAAATCACAATGTCCGTTCCAAATTGTTCCAGGACAGTCTTTGATCAGAGCAACAGTCCAGTGAAATCCAGGCAGCTCAATACTTCAGAGCAACTGCCTTCTCACCACCGACTCTTTGTCCTGTGAACAGAAAACTCAAACACAAACAATTTTGGTCCCTTCAGGGACACTGATAGGGAGAGGTGGGTGTGGGATTAAACCTTCCCCACAGACCTCCATCGGCTGTGGGGACTGGGAAGACTCTTCTGTCTGAGCACGCTTCCTCTTTGCACCCCACTGCCCTTTTGACAGAGGCTGGCCTTTCACATGGCTTGCCTTGCAAACATCTGCCATGTGATTCGGCCGTCCACACCTTCCACAAAGAAACAAGGGAGTGATTTCTCTTTTTTGCATTCTCTTTCTTTGTTTCTTGCTGGCCTGAGCATTAGATGAGGCATCATGCACCTCTGATTCCTGTCCTGTGTGCTTCACAGGGACAGGGGTGAGAGATTTTCTCACCGCACCTGCTGGGCTGGGGAATCCATCCCTGCCCTGCAGGGGGCGCCGTGCTGACTCACGGCTGCTCACAGCATCAGCCTCGGCTGGGACATCACCCGAGACTGGGGGAGATCCGGCATCCCGGGACCCTCTACAACGGGGGAACAGCCGCTTGTGATTGCGCTGTCCCTTTAAAACGAACAGATCGGCTGCAGCTGCCTCCGCCGCGCTGCTCCTGCTCAGCGCGGGGGGGAAGGGCAGCACTGGGAGAGGCGTGTCCCGCCTGCCATTCACAAGCGGAGCCGCGGCTGTGGCTCCGATGCCGCCCGGCTGCACCGCGCGGCGCGGGGCCGGCCCGCCCTTTCTGACCGGCGGCACCGGCCGCTGCGGGGGGGTTTTCTCCCACCCCGGGGCCGTGCAGGGGGGCCCTGGGCTGGTCCCTTCACTCCTTGGGACCGCCCCGTCCCGCGGGGGCTGGGCAGGCTGCATTGCCCACCCCGGGCCGGCCCCGCCGCTTCTCGGGGCCGCCCCGCCCCTCACAGGCTGGGCAGGGCCCCACCCCCGCTCTGGCGGGCCACTTGGCTTGTCGCCAGATTGCGCGGACCTGCGTGCCCCGTGCAAGTCCCCGCCGCGGGGGGGAATGGCTGCCCTGCCCGGCGCCCCGGGATGGCGCGATCCCGCGCCGCCCCGCCGCACGGAACATTCCACCGATGCCCCACAGTGCGGACAGTCCACAAAAAACACCCCGCCCCCCCGAACCGAGAGTGCTCCCGGCGCTTCCAAGGCCGGGAAAACATGGGGGGGGAGGGAAGTGGGGGAGGCGATTTTTCCCCTCTGCCGCCGCTTTTTCCGCGGCGGCTCGGGACTGGGAGGGGGGGCCGATCCCGAGGGGCTCTCAGAAGCCCCGAGTTTTTCCACACTCCAGCGCCGATGAGGCGTGGGTTGGGGAGGGGTCTGCTCCGCAGGAGACCCCGTGCCCGCCTCAGCTGGTACGCTGAGTGCAGGCAGGCTTCCCGCCATGCTGCTGCGTTTCCGAGGAAGGGGAGTCGGCTGTCCCGCCCGTCTCCGTGGAGCCGGGACAGGAGGAATGATTCCACCGTCTTCCCTGGCACCCAGCCTGATGGGGCTGGAGCTGTCCTCAAAGCTGGAAGGCTGTACTTTAGGCAGCACTTTCTCCAGCTTGCTCCAGGTGGATATGAGTTCCAAAAGTTTCACACTGCGATTTGCCAAGAAACCCTGGAGCAGATAGTCGCCCAAAGACTTCCACTCTGCTGTAGAAAAAACTTCTTCAAGGCTGCAAAAAAACCCATGAGTTCTAGCATAATAGAACAATTTCTGGAGAGCATCTCCAGGAAAGGAGACTTCTTGTCTCCGCAGGACCTCAAGGCAAAGGTCCACCATGAGGGTTTCCTCATCTGAGGAGAGTTTAGAGATCATTATCTCTTACCACGATACCTCAGGCAGAGCAGGTACAGTCTCTCACTGGGCAGACAGGTCCACCAACGTGCAGTTCTCTTGCAGTCAGAGGTCACCGGCGTGACCTGTTCTCCCACGTCAGGAGTCCGTTCAGACACGGACAGTGTCCAGATGTGCCGTTCAGACACAAAGGGTCAGCAGATGTGACCCAGCTGCAGTCCAGACACGGAGGGGTCACCACTTGTTATGGGAGACCCCTGTTCCCACACGTTCGGGGGCACCACTTGTTACCCCACGCCTTTAGAGAGGCAACACGTTGTGACGTGGGAGTGGACCTTCACAGAGGACAGCAGGCAGCAGCTTGGTGAAACATGGAAAGCTCTTTATTATCTGACTCCTAAAGGCTTATATACATTTTGTACAGAGGGCCAAGATTGGCCCAAGGAGGTTACAACCTCCTGACTCCATTGGTCAATATGACCATCAGTCAAGTTCTCTCTCAGAGAACAAGAATGCAAAACATAGAGATAATTTCTAAGAATACTTATTGTTTACATGAAGCAGCGTGAGAAGGTGCTGCAAAGATTCAAACACTTGAAGGCAAGAAATTCAGGGATGACACACCACAGCACCTGGCAGTGGGAGAGTTGTAGGTGCACTGTGTTTGATGGTGCAGTTATTAGCTCCCCCTCACTGCCTGTTCAATAATTGACTGCTAAAGTTGACACTTCCTGTAAGACTGCTCTGAAAACATTGGTTACTTCTTCAAGTAGCTACATTTACAGCATCTTACCTGAGGATCAGGGGATTTTTTTACCATGTTTGGCAGATGAAACTGAGAATGATTCTGGAGTTTGTCCAGCAGCTCCTCAAGAGAAGAGCAAAATAATTGTATTCGACTTTTATTCCATGTTTTTATTTAGTTACCCTCTGTCAGAGAAGTAAAGTCGTCTTCATCTCTCAGCAGCTTCCCAAAGTGAGAGATTGCCTGGTTTACCCTTGCAAAGGGTAACATATGGAATGTAGATCATTTGACCCTACTCTCAAGGGGATGAGGTTACCCCATAGCTCATACTATTTATTCACTTTCCATTTATTGAAGCTTTTACACTGGCTGGCAGTCAAGAAGCAGAGTTTAGATTTGGGTGCAACTCCCACATAATCACTCTGGCAGTTTCAAGGACAAGGAAATTTTTTATTATAGAGGGAAAGGGGGAGAGTCAAATTAGTTACTTTGACATTCAGAAGAGATACTCAGAAAAAGAGCAAGGCACTTCAAGTTGAGCATATTATGAGCTAATAATCTAGTGGAGAATTTTATGGAGGACAGCAATAATTTTCTATATTTAGAATTTTTCTATAAATAAGTTGCAAAAGCCTGTGGAAGCAGTGCAGTGGTCCTTCAACCACAGCCCTCTTCCCACAGCAGTATGCTGGACATCCAAAACATTTCACAGTAACATCAACTAGACACAAACATACATGGGAAACATCAAACATGCAAACTCCTACATGTAAGTTGTCTGTAGGTCTGCACTTCAGTGCAGGCCCCTTTGAACACAGTTTGCATGTAGCTTTTACCTCAAAATGAGCAAAAGCCTCAGTGAGTATGATTGGATTCAGTCCAGTGAAGGTACAGTAAGCTGCTTTACTTTAACAGATAATGTTCCCTGTTTAATTCCCATTTTTATTTTATATACCTGCAAAAAGCCAACCAAGACAAAATCCCATAGAAAGGCAGCTTCAGGAGTTGTCTGAGCTGTTTGAGGGGTGATAACTCCAGACAATACTTGATGTTAGCCCATAGTTTTCTTGTCTTGTGTTCTCAGGCAGTGAATATTCTATAACTTTGTGCAGCTGACTGCGAATGCTGTGGCTTAAAAACTGATGCCTGCCAGGGTCACCAATCAGCACTTCAGTTTGGTGAGTCCTGATGCACTTCTGTAGCCAGCGATGCAGACCATCAGCAAGTTGCTCATCATAAAACATATCTCCTAGAACTATGAGGTCCCAGTTGCCAGCCTCTGAATTGATGATGTTCTTAATGGTGATGGGGAAGGGATTCAGGTGGTTCAGTTCACAGTTCAAGATCATTGCCATTCCTGCAACTGAAAAAAAAATCATAGGAAAATTAAAGTTACATTTTAGGAGTCTGCCATTCAGCCCCCTTACATATTTCTGTGACACATCTTTCAATTTCATCTCTCAAATATTGTTGTTCATCCTATCTAGGGGGGCTTCCACAGTTTTTATGATGAGTCAAAATCTAGCGTGAAATTATGAAATTTTATCCTCATTACACCATGACACAGGGAAGAAGTATTCCTAGAATGGATACCAATGGAAACCAATCATGGAATTGAAGTAGAATATAATAACTGCCTTAATCTATGGCTATACTTCCTACCTAATGAGTAACTAAATTATTAATAAACTGTATTCATAAGTCAATTATGGAAAGACAAAGTCTAGAGGAAAAAGACAAAATCTGGGCCCTGATGTACATGAAAGCACAGGAAAATGCTATGGTCTGACAGAGAAGTCAACTTGCTGCTTGTGCTTGGAGTTCTCTCCAAACCAGCTGTGATGGTGTATGGGCGACACTTGCAGAACCTTTCCTGTTTGTTCTAAGGAGCTATGGAGATACACCTGGGCCAAAAGAGGCTGGTACAACCCAGCTTCTAATACTGGCAAAACCCAGTCCTCTTTTTAGCATTTTTAGGATTCTGTTTGGTACTTGAATTTCTCCCAAATGGAGTAAAGAATAGTTGTGTTAAAAGTGCTTTAAGAATCAGTAGGTATCTTTACACAGAGATGAAAAAGAAGCCTTACTAGGGTCAATGTCATTGGCAAGGACTTGAGATGCACCGCTCATCACAGCGGCGATTGCTGTTGCTCCACATCCACTTCCAAGATCCAGGACCGAGCGCCCTTTAACCACACGTGGATTATCTAAAATATACCTGAAAAAGAAAAGCTGTTAAAGCCGTGAACAAGAGCATGCAAATTTCTCAGGTTTACATTGCACTGCATAAGAGTTTCTTGCCAAACATGCAATGAAGTGTGGTACCATAACACTAGTCCACCTGTGCAGCTGCCACAAAACTCCTTATTTGTCTCAGATGATATAAAAATCAAGAACCATCATTTTTCTCCATTAGTCCTCCCCCACCCACAAACAAAAAGAAATTCAGCCAAGTAAGCAACATTTTATGTCAGTCAGCATTTTCTCTGACAAGTGAGCTTATCTCTTAAGTAGACACAAACTGGTAAATAGACACTTCTAGGTAACTAGAATTCATCAGAATGCATGAGAAATAGTAAAGTAAGGGTTTGTAAAAATTAAAAGCAATCTGACTAAACAAACATGATGTATTTACAGTGTATATAGTGCCCACCTATCAGTCGGAAACACTGCTTATGCAACTGCTTGGGAGAGGAGGAATTTCTCCTCTTACTTATCGTGAGCCATGCAGATAGAGATGCAAATACTTTGAGACTGCTTAGTGTTGCTCCTGAGTAGCAATGTGAAAAAGAATAGAGCTGTGGTGAGCAGAAAGGGTATCTTCAACTAATTGCTGACACCTGCCAAGAGAAATCCTGTAAAACCTTTGTGCTGGAAGTGGAGAACTGACAGAAGTCAAGTAGCAGTTACTGTTAAATACTATGAATCATATTATAACCATTGCAGAGGGTTCAGAACTTTAACAACTGCCTTGAAATTCAATTGGCTGCAAAGGGAAAGCCTTAAGTGTCAGGGAGAAGAGCCCTGGGTGAAATGAATTACTGCAAACTGCCATAATTTTACTACCAATTTCCATAACTACTTCTGAAGTAGAAACAAGAAAGGATTCTACATTTGTGTTATCTTTTGACAGGGAGAGCGATAGCTGACTCTTCACAGAGGGCTACAGCTTTTGCAGGGGAATTCCATTGCAGATCACTGTAACAGAAAGAGTGATGTACGTTGGGAATGGATGGATGGAAATGTCTGGGCCTGGAAGCACCAGCAGGAATGGCACTAAGAGGCCTAGTAAGCTTGTCAAGTGAAGGACATTAGTGTCGAGACTCAGCAGCTCAGGTGTTTAACAGCATTGCTCTAAGGCCATCACTCCCCTAAGGACAGCTCTGAGTTTACCAGACCAAGGACAGGTGTAGGGTCTCCCCAGAAAGGCTGTGTTCCTCCTTTCTAGGAGCTCTGCTTGGATTTGCATGACTTTCCATTAGTAATTTGTGCAGGGCATTATGTGGCCCTAATGCTGCAAATGCCTTGTTTCCAGCTGAATGGTTACTGTGTTACTGCTGCTGATTGTGGTGACTTGGGATAGCTGGATGCTGCTGTTTCCCCTGGCACAGTGCGCAGAGTGTCTCTGCCCTCCTGGCTTAACCAGGAATCTTGGATTACACCAAAAGTAGCAGCTTGAAATAGGAAACTCCTGATGCTGTGGAAACGCCAACTGTTAAAGGAGGACAGTTATGGAGGCAACCATATGTTTTTGTGCTCCCTCTTTACTCTTCCAAATTATGCAACTGATTTCTGACATTTCTTAATACATCTAACCAGTGCATAAACAGTAAGACAATAAGTAATGAAATGCCAGATAATTATTACCGCTACCCAAATATCTGAGCATAAAATCATATGATAACAAAATGAAGAGATTAACTAATCTATTTAATATACCTTATATTTAGAAGCACTCTAGTTCATCTACACGGCAGGCTAATCAACTCATAATTTAACAGTAAGACTCATCTTTTACCTGGTCAAAACTGCCTTCTTATTTATGCTTTCTTGCAGAAAAAGAGTAATGCCTCAATTCAGATTCTTCCCTTTCATCTATGTGGGGACTCTCTGACAGCTTGTTCTCTGCTGTAAAAATTAAGATTTTTTTTTTTTTTTTTTTTTTTTTTTTTTTTTTTTTTTTTTTTTTTTTTTTTGTTCTGCTGTTCAAATGAGAGGTTTGATTTTACAAAGTAAAAGAACTCTAGTTCTTGGGAATCAGTAACATTAAATACATTTTGACAGTCAGTGGCCAAAATCAAAATGTGGCTTCTGAAGCCACAATAAGTCTTGACAATAAGGCTGCTGAAATCCTAGATGAGGAGAGTTATTCAGGCTAACCAGCACTCCCAAGTGCATCGACATTGAACTACTTTTCCCAACAGACCAGAGGCACATCCACACTCCTATCTGTCTCCAACAAAAAAACCACACACATTATGACAAAATAGCAATCCTCCTGTTTGGAGTGATAGAATTAAACACCTCACTAGGTTTTGATGGCAACTGCACGGCCCTTCCATAGATATAACAAATTTCTATTTAAAAGATGCAAATGATTTTACACAGCAGGTGCTGGAACTTGCTGCCAGCCAGCAGAGATTGGAACACTCCAGTATAAGTAGAGAGGAGGATGGATCATGCACCCATAATAGGCAAACACACATCACTAGGAATTGCTACAAACAGAGCCACGTGTGGTGAATTGTGCTGCATACCTGGAGAGGGCTTGGCCTCCTGGCCAGTAAATTGCCCAGAAGGGGTCCCCATAAGGCCACAGGTCAGGTTTTTCTCTCCAGAACCTGCAGCGAGGGGTGAGGAGGCGCAGCCGGATCTCTGGTGTGAGGTGCCCACTGTTGGTGACCTCGGTGTTCTCCTCCAAAAATGCTCTCACCTCGGGGTCCAGAGACTTGCCTGTGCTCCAGTGGCAGCAGCGCTTCCAGCACAGAGAGGGGCCTCCCCTCCTGCTTCTCCACACCTTGGCAAGGGTGGTCTGCCTGCCCAAGAGAAGGAGCCACTTCCAGTCATGGAAGGCCATGCTTCCCCAAGGACTTCAGCCTTCCCCAGGAGAGCTTGGAGCACAGCTTATCTGAAGCAAGTGATGAGGCACCAAGCTTGAAACAAACTCACACGATGTTGTTTTTCATAGTGATGGATGACAATTCCTGCAAGGAGAAAAATGCTATGTAAGTGATGTTTCTTCAGTGATTCCAAGGCTTTGCACCACCAGGGACTTTAAGAAGAGGAGGTCCCTGTGCTCTTGTGCCTTGCCCCTGCCCAGTCTTAAGTCTGAAAGAAGTGGTATTCGAGGAAGAAGCTATCAAGAGACCCATTCAGAATAGTAGTCTAAACTCATCCACTAAGAATCAACCAGTTAGTGGGACAGCTGATAGAGCTAAAAATTAAATATGCAAACTTTTAACATCTCTCTCCCTCTGCCCTGAAGATATACATAGAGCAATCTACTCTTATTTAGGGTTCTTCCACTGAATCTTCAGATTTTTTCAGGAGGACTCTGGCATTGCAGGGCCTGTGGATATAGCAGTGGTTATCAGTAGGTTGTTTGAAGAGACACCATTATTTACTAGTTTTATAATGGTGATGAATCTTTATACAGAAGCATTTTTTAAAGGCAAGCAATTAAAGGATTTCCTCTCTCCCTAAGATTTATCAATTTGCCAGCTCCAAAATTAACAAAAATAGAAAAAAACCCCCAAACTGATCCTAACCAGAGTAGTCCCAATTCATCACATTTCAGTCTGTATTTTAAAGGATTGGTTTAGTCTCATGGTGCAATAATCTCATGTGGATGCTGTCAGCTGTAGAAGAAAGCAGACTTCCATCCCTGTAGCTCATTCTGAGACACATGCTCCAAGCTGTCTGAAGAGAAACTGAAGCCAACACATTTAAATCAAGTTTTTAAAAGGTGATACGTTCAGACCACTCAAGGTGTGCAATACACTTAGGAGAATGAAAGATTGGTGTGTTAGAGATTAGGTTCATTTAAGAATCAAGAGAATGGAGAGTGGAGAGCCACAGCACTGCATTGAGAAGCAGAGCCTCTCAGCATTTTATCACCAAACTTTTCTCACCCACGGTCTCTTGCAGACCGTGGGCCTTTCCTATGCTGATCCTGCTAGTACACTCAGCAAGAAGTGGCCTGAAACGAGAGGAAATGTTTTACAGCCTTCCTCCTTAGATCTCCTTCACCCATACTTTAGTATTTCCATATCCTTTTTCCTTCCTCACCTTGCTCTCTAATTTCTTTTCAAAAGCTCAGACTTCCTTGCTTCAGGGCACAGCTTTTGAACCTCCCCTGAAAGCGATGACCAGAGACACATTTCAGGCCTGTGCTTCCACAACAGCAAGACTGCAAGTACAAACAAACCAGAAACTGAACTCATTGTTTTGCAATTGCTTTCTCTCTTCTGTAGTGCTTTTCACAAACCAGCAGAATGATGCGTGAAGAAAAACGACTTTCATCCCAGCCCCGACAATTTTTCACAACAAAAGAATCATGGACAACTTCACTATCGAACAGCTGTTCAGGCTGTCCTTAAAACTAGACAAAGGGACAAGAAGAAAGAATATGCCAGTGAAACAGAGTTAAACACTTTGTAATTAATTTGATCAGTTTTTCTTGATTTGTCTGTTTAGCAGTATTTTTGTTGTGTGCTGGCTTCTGTTTTAAGTACTGGTTTTAGTTTCATCACTTATTAAAACATTAAGCTGTGAACTTCACGCTTTGCTATTTAGGCTGATACTCCCACTAAATCTTTGTTGAAATGATTGGCTAAAGGCTTTATGTTCCTATTACAAATAAACACACATGATCAAACATTATGCATTTTTCCACACTGGAGAATGTCATTCAGCAGAGTCCATGAAATTAATGAATGCAATTAGCAAATGCCATCCTTCTTGAAGGCAGAGCTCTATAATCCTCATCTGCCTAAGGGAAGCATGATGTTAACTGCAATCAATAGGAGATAAATCTTGTCAGCAAATACTGTATGCTGGCTTTTCTCCATGAATTACTGCAAATTAGCAGGGCTGAGATTCTGTAGCATTTATTTTGCATGGCCCATCACGCTGGTTACTCTCCTGAAATTAATCGTTGGTACAGAAACACCTGCTAAGAGCTCAGCGCTCGGTATGCAAAACTGTGCTTAAATGCTTAGTGAAGGAAGCCATCAGGATGGACATCCCTGTATTTGATACTCCTGGCCCACCCATTTTCCCGGGAATAACATCACGGTGGATCTCCCAGCATGTGACACTGTTGGCTTGCCCGTCTTACTGTAATTCAGTGGGCGAGTAGAGAAGACCAAACCTAGCAAAACATGTAAGAAAAGCCTGACTGTTCCCCGCAAAGAAAAACCCGAACTCCCAAGCCAAATCCCAATTTTTATGCAATTTAAGCTAATATTATTATTATTATTTCATTTTATGCAGCTAGAGCCGTCCAAAGCCCATCTACCCCGCCCCACCTTCCCCTCGGGGGATGCCGGCCCTATCCACGCCCGCCTCTGCGAGGGGTGCAAACGCCGCCCGCGCCGCGGGCCGGGGCCGGGGTTGCCCCGCCATCGCCGCTCGCCCGGCGCTGGGCTCCCGCGGCAAGCGGCCGCAGGCCTTGGGAGCACGGGCGGCTCCTGGCCGGGGCGAGGGGACAGCCGGTCCCGCTGCCCAGCTCCGCTGGAGCGCCCGGCCCGCACGTACCTCCTGCTGCTGCTGCCGCTGCCGCTGCCGCTGCCGCTGCCGCTGCCGCTGCCGCTGCCGCTGCCGCTGCCGCTGCCGCTGCCGCTGCCGCTGCCGCTGCCGCCGCCGCGCTCCCACCCGGCCGCCCGCCCGGCCGGCCTTAAAGCGGCAGCGTCGAAGCGCTGGGCCCGCCGCGCCGCCGCCGAGGCCTCCGCTGCTGCTCGGGCTGGTGATTTCCCGTCCTGCAGCCCCTGCCCCGCTTCGAGTCCGGGCCTCTGCTCGGTGCCGTGGGCTTGCCTCTCCTAATGCCTTTGAAAGGCTTTGCTAAAAGGCTTGCGTCAATGTGAATTAGCCCTGTGTTTAAAAACGTTGATAAAAATCCCCGCGGAAAAAGGAGCGGTAACACACGTCCTAGTCGAATGGCAGGGAAAATTAGGGGGTTTTTCCCCCTTTGCACATCAGATCAAGGGCGCTGTCAGTCTGATGTGGCTCAAGGAAAGTTCTCCAGCCCCTTGGAGACAGCAGCAACTACAGCAGGCAGCGGCCACCGAGAGAGCGCCCAGTCCCGGCTCTGCCCCTCGGACAAGAGGGACCTCTGCCTTCTCCTCTGCATGTTCCATGTACTCCATCCGTCCTGTTCCCATCTCTTGCTGCTCGAAAGATCCTTCGCTTCTCGCCCCAGACCCTCTCCGGTGTGAACAGGAGAGAGGCGGCTTGCCATGTGTAGTGGTGTGGAATTAAGTTTTTAATTTGGTGTAATTTTTATTAAGGTTTTGTAAGGTTTCATTCCTGCAGTCTCCACACCCTTTAAGTACAATCGTTAAGTCACACAATAGGCCTAGGCCATCCCCACTGTATGTCTATGATAGCCCCGGCTCCAGTCGTTAAGGATCTATTATATCTTATCTCGGGTACACCCAGATACTTGGTGGCTCTGGCCAGACCAGTTGGCCAGAGAAGCCTCAGGTAACATCCCACCCCTTTCAAACCCTAAGTGGTAATGTCACATCCCCTCCTGTGGGTCACTCCCCCTCATTGGTATTCAGTTCCACCCCTCTTGATAAGAGCAAGAGAGACGGAAATTCGCTCTCTCTTCTGGTTCTCACCTTCGGACACAAAATCAAGCCTGGACTGCCCAGGTTTCCACCCTGAATAAACACCTTCTCTACTACCGATCGTGAGTTGCTCCTTCTCTGATTTATGCACGCTTCTGCCGGGATCTGGACCTGCCTAAAGTTCACGATATCACGACGAGCCCAGAAAGCCTGAAGGCAGTCTGGGAACAGTGATAGCCGTGTTGTTGCTGTCCCTCAGGTGGGCACAGCTCTGTAGCAGGTAAGGGCCGGACACACCTACACCTACAAACACCGGTGTTTCCTTCGTGGAAAGTGGCCACATTGTCACATGGCAGTGACCGTGACTCCTTGCTGTGGGACAAGGAACCGTGAGAAACAAGTTCACTCTAGAATTTTTAAAAGTTTCATAAGGGGATAAAAAGGGACAATATCCAGCGCTGGAGTGTTTCTGGCCATTGGCCAAAAAACACAAGTTAAGTTTTAACTTAAAACAGCCTTCTCTATATACTGTTACATTTCTGGGTTACATACATATTCATGAGGTTCATACATTATTTAAACATTCTTGTGAGCTTTTGATGTTGCAGGAACTCTTGTGTGGTTTTAACCTCTAAATTATCTGCATGACATCCTGTAGATTAGGTCAATATATTTTATTTCTTCTTGCGGTTCCATCCTATTGTTTCACACTTCATGATAATGAAGAGTCAAGAAATTCTTCTCTAATTCTTCTCTGGTGCTCTGGTTTTTGTCACTGTTATCACTTGCAGGGGGCAGTCAGCAGATGTGAGAAACATAATTGTTTTACACCAATCCTGTAGTTACATAGAAGCATTTTAACATTCCGTGTTTCGCTAAGGCCTGCAATATAATATATTCATCACACCACTATTTCTATAAGCTACATGTCACATACATAAACTGATCTATTCTATTCTAGTAATGAGCAGCTAAAATAAATTATAAATTGTACCATATTAGAATACTTGTGATCAATAACAAAATACAAGAGCTAATATTGTCATTTATAACAGAACCAAACCCATCCACATCCCCTCCAATTCTCCAGTTTCTGAGCGTCACAGAGATCCCTCCAAACGGGCTGACCTCACTCTGAGACCCCTGCAACTCCCCAACAGCTCCCAACCCATCTCTGCCCCATCTTCAGTCCCATCTGCTGGGATTTAGGGAATATGCGCAGCTGCTAACAGGAGTGACAAATGTGGGGTTCTCTACCTTCCCGGTGGGACAGAGTACCAAAATTCTCGCACTGCGTTTTTAAAAGGCTTTTGTGCATTGTCAACGGTGATGTTTCTGCAGCACTTGGGGTCTCAGGGGTTTAAGCCTGGCTGTTTCTGAGCCCAAGCCTGAGTCTGCCGAAATCTCTGAGGTTACGAGGTCATCTAGTGATCTGCCAACTTGTTACAATTAAAATGTACTCTCCAGGCTTGGAAAGCTGCTCGTAAACCAGGATCTTGTCTTTAAACGCAGGTAACCCGCAGTGTCCCGAGAGAAGGTAATCCCTGCATGCTGGGCTGCCCAGTGACCAGGACCCAGACAGAAGCTAGCTCCTCCTACCACACGAAGGCGCCTGGAATCCATAGGTATGTTAAACTACAGGGATACTTGCATGCCTTTTACTCTTCTGAAGCAGGACCCACACTCAGTCTTTTTAGAAATGATTCCTCAAATTGTATAAACATGGACCTTTGTGGTTTCAGCTCAAGGAAGGACATTATTTCTTGGAGCCCCTAGGGGGACTGTGAAGTTTCAAAGGGCTTTCAGTAGCTCTTGCTGGTCCTCTCCAAGAAGGGAGATATTGAAAACACTCGTAGCACCTCAAATTGTGAATAAAATGTGGGGGGTTGTGCCCTCTAGATACTCACCATCATGCTAGGAATAAACACTTGGTAATGTTATCAACATCAGCTCAGGATGCCATGTAAATTATGGTACCAGGATGCTGACAAGTATACAGCTCTACCTTGCACATTTTATTTTATGCCTGATATGGTTCTCAGGGGAGGTTTTATGCTTAGATCACCAGCCTCTTTGATTGATATTTTAACAAGTATTTTCTCAGATCTAGTTTTTCTGAATTTCTGATATATGATTTTACTTAGTAGCTGTGTGAATCTCAGTAAAGTCACTGCTGTCTAATAGAGACCAACATCAAACTTTAAAAGGCAGTTAAAAAGGATAGAATCATAAAATCACAGAGTGGCTTGTGTTGGAAGGGACCTTAAAGATCATCTAGTTCCAGACTTTCAAAGTTGTCTGAGTGCTCCTAGCTGAGAGATTTCTTAGGTGCAAAAAGAGAGGTAAAGTCTTTGCTTCCCAGTAACAGTGTCAGGGATGTTAGAACCATATTTTTTCTCATTTAACTACAAATAATTGGTTGTGATTGTACAGATTCCTAGCATGACATAAGAAAGTCCTGATACCAGTGACAGCTGCCATACCTCTTTGTGAGAGTCTTGGTGAACCCTTTAACCTTTCAGGACAAGCTTTGTGCTGTTTATTTCAGCAAAGTATCAAAGCCTGTTGTCCATTGAGAAAAAGAGTTTTGTTTCTAAAGGCTTTTTGCTTTAGATGGTGACATCTTAAGAATTTCATCTGCAATTCCTGATATGCTGTGCAAACTACCAGAAATGTGCTGGAATTTGCTCTGAGGACAAGGATGTCTTTGATCACCCTGTAACATTGATTTGGTGTATCATGGAGAAGTGCAACACTTGCAAAATGTAGTTGTAGAGTAGCACACAAAGGACTCCTGGGTGTCCAAAGGAATTAGGGGATTACTGGCTGATGCTACAACTGCCCAAGTGTCTGGGGAAATCTTGTTCAACCCAATTAATAACAAAGAAGTGGAGCTGCCCAAGGACAGAGAGGAGGGCAAGGCAGAGAGGAGCTACCTTCACATTAGCAAGCCCACAACTCATGAATCTTCACAGATATAAAGGTTAAACTCAAAGGAAGGCAGGCCAGTGATTCAGCAGCCAGGTGATCTTCCCAGGCCACTGTTCCTTTTCCAGCTGCTGTGGTGAAAAGGCCTTGGTGAATTTCCATGGAATTTCACCAAGGGGAAAATGGATAGATTCAGGATGCTGTTGATTTGCAAAAAGCGTTCCAGCAACTCAGTATGAACAGTCAGGATTTTTGCACATCAGGATCAATTTGTGGTTGCCCAGAGGCTGTGGAAGCAAGTCATTATCAGAATGTATCTGGTGCAAGTAGCTAAGGTAAAATTGAAGCTGAGAGCTCTGGCTAAGTGAGGGAGAGGCAATTCAGTTATTCTGTCATGCCTTCAGCTACAATCCAATTTTAGAATAACAGTACATCTTTTTCAGATAAAGAATAGGCATCTTAACATAACAACAATTACATATTACCTGTGATGTGTCTTGAAAGCACTACATGTGCTTTTCATAGGACTACCTTTCCCCACTGCCTTGCCAGCTGCTTTAGGTTAGGAGCAGGGAGGAGCAGCAGCTAGCAGAGATGAACGCATCAAGTGCCTCCACTGCCTTCTAGCAGTGGAGGCAAGAAGGGGAATTTGTAAGGTGCTGCTATTTTTCAGAGTGGAGGTGGGGTGATGAAGGGAGGAGAAACTGTATTAATCTCATCCTTTTTCTACTGCAGATTCAGGTTTTCTGGCACAGAAAATCTCTCCTCTATGAGAACCTTGTTGCTAAGAGAGAGACGTGGAAAACTATTATCTCTGAGCTCATTCTTCATTTTGTCTTTTGTCCGTGTCTGTGGCTGAAGTATTCTTTGTCTTAGCTGGCTGGATTTATTCATGTGCAGTCAGACACAAGAGTCGCTTTTTAGCATGAATGAAGATTGAAAAGATGCACAGTCAGGTGGCTTGTGCTTCTCTTTGGTGTATTTTTTGGATTCTTGTTTTTCTCTTAAAACCAGAGGGTTCATCTTTTCAAGCCCTGTTTTTGAACAGTTGAAATCTTGAGCTAGTGGGACTTTGGCTCTCATATATCTCATGCAGTAATGATCCTTGGGCCCCTGAGTTTCAGGTCCCAGCAATATTTTGTGATAATTAGCTGAGTAATGGTTGTGCCTGGCATCAGAACATTTATTAGTTTGGGGGTTTTGTAACTGTTTTAGGCATTTTTTGTGTGTGTGTTCCTGCAAAGCCCTGAAAGATGATGGAAGCTGAGTGAATATGGACAGGCATGAAAAAAGACTGCTTAGGCACCATGGAGTGTATCTGTCCTGGTCTCCAGACAATAGGTAGCTAAGTTTTCCTGAATCACACAAAGACATTTTTCATGACCTCATCTCTCCTTACTTCCTGGGACACTCATCCCATCTATCCTCCCTGTGGCTTTGTCCCACTTTCTCTCCATGTGTGATATATCAAGGGCGATATGCAAATCTCATTATTTCAGTGTATATATAAGTCCTTAGCTTTTCCCAGACAGGCAAAAACGGTGTCAAAGATCAGAGCACAGCCAACACTTAGTCTGGAGCATGAGATCATGACCAATAGCTGGGGCCCTAATGCAAGTGATGCTTCCCAGTCTTGGCTATCTGTGTTGCCAGGCAGGCTGCATCCACTACTGTGTTTAAAACACTAATTTGTCTTTGACGAATTCTTCTTCTGCTTAATTTCCTCATTTTTCTCCAAGTAGAGTAATTGCTCCATCTTGTTCCAGAAACAAATCCTGAAACCATAGTACCTTTGGTCATCTGATTTTAAGGATCATGCTAACAGCAGTTGGTGCCAAGGGACAAGGTAAGAAAATCAAGTGTTCGAGGAGTTGCATCAGTTCACAGAAGCCAGCTTGCTTTTGCAATTAAAATTTTCCAGTTTTCCATTGGTGTTCAGATCCTGGCACCAGCAGAACTTTTCCTTTCACCTTCCACATGGTAGTCTGCCAGAAATTTGGACCTGGGGACAAAGAAAAACAATGGAGACCTGAGACAGACAAGATAGACAGGTGGTGCTTACTCTCTAGAGCATCTAGACGAAGCTCTTTCCCAAGGACCTGACTCAACCTGCTTCCTCTTTTGGCTGATGTTTGCTATTGTATCTTGGGAGAGTGTCAGGGTCCTCAAGCAACTTAGTTGTGAGTCAGGGTCATGCTAAGTTAGGACCTGTGCTATTTATTATTTTTCCTTAATATTCAGAGGACATGGAAAACAAATGATACCACTGCAAGGAAAGAAATTGACACAAAACTCCCTTGCAACAACAGCCAGCTCCCTCACATGATGAACAGGATGAAACTGAAGTTGGATATGACAAAGAGCAGAATAGCTACTATTTATGCACATGGAGGCATGGAAAGGTCATGAGGGGCTGAAAAAAATTAGTCTTTGAAACTCCTCTCAATTTTCCTTGATATCCTACAAAGCATTAGCTCCACTGGCTTTCTCATCCATACTTACGCAGCATGTCCTCTAAAACGGGGTGTTTGGCATACCTCTCCTTTAGGATGCAGGCAACTCTGTCACTTTTGTATCAATAGATTCCAAACACACTTGTGAACAGATGAATTTCAAAGGGGTAGAGGATTTCAAAGGTCTTTTCCAAACGAAATTATTCTATGGGCTTGGTTTGCAAAACAACTCAAGCTGACATTGGGCCATATTTAATGTCTTTGTGTATTTCAAGCTTCTGCAAGTTCCGTGTGTTGGCAATACACTGCAATTTGTTTCCCTGGAGGAGAGGACATGGTGCAGTGACACCATGCTTGTTGGGAGCAGGCTTGCTTCCAGCTGGACCTGTTACCTGCAAGGCTGGGCAGGTTGCACAGCGAGCTGCTTGGACACCTCCTTGTCACAGCTCCCAGAGCTCTGAAGAGCAAAGGGAGCCTGCACAGCCCCAGCCTTGTGCTGTGTGATCTCACATCTCGGGTTTCATCAGCTGAGGTGTCAAGCTTCAATGTAAGCAGCTGCATCAAGTGGTAGCAGCAATTGTCACTGTGACCCTAAAACTCTGTCACTGTGACAGCAGTGTCACTGTGACCCTCTTCAGCTGTGGCACTATGAACTGGTGCTGGGGGAGCCAGGGCAGGAGCACCTGCAGGTGAACTAATCCTCAAGATGAATAAATGGCCCAAGAAAAAATGAAGCATACAGGCTCTGTTATCTTCCAGACAAGAAGGTAAGCACTTCCACCACTGAAAGCAGCACATCTCATGTGCCCGTGCTGAGTGTCAGGGCCTTGAGGCACTAATGGGTCTTACTGGCCCTGGCTCTCCTCACACCCTACCCACAGCCCAGGACCCTATTTCAGCACCTCTGGGGCTGTTAGTCCGTGCCCAAGCAATGTCACTACAGGGCTGGTCTCTAGCTCCCTACGGTCCTGCCCAGTCCATTCATGGACCCCCAGCAAGCCATTCCCCTCTCCATGGCCATCCCAAGATCGTGTTCCCAGTCTGGCTCCCTTCAATGTCACCCATAGGCTGATATCAGAGTTGGAGCTTCCAGGTGCTCTGACAGTGCCTGGCACTAAAGGTTGCCAATCATTTCTTGCCTTCATCCCTGCTGGGTAGTGTTGAGCACCAGGAAGCCCAGGCTCTGATTTAGCAGGGAAAATACCTTTTACTGAGTTTTCCCAGTAACAGCTGAATTTTAACCTGGAGGGAGGTACTGAGCTAGCTCATTGCCACATTAGACAGTGTTAAATGCTCCCACCCCCAAAGGGATGTGCTTGATGGGAACTCCTGGAATTGCTCAGAGTGGATCTGGAGCTTAAATAAGTTGTGACTATTGCTTTGCAAGGAAGTCACTAAGAAATATGATCTTCAAGGAGAAGCAAACTGCTTTGATCTCTGTCCTTCTGGTTGAGCTCCTCTGTGTGAGCTCAGAGCTGATTTCCAGCAAAGCATGAGCACAGTCAACCAGCACAGAAAAGCTGCAGTGTAGCTGCTGTAGTAACTCTCCTAAGCAGCAAGTACTGTGAGGAGATATGCTTTCTTGGGCATGAAGAATAAGCGGCAGAGAGATGTGGCCGACCCTGTGGATGTAAATGTTTAGATTTTTGCTAAAAGCACTAGTAGGGAAATTGAAACAGACCCTTGATTAGTATGAACTGCTTCTAGATTCAGAACATAACACCACTGCAATGATGTGATCACAGAGGACAGACCAAAGGCAGTCCTTGCTAAATGACATAACAAATTGTTAAATTTGCAATACATATTCATTGCAGGAAATACTTTTCATCCATCTTTGATTGCATGTTGTATATTGGCTATGTATTCGATGGCTTTGGATTTCTTTAGCGTGCCCTTGGGCTTTCAAGCGTGCAAGGATGCATTGTAATGTAGATGCAGGGTGTCTGACACTTCTTACTGAATGAGGCTTCAAAGGGAAGTTGGAATCAGACTCTAATTACATTTGTAATAAGGCCAAAGACATTTTGACAAAGAGATTACCTGCTGTTCGTGGACAGATTTTGTCCAGAGTGCTTGAAACCGGTGGGGTTTGTTCAGGCTTCCACTGGTATTGGCAGACATGGGATTATCTGATTTTTGGTAACTGAGATAAAGGCAGACAATATTTGTGAGTAGGCTTTGAACACAACGGTGTTACTCAGGTAGATGTGACATCTTGAACGCATCTTCTCTGGAAGCTTTCCCGGTGCCAGAGATAATCTAACTGGGAGCGCAGACCACTGACACAGCTGTGCCTGAACCCCTGCCACTGCAGACAATATTTCTGTGAGCATGTGGTCCAAGCAGCTTGCCAGGATCCCTTCATGCCTTTCTTCTTGCCACAATATGTGCCTTTGAAGCTCTGGTGATTTAAAAAGAAGCCCACAGCCTTTTCCTCATGCTTTACTTGGGCAGCTGTATTACGTTGCAAGACTCTTCTACCTTCTCAGGTCTTTCCCAAAAAGACAACTTGTAAGGGACTGGGGTCCTGGAGCACTGAAAAGAGAGGAATTGGAGTTTAGAGGCAGGAAACAAGCACCTTGAGCAGAGAGCAGAAATTAGTTCAGAATGAAGAGCAGAGGTTTGCTGAATGCCCGCCTCATCTCTGGCCACGGCATCAGTCAGCAGATGATGTTGGAACGCATGGGCTGGAGGGACTCGGTGTCAGGGCTGCTGCCCGTGCAGAGGTGCATCTGCCTCCTGGGGCAATGCCATCTGGCTGGCCTGGGGAACAATAGAGCTTTCTGCCTGGCAGATGTTCAGGCAGCGTTTGCTTTCTTTTCCTGAGGACAGTTGAAACACAGGGAGTCCACTGACCTGACTTGCAAAAGGGTGTCTGGTGCTTTTGCAGGTCGGGTTACAAGCAATTTGGCCAAAGTCACGCAGCAAGTGCTGTCAGAGATAGATGTAAATCTCTGTGTGACTGCTTTAGCTTGATGGTCCCAGCACAACACCTCCATTAGTGCATGACATGCTAGTGATTTATCCAAGCAGTATGTTGCTCGTTAGGTTTTATCTCAGTAACAGAGGGAACAGTCTGTGTGTCTTCTACATCCAAAGAGCAGAAAGTGTACCTTTCTCTGAGCAAAATACTTTGACCCAAAGAACCAAACTGGCACTGAACCAAACAAAAGGTAGTGGTTACATATGATCTTTCTCCTGATTTCATGGAGTGAGAGACTGAAGCAAACCCTCATCCTAATGGGTTGTTTGGCAGGAGAAGGTGCATTTTGCAAGCTCACTATAGAATCACAGGGATAAGTGGAGAAAATTGGCAGGAATCACCACAGATTTTTGCCATACTGTGCCACTGAACATGGGGAGAGGAAAGAGTGGGGTGGTGAAGAACACCAACCTCCAGAAACCAGGCATGGCAACCACAGGACTTACCTAGGAGTGGTTTCTTAGGTGGTGTGTGAAGTCTGAAGTCTGTGTGCCCTATCTGCCTGGGGAGTTGCTGTCACTTCCCCCCTCCAAGACTAAACCCTTGAGGAGGCCAATTCAGGCTGAGGGGAGGTTTGAAAAGCCAGAGAAGAGGCCAGCCCTGAAGCAGAGCTGCCTCCTCAGCAGAGGGATGAGCTGCATGCTGAGAAGCCTGGCTTGCAGCATGATGATGATGTGAATGAAAACGGACAACACAATTCCCTCCCTGCCTATGTTTTGGGATCTCTTTGCTGACAGTGAACTGGATGCACACAGGAGAGGCAGACAAGGCTACAGATTTGTTTGTGAAGGAGGCAGTGGGAAAACAGAGCTAGTCCCAGGAAGGAGGGGGGAAGAATGTGCAATAACCTATTGCATAATCTGAGTTACTTCATGAAACCTCTCCCTCAAGGATCCTCTCAGAAAGCAGATAAGCATGGAATGCATCTATATGTGTTTGCAATGCAAAGGCATGTGTATGATGAATGTACATAAAATTAATAAAATGCAATGGGCTACAATAGGGAATTAGAGATTTAAAACCTTCAAATTTTAAATCACTGGAGCTTCAGAGGTCCTATGACAGAGATTCTGGAAACTAATAATCTTTTACTTTATCTGTTAAATCTGCTGTATGAATAATAATTACATAAGGTGGCAGAGGAAAGCCATGTGCTTCTATTCAAGTTTAATCTTTATAGATATGAGGCAGGTATAGAAGGTGAGCTGCTTGCTTTAATAGTATTATAATTTGATTAGCTATTAGAATATATGCCTGCAGTATCTGCTTTCTAAGCAAGGATGGATTGGGCTGGAGGAAGTATTCTTTGCTTTATGCCTTATGGTTAGTGAGCTGGTTTATTTGGGTTTAGACCCTAAGGCAGCCAACACTTTTCTAATGCTATAAGCAATCTTCTTGCATAAGCTCAGAGAATGAAAATTGCATTTTTTATGAACCTCTCTATAAAATATTCTGCTGTTGTTTTTCCAACCTCTGCTATAGACTCTTCCAGCACTTTGTGCCAGAATGACTTGTATTTTGGTTTTACAGTCCATCCTTAACTCATCCTTATCCCATTTCTTCCAGGTGACTATTCACATCCAGGTCCTTGTGAAGGAGCTGACAACACTGCTCAACTGAAAGTCTGCCAAGTGTTGAAATGTTCTGAGCATTACAAACATTCGTACTGCACCCTAGTGGTTTTCCTTCCTTCTACCCTACAACGTCCCATGATCCCATAGATACTAGAGCAAAACAGGAGAGGCTTTCAATGAAAAATCAATGTGGCTTGGCATTTTGTGAAAGATCTTTGAAAGGGAACTGTAGAGCTGTGCAGAGGAGTGAGCAATCCATCACAGCAGCATGATTTCCAATTCATGGAAGAATGATGAAGAAAATAGAAAGCGAAGCAATGTCACAGCAAGGGGAAGGGATGTAACATTTAAATAGCAGGTTTTTCCACCTCTCTGAAACATTGGGCATTGGCTTCTTGCAGAAGTAGGACAAAGAGCTTGATGGTCTGATCTTTTGTGGCAGATCCTAAGGGCAGGGGAAGCTGACACGCTTGTTAGCTTTGACCCAGTTTAAACTAACAGGTTCTGAAGAATAAAGACTCACTGAGAGGCTAGGAGAGGGAAACCTGGACCAAATTGACATTGAGAGAAATATTCATGGCAACTAGAGATACAAGTACCTAAGGAAGAACAAATCTGCCAAGCCAAAAAACTTCTTTGTTGTACCAGTTGCAATCCAGCTGGTGAAAGAACAAAGCTGCTGCCATGGGAGAGCAGATCAAAGTGAAAGATCTGGTCTATGCCAGTAAGTTTTTTGTGCGTGTCCCAGTCTGAAATTCTCAGTCCTACCTCCTAGCTTATCCCTGTTCCTTGGAGGAACATGTAAGAAATTCTGCCACTGCTTTGTGCTCTGTTGTGCCAGGGACAAACCTTATCTCCCTGGGGTTATTGTTAATATGATTTGAATAGAGGACACCCATCCTATTCAAATCCCTTGTGGAACTTTAACACCTTTTGATGCTGAAAGGAAAAAATACTCATAATCCAACCCACTTATCTCTGATCATCTTAGATGTGTCTCATGGCCCTATCCTATCAGACACTGCTGCTTCCCAGGCTGTACAAATGTTTTTTTCATGGCATTTGACCAATTAGTATGCGCAGCACTTTGTGATGCTTTTAGGCCTCATCTTTGTTTTTCTCTCTTGCAAGAAGCTCCACAGCATCTTCGTGGACTTGCTGTAAAATTATTTTACTTTCGTAAAATTTAAGCACTCGATGTTGCAAGTAGAGCAGAAGTATTGAAAGCAGGGCAGTCTTTTTAAGGAGGCACTGGTGATCAGTGCAGGGTGGGTTCGGATGGTGAAAAGACAACCAAAATGCCTATATTCTGCTAAAATGTCATAAAAGTTATGGATTCCTTGGGGTGAGACCCAGGATGCAGGAAAAAAAAAAAAAACCCATGAGAATGAAGAAGAGTTACTTAAAGCCAGTGTGCAGTATCTAAAGCTAGATGAGCTTGGAGGGAAAGACTAGAACAACTTAGATGGAGGAGTTTAGGGGAGAAAATCCAGGCCCAGGGACATAACATGGCTTAGCACAGCCCAGGCAGGCTGGATCTGCTGGCACTGCTTGGCAAAAGATCTGAGTGGCCTCATTAGGATGACTTTTGTGCCCAGAAGTTCAGTTGTCTTAGGAGAAGAAATCAGTGCCCCCACAAAATTCCCCCACAAAAAAGTGTCTGTGGGAGCTGGACATATAGAAGTGGGAGCTCAACCTCACAGCTAACCCAGGAAGAATGAGTTTATTAATTTTACACCTTCAATCCCATGTGTGATTGTGGTGCTTTTTCCTCTTGTTTAATGCTATATGCACTACTGATTTTATTGAGATTGAGGTGTCTGTGCACTGAACTTTATTCAAGCAAAAAATGCTACCCTGTACAGAAGACAGCTAAACCAAAGCAATCTAGAACCATCTAGCAGCTGTTTTTTACTTAAGGTAAGAAGGTCAGAATCATTGTGTTAATTTTTAGGTTATTTTTAGAAGCATTCTTAACTCATACATCCTTTAGAGAGGCTGATGAAACCTCTGTCTTGGACTTCCTGGAGACATCCATACCACTGAGCCTCAAAAACCAGACACACCTACAATATGAGCACTTCGTTTTGAATGAGAGTCAGAGACTGTCTTGTCAAGCTCTTACCATCTGACCTAGAGCTGAATAAGCAAATACATACAAGTTAATAAACAAACCAAACTAAACAAAACAACCTAGCTCTGGTGCAAAGTCGAGAAAATGACTGGTCTCACGGAAAATTTTTCTGCAGCTCCAGCAAGGTTAAAGTTGTTACTGAGTGCTGCAACCAGAAGAACTGGGGATTGTGAGAGAGGATTCATCTTCTTTTAAAGGTGTTTTTTTTTTTTTTTTTTTTTTTTTTTTTTTTTTTTTTTTTTTTTGTTGGAGGTTGAGGTTATTGGGAAGAGAAGAAAAATTAGTCTAGCTCTTGTCTGCTTTCACTAGAACACTACAGGAAGCTAAGAAATAAAAATTGGAAATTTGATGTGATGGAGAGAGAGAGAGATGCTGACCTAAGGTAGCTTCCAAGTCAGACAGTTACTCCATGTACCTCCATAAAATGATACATGCTGGATGAAATATCAGTTTCCTTGTAGGCATTTTCTTATCAAAGGCACTTGTTGAACCAGGACAAATGTAAACCATAAAAAGAAAAAATGTGATTCGTACTGCTAAGAGGTAAAATAAAGGGGTCATAGGAGTCCACAGTAAGAAAATGACGAGACTGTAATTACTACAGACGGCACGGACCAAGACTAGTAAACAGATGAAACACAAAAGGATAAACGTGAAAATACTGAATTCTGCCAACAATCTTATGATATCTAGATGTCAGAATTATCGACGTATGGGGGGATCTCATCACTTTGGAGAAGAAAAAGTTAGAACTTCAAAAAAATCATCTCTGCCCCTTTAAAACTAGGTGCCGCTCCCGGAGCCGCCAGTATTTTGACATCGGGTGATTCTAACGAGAAGGATTTTAGCAGTGAGGGTAAAATAACGCTCTTTTCTTTCTGGACACGGCAGAATGGCTAGTAAATCTTAAATAAACTAGGAACGAAGCAACATTTTAGGTTTTTGCTTTGAAACGGAGTGCGGGTAGCTAAGACATAGCTCTCCCGTGACGTGGTACGGGTGCCATCCATCAAGGAGCGGAGATGGAGACCGCATAAAAGCCATCCGCCGCGGGTGGTAGCTGTTGCTTCCACGTTGGGGTGAGGAGGAGAAGAAGCCGTTTCCCCCGGCAGGATTCCTGCAGGAAGCGCTCAGCTCAGCCCGGGCACCGGGCGGGGCTCGGCCCGTTCCGGCAGCGGGGCTCCGGGAGCTCCCTCCTGGGGCAGTGGGGAAGACACATTCCCGATAGGAAGGGGCACCGTCTCCTGCCTTATTTAAATAAAGCCAGCCTCTCCTACTCACACGCGAGGGAGCTTTAAGCTTTAATCGCGTATCCCGAGCATTGCGGATACAGCGGGTGACAAAGGCGCCCGCGGCTCTTCCAACACACCAGGAACGCTGGACCGAGGCGCGGGGCAGGGGCGGCCGCGCAGGGTTTAAATGCCCCGCGGGGGCGGTCCGGCAGCGTGATTCGTCCCGCCCGTCTCCGCCCCGCTCAGCTGACAGCGGGGCCGGAGCTGCCGCCCGCCCGAACCGCTGCTCGGTGCCCGCCTGCGCAGCCCCGCCGGAGATGGGGGGTGGCGCGCCGTGACCGGCCCGAGTCGCGCTGCTGCCGCACGGAGCCGCCGCCGGGATGAGCGGGAGCGGCAACCCCGGGCCCGGCGCGGCGCCCTGCCGCTTCGCCCACTACTTCGTGCTGTGCGGCATCGACGCGGAGAGCGGGCTGGAGCCCGACGAGCTGGCAGGTGAGCGGCACCGCCGAGAGGCCTCGCCCGCACGGCTGCGGCTCGCCGGGAGTTTGGGATGCGCTGCCTCAAAATGTCTGCTCCCCCCGAGGAGGGGAGGAGGAGGAGGGGTCGCCGCGCCGGTGGGAGCCGCAGGGAGGGAGCGACTTTGGAGGATAAAGCATTCTCCGGAGGGGCTGGTGAAGCATAGCCCCGAGAGCAACTCCTGCCGGGCTGCGGAGAGCGTTTGGCCGCCGGGATGCGCCGTCCCCCGCAGGCCGGGCTCCGCTGACCCGCCGCTGGCCCGAGTCCCTGGTGGTGGCGGGAACAAGCAGCAGGAGGGGGAGCGCTGCGGCCAGCGGGATGCCACTGGCAGAAGGGAACCCAGGGTTACGGAATTGGAGGGAGCTGCATGACCGAGCTTTATGCCGGAGCAGATGTATTTTCTTCAGTATCTGCACTGGAAAGGAGGGGGAGGGATCTGGGAAGAACTGAATAAATTAATGGAATTGCGTATTTATTATGTTTATTCACATTTTATATCTATTCGGAAATAGTCTTCCTGCATCCTTCTTTCCCCCTCCACTCCAAAAATGTTACAGAATAAAAGGAACAAAAACTAGTGCTGTAGGCTCTAACACATTTTCTAAAACGTTTATTTTTTGGTGGGTTCATGACTGGATATGAACTGATTACGTTGGCATAAGGCAGCAGTTCTTCCTCAATGTCACTTTTGTTTATGCAAAAGAAACTATTTAAGTCAGATTTTTACAGAGAAAATTTGATCAACTTCAGGCATAATAATAGGGCTTAATTGCACGGAAGCTAAGCGTTTCCTCACGGAGTTATGAGCTTGGAAGTGTTTAAGTGCCAGTGTTTGCCCATTCCCGTGTGTTCACGCTGCAGGCAGAGGAGCTGTGCATGGCTGAAGTTGGAGGCAGCTGTAGCTGTCACTGTGAGCACCCCTGCAAGGCAATGGGATCCTGAGGATGGAATCCTAATGAGCTATTGCATTAGGAAGTACCTTGCCTTCTGGTTGTGTAAGAGAAAGATGCAATGATCTATATCACTGATCAATGTACACTGGTTGAAGTTCATGTTTTTGTCACCTGTAAAAGGGGTGGATGCACATATGTTTCCAAGGAATGACTACCCAAGGAACCTTATCTGAAAGCAGGGTAACGAAGTCTCTTCCCTTGGCAGTGAGCACACACTGGAGGTAGCCCTGGGATCTCCAAGTTGAAGCATTAGCTAAATGTACTTCCATCTCTTTGTTTTTTCACATGTACTTGTGACCACAGCTGTGTGTTTTCAGTTTTGCTGCTTTTAGTAGGAAACTCCTGACTTGTGAACCACCTCCCAGCTGATGGCATACAGGGTTTGATTTACATGATATGACCTATTGGGGTTTCAGCTACCTAAACTTTGAGTCATCCATCTGAAAAGAAACTATTTTTAAAGCTGTGTTGGCTGGTAGGCTGTGCCTTCCCTGAAGTACCCAGACTTTCCAAGTTCTCTTTTGCTGATTTTTGCACTCCCTGCATTTCCCAGGGAGGTGCACAGGTATGTTCTTGGAGAGAAGTGCTCAAGGACAGCCTCAGTGTGGTGGGTTTGTGCAAAGGTAGTGCCTCCACTACAGGGCTCCTCTTCAGTAGGTTTGGCTGAACTGCACCAGCAACACTAAGCAAATTTCAAAGCCAAAGTAATATCTCTATTTTTCAGTGAAAGAAAGTAATTTTGGCACATCTAGGATATACTGATTTATAAAATACAGTGCAGCTGTGAATAATTTCAAAGAGAAATTAACAAAAGTAGTAATTTTTGAAGCAATGTCTTTGTAACTAGTTTAAACTAGGCAAGGTCCAGCAATATCGTTTGCACATACAAACATTTTTGGTAATGCCAGTTCAGGAGGCATTCTTAATACCTTAGGAGGGTTGGGATGTGGAAGAAGTGTAGTAACAGAAATATGATGGGACTTAATATTGCCACTGAGCAATGTTATATTTTTAGGGACTCGTGACAGGAGCTTTCTGCTATCAGCTGAGAGCTCAGCAGTGGGAAATGCTGGGGAGGAACAGGGAGTGCTGTAAGCCACAAATATAATGCAGCCATGGAAAAACTAACTCTGGTTTGAGATGTAGCTGAGAAAACGTATCTGTTAAAGCTTGGGGAGTACTAACGCTGCTGTAGGCAGGCAGTAGTGAGAGCCCATCTAGAAATCTGTGTTACAGGTTTCAGAAACCAAAGTACTATGATGATTGGATTGACTGCTGTAATGGGTGGGGAGAAAGATGCTTGAGGGAACAGAAAATCTGTTCTGTCACAGGAAACCACAAATGGCTATTCTTTCTAAAACTGTTCTTAAAATTATTTGTAGAAGTAAATGACCCTTTTAGTTCTTTCAGTATTATGTAGCTGTGATAGCTACATCTTGCTGTCCTCGTGTTTAAAGAGCTTGTTGAGGTAAGTCACAAGGCACATCAATGAAAAGTTGCTGTGACTTAAGCTGCTGCACAGATCATCCCCAGTTTAGCAAAACAAACGAACAAAAAAGTAATCAAGAACCCGCTTATCCCCAAACCCATGAATCCCGTGGCAGCCAGTGTTCACAAAGTGCCCTGCTCACCCCAGGATGATGGAGCTGCCTTGGGGCTGAGCGCAGGAGCAGAAGACACAGGAGAAGGGACACGAGGAGCTCTGCTGCTGCTGCTCTGGAGACCCCAGGGCCTCTCCCGTGAAGAGAGAAGCAGGAGTTAAAAAACCCTTGAGGATGTGAAATGGGCTTGGTGGTGATCTGCTGATATCCAGGCAGCTCACCGTAGTGCATGATGTGCTAAGGAGCTGCCTGTGAGTCAGCTCTGGCTCATCTGGAGCTCCCTGACCTGTGCCCTGCCTTTGCTGGGGACAGCCTGGGACTCTCGCCCTTGTGTGGAGGCTTTCCTTGCCTTAAGCCCAAAATCTATTTCCACAAAAACTCTCTTCAATTAAAAACAAAGCACAAAAAAATCCTCATCTACTGCATCAGGCATGAAGTGAAGTGTTTCAGTCTAATTTTTATAGTGTTGATAGGTCTGTTCAGAAAATGAAATGAAATCAACATTTTATGGTTGCATAAAATTTTGACATGCTTTTAGGGAAGAGTATTTTGGTTTATAGTTCTTTTTCCACTGAATGGATGCTCAGGGCTTAAAATAAGCTTGGTAGACGAGAATTTTCCACCAAGCAAATGGTTCATTTTGCTTGGATTATTTTTTTTTTGTCTTTTGTATGTATGATGTTTTCTGGTACAGATTTTTTTTTTAAGTGCGTTGCTCCACAGCTGGCTCTTCAGATGGCTGATTTGGGGTTTTTAAGTGAACTAATTTTGAACAGCTAAAAGCTGCTTATCTATTGCTCAACTTGGTAGTGTATCCAGGCACACAACAAAATTGTGAGTAGATTACGGTGTTGTCAAAACACTTGTGGCTCTTATCACAAAGCTCTTACTCAAGGATGGAGGGGGGAAAAAAACCACTTTTTTTTTTTTTTTTTTTTTAGGGACTCTTCCAGGCTCTTTCCAGGGAGTTGAGGGAGGAAAGGAAACTATCTAAGGATTTCTTGGTGTTTAGTAGTTGGAAAGGTCATAAAAGAAAAGCAGGGTATTTGATGTGAGATATCTTGAAAAGCATGAAAATTTCAGTATTGGTTTCAGTGCCCTGTTGAACTCTACTAAAGCAGGATGAAGGGAGCTTTTCTGTCATGTTTAGAGCTGATAGAAAATAGATTTCAGTTCACTTTCCTCTTCATGCCTGCTTTTTTCAGGTAAAGCCATTTTGAGATTATCAGCCTTGGAATTGCATGTACTTGAATGAATTTGTTATAGTAAATATTTAACATTGCATTTAACAAAAAGACCTAATTGTTCATGAAATTGTTTCTATCTTATGTTTTGTCGTACTATATGAACTTCATGCTCATATATAGTGAACTATATCTACAGGGTTTTCTGGCTGTAGCAGCTTTTACCATTTGCTTGGGGAACATGCTAACTTCTGTAGTATCTTGTTTGAGCATCACAAACTATAATTTAGAAAAATCCAGAATACACATGACTCAGTTAAAAAGAAAATGAAATACACTTTATTGGTGAAGTAATTTAGTGCTCTGGAGGAAAGTAGGTAAATAATTAGGGATGCGTGTGTTTTTCTGAAGTGGAAGGACTGGTCTCCATTGAGGGTGCAGTTTGGAGGAAGAGAAGGTGCAGTAAGCCAGCGTGGGAACCTGGGACTTGAAGGATCATGCTGGATGGCGTCTTCTCTGTCTTAGAATGTGCATATTGGTGGAGTTATGGTAGCCTGCTTGCTCTGTGAAAAGATTTATAAGATTTTTATAGGCTTTTTTTCCAGACATGAACTGTAAATGTTATCTTGCACTGTCCAGTTTTGGCCATTGTGTAAAGATTCAATGTCTTACTGTCCCATTCAGTGTATACTTGAAAACTGTAGAGAGCTTCATTGCTCTACTTTTGAGATCAAATTCTTTATTTTAATGGCCAGCGAAGCAGAGAGTGGATACTGGTCATGCTCACTGAAAATGCTGAATATCTTGGGGAAAATGCATGTTTCTTCTACCTCATGCTGTTTCCCTACAAATACCCACATATTGGTAATTAATTTCCCTTCAATGAAATGTTGAAACACAGGGCATGCTGCAGTCTGGCTAACTGTGCTTCTTACTTGGTAGGCTCTTATTTTTAGAAAGCTAAAAGACTTTTTTGTCCTTGTGTATACTTGGCACCTGTATGCTCATGCCTTGCAGCACCTCCCCGCTGCCTGCACCGTTCTCCTTCGCACTTCCTCTCTGCCAAGTCTATGCGCCAAGTGCGCTGCCAGAAAACTTGGTGGCATTACTACAGTGATACAACTTCTCATGTATGGCTTTTCTGAAAATAGGCAATTGGATTTTTTCGTAGTTTTCTGGAAATAGACTAAGTTTCCCTTTGCTAGAGGAGTATCCGATCAGTTGCGATTCCTGTTCATCACTTATGCAATTGATGCAAATGCAAAGCAGGCTACAGAAGTTTTGCTTTTTGTTTTTAAGTACAGTCCAGATTTGCACAAAGCATTTTGGGAAGGATTGTCCAGATTAAGTAACCTGGATGTGTATGAGAATGGTGCAAGTAGAGGCAGAGATGGCATATGCTGTTCAAGTTACCAAAATTTAGCTTGCTCTTCAGAAGCAGTTGAGGTTGATTGCTTATGATTTCTCATTTTTGCAGGGCTTGTGGGAGGGATGCAATTCAAGCGTTTCTCCAGCCCCCCTTAAGAAGTGATGCTCAAATGCTGCACTAAATCTTCTGAAATTATAGCTGGAAAAAACCAGGTCTCATGGATTAGGGATTGGATGGACTAGCTGGCTTATTGAAGTAACTGTCATTTTTTGTGAACTGTCATAATAATAGGGAAATACTGTGTATTCCTTTAGGAAAGCTGTTTGATAAAAATCTAAACTAGGTTAATATTTTGTTCATGTGAAACTAAATCTTATTGTGCATAGATAAAGTGTTGCTTTTCTAGTTAAGGGAGTATGGAGATAATCCCTGCTTTTGGGAAACCAAAATTGGATGCTGAAACAGAAATAATGTTTCTGCTCTCTGCTACATCTTTAAAGGTGGTGGCATGGTTAGTTGATGTAATGGTTCTTTATTCACCTCTTTTTTTTTGCTATTAGAGGAAACCAGAATTCCATTATAATACCACAAAGATTTTAATTTTATGAAAAAAAAAATCTGAATTATGCATTAAAGACATAGTTCCTATAGGAAGATTTCTGCAGCCAAAGGAAACAGTGCTTTTAATAAAGAACTGTCTTTATTATTGACAAGTATGATCTCCAGTTACGATAACATTTAATAAGGAGAAACTCTCTTGCTTGTTGGATAACAGATCATTTGTGAAATTGCTGATGGCTGTGACATATTGCTGTGTTTTAGCAATAGTACTTTCATTCTCTATCTGTATATATGCCAGAGAAATGCTGGATGGATTTAAATGCTTGCCCAGCCCTGGTGTGATTATTCTGTTATACATTTGCCTTCATCTCAGTTTTTTATACTGTATTCCTTTGAAAATAAGGTACTGATTGGGTTGGGAAAACATCATTATTCCTATCAATAGCACTAACTCACTAATGCTAAACCAAAGAGAATTTCTTGTACTTTGCTTGCCAGATAAGCTGCTATTTTGATTTCCACTTAGAAAGACTAAAGCCTCTTGCACACTCGGAGGCTGCTTGGCTGGTGGTGTCTGTTGCGGTAGCAGAGAAGAAGGTGTCAGTGTACGTGAGATGGCTTTTTCAGTGACGATCCCAGGAACTGCCCCTGCCGTTAATATTGCAGGAGGTAGCCCTTTTCCCTCACACTGTAAATGCAGTAGTAGTCGAAGCAATGCCAGGCAGAATGGCTGAGCTGCTGTCCTTTATAAGAACGACCTAAATCCAGCCCTAATCTTGTTCCTGCGCATCAGCCTGAAGTCACTGCAGGCCCCATCCTGGCGGCTTAGCGGAGTGGTGGCCGTGGAGGGCCGGGCTCCCGGGCCCACGACCGCCGGTCAAGGGCACGGAGCTCCCAAAGACAGACGTGCCCCGGCCTGGGGAGCGCGGCAGGGCCGGATCGGGCTCGGCACGGCCGGGTGTCGGTGGGGAGGTATGGATATGGATAGGATGTGAGCCTGAGGGTCCCCGCTGCCCGAGGAGAGGCTCCCGTGCTGATGTCCGCCTCCGCCCTGGTCCTCAGGCCGCTGGAGGGTGGTGGCACCTGAGGGAAGGCGATGCCCACCGCTCTGCAAACAAAAGAGCCGTAACCATAAATATGTCAGAATTGCTCAGGGCAGTGCGTGACTGTAGTATTGATTTCTTTGCTCAACTGTTTTCCTGTGTCCTCGACAGAACCATTTCCCAGTGCTGCAGGAGCTGTGCCAGTGCCCTGACACTCTTCCCACAGCTTGCCTGTGCCAATGCAGAGCTCCACATAGGAATAACTCCAAAATGAGCTGCTTCAGGAGAGGCTGAGCTGCACGTAAGCCAGCAGAACAAGGGTGTCAGGACTCTCTTGCCTGCCTTCTTTCACCCACTTGTCATGGACTAATCAAGTTATCCTTAATGCCAGCTCATCCCTAAAACACGCTGGCAAGTGTACAGCCCACAAAGCCTCTCTTTGGGCTGGCACTGGATACGTGACTGGCACACTGCTCCTGCTGCAGTTCTGGTCTGTTGCAATGAGGGCTGGAGTCAAGGAGAAATGTGAATGAAGAGGAAGAAAACAAACTGTGTGTACTTTGATGCAGTAAGTGCTGTGGTCTTTGGCTGGTGCTGTTTGAGATCATGTAGGACCACTTACCTATGTCAAAAGAACATTACAAGTAGCTTGTTCAGCCACCTCTGGTGTGCATGGAGAGGAGCTGTGTGGAATATGTGAATTTCTATATAGCTCATGAGTGTGAACAGCCTACAGTTTTCTTTCTTCTCTTCTTTTTTTTTTTTTTTTTTTTTTTCATTATTTACCTCTTAATCAGCAAATAGCAAAAATATGTACAGTAGGAAAAATTGCATTGAGCAAAACCAAATTTGATCAGGAACCAGTAAGCCTCCACTGTGGTGTTTTGATCACATTACCCATATTGGTAAACCCAAAAGTAATTAGGGAAGAAATGGTGGTGGGTCATCATAGTAAAAGAAGCATACTGGCGAGATGACTAATGTGTGACAGACTGCTGAGGTGTCAGATACAGGCATGGCTAGAAGAAATGTCTGTTGCATTACCAGTATGAAAATATAAACAACTCCATCTGTGTTTCTTGCTTGGAGTCAAAGATAATTTTTAATCACCTGTCTGATCATTGTATCTTAGTAGAAGGTTCTCTCATTGGGATGTCCTAGGTTTGGTGGAGGTGCCTGGCTGATAATATGAAGGCATTCTCCTTTAAGGTCTGGGGTTTTGCTTCTACCTCCATACCTACCGAAGCCATGAAAAATTACATCAAAATGTTCAAGGAGATGCTTAAAGAGTGAAATGGGAAGAGTATTCCCATGGTAACACATACTCTGTGGTTTGAAGGACTTTGCCAGATCTCAGTGACCTGCTTCAAGTGAAAATTAATTCTTAGTAGAATGTGATATTGGAGTGAGTGGTCTGGTTTTGGTGGATCTGTAAAGAAAACTGGTTCTGTCACTGGAGAACAACCTTCACAATTTCATACAAACATGTCAGCTGTTCTTGGTTTGGGTTCAGAGACAATGTTTAAATATGTCAGTCTTGTAGAGTGAGCACCTCCATCACCCTGGAGCATGAATTTGACTTTGCTTTGCAGTCATTTTAATCATCAAATTGCAGCAATAGTTCTGGGATCTAGTAGCACTTAAAAAAAATCTAGCAAGCTTTATATCAAGCTTGATATGGAGTCAAATCATGCTTTGAATCTGTGTGAGTGATAAGTTGCACAGCATGAAAGCCAGAAGTATCCTCTGTCCACCCCCTTCTTGGTATTCTCTTGTCATGTTAAAGACTAACATGTGGAAGGGTAAGGGGGCTTAATCTGAAACACCATTCTGTGTAAACAATGACAGGATTAAACAAGACAAAAAACCCACAAACAACCAATTAAAAAAAAAAAAAAAAAGAAGCCAAGCTCAACTGTTGTGGGTGTGTAGTGGCTGCTGCTTTTCATGAATGACTGAAATTATTTGTATAAATTTGCATTTTCCCCTCAGCATCTCTATAAACCTCTGCTCATTTCCATGCAGAGATATTTTCACGTACAAGCGGATTGGTGTGCGGTGGCATGTGATGTGATGCCATGTCACCTGTGGGAGCAGGAACTGGAGTTACAAGGGAAAATCAAGTATCACCGTGTTTGCTCCTTACACAAGGCTGCCCAGGTGTCAGAGGTGCTTTGAGTCCCTTGTGACTGAAACACAAGAGGGCTGAGCTCTTAGTAGTGGAATGATGAAATCCAGAATTCACTTATCTGGTAATTCCTCCATGAAATATTGATCAGATGGGCCAAGAAACTTTCTTTGGACTGGTCAGCATTTGGAATGCAGCTGGAGCCTTCTGGGAGAGGATGATACTGTTGTGATCCAAATAGGTATTGCTTACACTTACTTCAGGTGTCTGACAGGTTCTGCAATCTGTGTTCTCCCTGACTTGGGGCCTGCCTGGAGGGTCCAAGTAGTGATTGTCTAAGAGCCTCCCTCTCTTGCTTTTTCTCCAGATTGCTGCTGAGATTAATCCAGTCAGATGGTGTAAATACCTTCTGCTGGGCCCTCTGGTCTCCTCTGAGGTGCTCGGGAAAAAGAATGAAAATTTGTTGTTTTAAATTCAAATTATGAAGTATTTGAGCAAAGAATGCAATATGCAATTGAATAAATATTTGGCTTTTCATTGTTGAGGGAGGGGAGGATTTGCTGATGAGTTAGCTATTCGCACAATACTATATTTCCATCAGCATTCCCACTTGGTATTCTTGTTTGTTTTTTGCTGTGCAATACTCTGACATGAATTTAATATGAACAACAATTTTATGCTTAAAAACAAAACACCAGTTCTTTTAACACAGACTTTCTCTCAGCTGTGATGCTGGCTGGTGTGGAAGAGATAAAGGGCGGCTGCACTGTTTCTAGAATGGGACTTTTTTGTAATGTAGATTTTGTGCTTTCTCACTTTGTTTATTTTTCCAGTGTAACTACATGAAAATACACAGTACCAAGTATTTGAGGAAGAATTCCCACTTTCTCTTTAAAAAAAATCCCAAACCAAAGAATCCAAACAAAACCAACAGAAACACTGAAAACACCCAACCCTCTAAATTTTTGTGAGGATATGAAGATTAAATCTTGGTCATGACTCACATTGGTTGAAAACTGCCAGGTGCTTTATAAAAATGACTTATGGTAGATGTGTGCAAAGCTGTGAAGGGTGTATTTTGCTGTACATGTTACTTTGTAAGTACTGCAGGAATATCAAGGCCAGGAAGAATGATATTACAGTGTCTTTAATGCACCCCTTTTGGGGTTGTCAACCTTTGTCTGTAACTACTATTGCTATTAATCTATTAAGGGAGAACATTTATCTCTGGAAATCAAGATAGCAGCTATTCAGCATAGATGGATTAAGTGTTTAGCCTTTTCCCAATTATGATGCTGTTCAAGATAGGTTTCTCTTACAACATATTTACAAATATGTTGACTCTTTCTGGCTTTAGTGAGTGTGAGAGCAGATGTTGTTTGACTCTCTTCATTCAAGCAGGGATGTGTTGTCTAGTGTTTGTGTCTCAAACTGGGGAATGAGTAAGAATTAAAGAATCCTGGTGTAGGGAATGCTATTAAGTAATAATTTTTTTCCTGTATAAATATGAACAAGTGCATAGGGTGAGGCAGCTGTAACCGTGGTCTGCTGTTGCACTTAGCAAAAGGGGAGTGGTGATGGGAGATGTTAACTTTCACAATAGCAGTTCTGGGTAATAACTTGCTGTCATTTCTATTCCTATGTCTTTGTTTTCTCTCTACTTGGAGCTGCCCACAGAGTGGTGAGTTGAGTGGGAAAAGAAAGAGCCCTGTTGAAATTTGCTCAGCCTGACACACCGTTTAAAAAAAAAAAGAAAAAAAAAATCTCCAGCCTAATGTGGGCTGAACTTCCCATGAAAACTGTGCCTTAATGAGCTCAGACCCCTCAGCCCTGCTTTGTCCCTGTAAGCAGGTGAGAAAGAGCCGAGGTCCATGGCGTGAGTGCCCTGGCTGTGACCCAGGAGCTCGGGGCCCCGATTAGTTCAGCTCTTGTGCTTTCGGCAGGAATAAGAATGAAAAAATATCTTGTCTAGGTGCCTGGATGTATGCATGCTCCTCTCCTTCAGGTCCCTGCTAGTGCTGGAAGAGCCATTTGTCCAGGAACCATGAAGAAAAGGCGCAGATTTAGGTCTGTCACAGAGCTGAGAGTGAATGGCTCAGAGCAGCCATTGCAGTGGCATGTCCAAGATACAGATCAATATGATGGTGATAACGATCTGAAAGCTATTTCCAATTCAAAATTGGTATTGGGCTTCAGTTATTGGTTAATATTTTTTTCAGCACTTTGCAACAATGACTTCTGATGGTGTCCCAGTATTGCTTATGATGCACTGAATGACTCAAAAGGGAAGTTGATGCTAAGCAGGAGACTGTCTGTGTTGTTAATAATGCAATGTTATCACACTCAAAACTCAGCTTGAGTGATTGATAACATGATCACACTAGGTTTTTTCTTTTTTATTAAAAAAAAGTCAAAATACCTACCCCCAAACCGATCTTATCCTCCCCCCAATCTTATCCTTATCTACCTACTTCTGAGCACACAGGTCAATTTAATTTTGTCAGAGATGGAATGAAAAAGAGAATTTTTTTTGGTGAAGTCCCTGCAGCTAGAGCAGAGATCCTAATTAACCTTCCAATAGTACAAAGGCTGCAGGAAAAACAACAGCACTTTCTAAAGCAGGGGAGGCCCCTGCACATGGGTATCTTGGCGGGCTAATTGCCACCCCCAGAGCAGGGATCTGAGCAGAGAATGCATTGCCTCCTGCCTGTCTGGTGGAGTAGGGTGGACAGTGAAGGTAACTCCTGAGGAGAAAAGGAAGGAAGGAGTATTTGAGCTAGCAGGCCTGTGTGAGCAATAGGAGCTGCAGATGAGAGGACCATGAGTTCTGTCCTGGCATCCTGTTCCATAATTCCTAGTGCTATTCACCCATACCTGTGAAACCCTACAGCTATGCTAAAGCCATCTTTACTCTTTCTTGCTCAGTCTCAGTTCCTACAGTGTGATAACAGGCAGTGGGAACAAAGCTATGTTTGGCAATAAATAGCAGTTCTCAGATTGTTGTTTGCAGGGTCCAAGTCCTTCCTCAAGCTCAATGAAAGGGTGTAGGAGCTTGACTACGTTGGTGCTGTTGCATCCAGAGATATGTCTATGGAAAAAGACTTCTGTATTTTTTCAAAATGCACAGAATGAGGAGATACAGAAGCAGAATATGCTGGGGAATAGAGTTCTTTACTATCTTTTTATTTCCTTATCTTTTCCCTTACTACATTCAGGAATAAACCAGCTCATCCTCATGCTTTATTGTTCTAAAATGCTATTCTGACCTTTCTGATGATATTGTTGAGAACAAAAATCTGAAGTCTGGTATTTTGAAGTACCGATGATGCATTAGGAGTCATAAAACTGTATTAAGTGCATTAAATTTTGAGTAACTCGAGTAAAAGGCACTGCAAGGGATGGCTAATCACCTCATATTTATGAGTTATCTTGGAAGTAAATTATGATATCCAGCTGAATCTGCCTGCTGAAATAGACTGGAAGGAGATGGCATTGCCTTGCAGTGAAAGGCTGGCAATGTGTGCTTGATTAATCTGCTCACACCAAAGTAGCATCACTCCATGCTTCCAGCAAGCTTGTAATAGATGAATGCATTAATAAGCCCCTGGGTAACTGAGATGATGCTCGGGGGCCAGGGGATGTGAGGAAGGATAAACATTGCTGACTCAGTTTCTCTTTCTTATATTATGCATTTTTTCCAAACTGTGCTTAAGGGGTTCCATGGTAAAGTGAGAATATTAAAGCGCCTTTCTGCATAACTAACAGTAACAGCTATTTGTGTGGGTTTGACCAGCTGGGTTATTTAGTCCTTTTTGTTTCACTGACCTATCTTTACCTGAAAAAATGTTTAATCTTCATATTTGAAGGACTGACTCTTGGTTAGTTGCTGCTACATCATGCTGAGTCTTTGTATGTTAGAGACAGCCTGGGATCAAACCTCTCTTGAGGCCAGCCGAGTGATCCACTGAGCAGTCATCTTTTGTGTGTATTCAATTAACTGGCTGGTAAAAGTGTGTAGAAGCCTCTCAAGGCTGATGACAATATGTGGTCTGGAAAGTTTGGAAATTATTCTAGCTTTAAGAGAAACAGTTTCAGGAGGCTACTTATCTTTTGCAGGCTTGATTATCTTTAATTTTCACCATCTGAATAGGTTTAATAAGAAAGGAATTGCAGTTAAGTTTAAGCAGGATTTTGCATTCAGGAATTAAATTTCTGTTTTTCTTTCTTGAGTGGCTTACTGACAATTGTCTTGCTAATGCATTTAAATTCTGCTCTTTAAAAATGTATTAACTGGCTTATTTGTAGGAGGTCATCAGTTTCACAATATTGTATAAAACGGAAACCAAATCCTCCTGTCTGCAGCTGCAGTGTTAAATAGAGCATCATTGTCATGTGGTGAGCATGGCTGTCAAAACACTTCGGTCAAAGTGGGTAACATGAACAGTTCTTCTACATTAAATATTTATAAAAGAAAATGCAAACTCAGAGGGCTACCAGCAGACAGACATACTGCTTAAATACATTGTTGTGGTGGCAGAGGCATGAATGTTTGTGTTGCAGCTTTAGGAAGAAGACTGTGACCTGTTTCTCCTTGCTTGTGGGCTCAAGGGTGTACTTTTTCTGTATGTCACCATATATGAAAAGGAACTGGAAATCTAAAACTCCAAAAGGAAATCAATAGCTCTGCACAAGTGATTTGGCTGCCAGCGTCCCCCAAACTGGTCTGTTCTGCTGCAGTAGCCACAGAAGAGCACAGCACCAGCCTCTTGTGTGTGCCTGGCCTCCAGGCCAGGTCTTTATTTCAAGTCCTCTGGTGCAAACAGGTGGTGAACTACAAGTGGCGAGAGGCTGAGGAGAAAACCATGTAATTAAATCTGGCACTGTAGTATAATAAATTCCCGTTGTACTCTCTAGCTTTCTAGATGCCTTTCAAGCAGTACACAATGGCTGTGATTAATGGCTGTTGTATTGTCTTAAATAATAAGCTTGAGCCTTTGGATAGGTGACATATTTTAGCTGTAATGAGTGTCAGCTTCACGTGTTTGATCTCAATGCTTTGAATTTCAGTGTTGTTGTTGCCATGTCCTTGAGAGATTGTTTTATGCTGAAGAAAACCAGTAGAGGAGGGGGATGGGGAGAAATTTTTATGAGGGTGTAACGAATCCAACCAAACTGTTGCTCTGAGGACGCTGACTTTCTTGTTGTCTCTTGTTTTTAGATATGTGAGATGAAAGCGATTCAAATTTTTCATAAACGGGATGTGCTGCTATTGAGAGGTCTTTTCTTTGATAAAAGTATTCTTTGCTGGGAGGTATCTGCTGAGAATACCAGTGATGAGTGTTTTCTTTTGTGTGTCAAGATGTACCAGATAGCCATAGCAGGGAAAAGGCTTTCTGATCTTTTCCACATCATCACCCCACCCATCACCACCTCAGCAGGCTTCTCTGTTGTTTTCTCCCTTGACTGAAGGCAGCAGCTTTCATATGAGTTCCTGTTTCTTCACACTGCCTGGATTCAGCAGGCAGACAAGAAAAAACATTGTATTCTCGTCCCTGCAGTACCTGTGAAGAGCTTTCTCCATCTTTATGTTGTGTATCTGCTCAGCACTTCAGCAGAGCTGGAAAGGGAGGGCAGAGAAACTACAAAGCACACCAGGCCTAATTATTCAGCCAGCATAAGGGTCTTTCTTTCCTGCTTGGGATATTCACTTTTGCCTGTGTGGGTAGTTTGACTGACAGGGTGTGCCATACTGCAGAGTATGGCCTTTTCACTGTGCCATATAAATGCTCCAGCCTCAAATCTATCCTCCTTCGGGCAGCCTGGCCCAAGGGGGCAACCCTCACGGCAGGGCTCATCAGTGGAGGGTCAATGCAGGCTCTCCCCTTTGTCTTTATTTTTGCGGGGATGGTGGAGAAAGGGATTTAAAACCCCTCAGCCTTTCCTATTAAGTCTGACTCATTTTGTCTGGTTTAGCGTTGTGGTAGAAAAAAACATAATGGATTTTTTAGGGTCAGTGCTTCACAATGTGATGGTTGACTTTGATGGGCAATAGGGCCTAGTTTGCCACTCCAGACAAAGGATTTGTAGGTCTTGCAGGGTGCCATCTGTTTCTAAAAGCAAGTTTTTGTGGAGACGTGATGCAGCTTGCATGCTGAAAAAGTCGGGGTCCTTTTCTTGAGAACTGCTGTGCCCTTATATTTGAGTTTTTAATTTCAAAACTAAACACAATTTATTAATTGCAGGACTCCTTTTCTGCCCTCCCTCAGGCAAGCTGAACATCCAAATAATGTCAGTAATGTGTTGATGTCTTCTAAAATATTTGTATTTTAGAATGCACGCACTGATCCCTAGAATGGATTCTATTATTTTCTGCAGCCCCCACCCAAACTCTGAAATGCAAAATCTGGCTGCATTCAGGTTGGTTGCCTTTATTCTGCTACATAAGCATATAAAGCACAGATTGGAGAAGAAATAATGTTAATTTGATTTTTCTGTTGTGCTGATGTTTTGTCATGTGCTCCCTTAAAAACAACAGAAAAACAGTTGATCATATTCTGCACCTATAAACCAGAGTGGAAATTCCTATTTTCCTGCAGTGGGTTTGCTGCAGAGTCTCTTAAATAAAGTGGCCAGCTGACCTGTAGGGCTTAGACATGCTGACAAATACTGGTCTATTTATGTGTTGTATGTTAACCTGACTGTTAATGGATTGTTTCTATGAATAACTACTGGAGGAAGCACAGAGCTGCACAATCCAGGTCTGGAGGGCAGGAAGACATCCTGCTGCAGGACATAGCACATATAACAAGTAAAGCCTCTGCAGTTCTCTTGTTTACAGCCGGAGATGAACAGGATCTCTGGCACTATAAAGAGATCCTGGGTTCTGGTCCTGCTCATTTGTTTAGCCCATTACTCTCTTGGTGCTGTCCCTCCTAACACTCTTAAAGTGCATTTTTCTTTTTTATTAAAGGGAGTGACTGATGTGACTGCTGCAGCTGTGCAAATACACAGGAGCATCACTGAAAACGGGGCTGAAAGTGCTGTGTTGTGACAAGTGAGTTAATATGCTGCTGCTGAATGTCATGTGGCAGCCAAAGGAAACTGGCACCTTCCCTTTGCCCCCAAACACAGCAGCGCAAGGTGTGCCTCCCCAGACATTCTGGGCATCTTGTCACTGTCCTGCAAACCGGCAGAAAGCTGGCAGGCTGCACTGGGCCTCCTGCCAAAGTGCTGTGTTTCTGGCTGTTCGTGGAATTAACCTGTTCTCCAAACTTGCTCCCAGCCCTGGCACTTGCTTGGTGCTGGGGGCTAGCATGGGAGAGGGGGCTTGCTGGCTGCCCTACCCTGCTGGGCAGAAGGAAACACAGTCATCAGCTGGTGAGCATCATGATCAGCTCTGGTTCCCTGCCCTGGCTTTCCTCACAGCACTGTGTCTGAGCCAGCAGTAAAAAGAGGATTTTTTTTTTTTTCCTTGAGGGAATTAAAGGAGTAAAATACCGAGCTTTCTGCTACAGGAGCTGATAGCCTGTCCTTCTGCCAAATTTTCCTCTGAAAGGTGGAAAACACTGCTGACGAAGACTGGAGGCCCAGAAAAGTAGCATTTCTGGTCGATAGGATTAATTTAAATGAGGGGATACCTAGCTCTTATGTGATGATGAGAGCTGATCTGTGGTAGGCAGTCTAAACACAGGCTGCTTCTCCTGATTCAGACTCCCAGGTCCTCTACCTGGCTGTTTTGTGGAATTTAAATAGTTTGCCAAGGAAGGACTTGTTAGGTCCAGCCATGTAATCTAGACAGCTTTGGATAGCTGATGCTGATGATTTTCTTTGGAGAAATGTGATGATGGTTCAATCATCAAATATATGTCCCAGGAGTGAGCCCATCCAGCTACCTCTAAACTCCTTCCAAGCAGCAGAAAAACTTCTGTTTCCTTTTAGGTGCAGGAGTGCCATGGTTTCAAGTCCTAACATCTCCATGGAACCCTTGGAAATAGGCTTGAGGAAGCACATAATTTTCTTGCAGTTAATTTTAAATTTCCAAAGCTGAGACTTTCTAGACTCTCTTTCACTGAAATACAGGGTGATACAACAAGCTTCACAGAAGTGCAGTCATTGGCTAAAGAGGATCAGATAAAAATTTAAAGGGTTTTGTTTAAAAAAAAAATTGCATCAAGTATTTCTAGGTAGCTGGGTTATCATTATATCTAAAATGAGTATTGAGTTTGAGAATCCAACATGTTCTTTATGGTCCATTTGTGTACTCCAGCTTTTTGGCAATGTGTATATACTGTAGCTTTGAAGCTATCAAATTTATTGAAGTGGTAGTTTTATGATCCTCAGTATCTTTTTTGTGTAGTCTTTGTCTTTTCTGCACCTTAAACAAAAAGATTAAAAGGGGGGAGTTGCAGGGAATAAATTTCTGAAGAGGGAGGACAAAAATGGTGGGATTGTCATGTGTAGAAACAGCAGTTGATTTAGTCAGTTTAGCCAAATAATCTTTGGCTCTATCAGAAAAGAACTTTTTCTGCTGTACTTAATTGAATTTGCCAAGCTGGAACAAGCCCTGGCATAGCAGTTTCAACCCCTGCCTTTGCTAGTCAGCAGCATTCAGCTAGTCAGCTGCAGAGAAGTGATGAAAAATGCTGAGCAAATGCTGCGTGAACTGGAAAGTCAGCACTGAAATGCCTTCTTGACCTGGTGCTAATGGTCACTTCCTCCTCTTGAGTTAATTTGGGACATTTGGCACATGTCCAACACACAGAAATGAGTTGTGTTCCACAGGGATTCTCTTCCCTGCAGAGGTCTGTGTGTGTGCACTCAGCGCCGTCCAGATGGGCGCCTGTGCAGCGCAGGCTGTGCTCTGAAGAATGCAGCTAATCTGATCAAGCCTCCATGGAGGAGGAAAACTCAGATTAGTTGGGAGCTGCAAGAGAAAAGCAGGAGTTTTTATATACTATTACATAGGAGCATTACTTTTGTCTGGAAGCATAAGGGTTGTAGTGGAGGAGCCTAAATCCTAAATTTAAGTCCTGATGTGGCATTGACTGTAGGTCCTAAGGAGCTTTATGTCTGTCATTCTTGCTGTCTACTGGAAAAAAGTGTGTTATTTGTACAGGCAATGAAAGCATTGGCTACGAAAGCTGCAGTCATTTGCACATACAACTGGATGGTTCTGAACCAGTTCAGTGATGAGTGGTCCCAGCCTGCCTAGTGAGATAGTGGGGAGCTAACATCATACCAAATTCGTTGTTACTTGTATTGAAAAGGAGAGAAATGGTGTGCAAATGAAGCCTTCCATTTGAGTTCATTTGGATGTAGGAGCTGCTGTTTTTGTTTGATAAACTTGATAAACTTCATCTGCTATAACAGTGATTTCAATTGGAGGAAGATAAATTTAGGTGGAGAAGGAAATTGGAGGGCACAGGCTCAAGCTTGAGCAGGAAGGTTGTTTTAATAACTTTGTCAAATGCTTGTTGCTCTGGTTCAGGGTAAATGCTAGTTCTTCAAAGTTCTTAAGGTAAAAAAGGCAGAGGTCTCAGTTTTTCAGGTATATTTGAATATAATATTTGAATACACTTGAGGTGCCTCTGAAAAGCAAGCTCAGTTTCAACGAACCAAACAAGACGGAAGACTGTCACTTCCTTGAGAAAACTGGCAGACTCTCTGCTGGGCTTGTTTTCTTAGTCCCGGAATGAGAGCTTTCTGTTCATGCTATCCAAAATGACGATCAGTAAGGCGCTCTGACAAGAAGGAGGAATTTAATGAGTAAGAGGAAGAGTAATGGAGGAGGAAGAGCGATGTAGCTTATCTGTGGTTATGGGTGTGCCCCTGTGGGTGCGTGAGATTCCTGCCCTGGATTAAGGGTGATGGTGTGTGCTTCTGTTGGACCCAGAGGAAATGATTTTCAAGTGCATTAAATAGTGTTGGGGGTGCATGTGTGAAGAGTAGACCAAATTAGCACAAGTCTTTTTCTAACTTAAGGTAAATTTCACTTTTATTTGATGCACTGCACTAAAATAGCCCAGTTACACAGCTTGAGGTTAAAAGCTGGAATACAGACTACTTTTTGGAAAACCTAAGTGGCAGAAATTTGTAGAGAGCTGTGGAGTCTCTTGTGCCATTAAAGGAATTTTCAACTGCCCTGCCCTGGAAAAGTGAAATAAAATAAAATAAATACCCTAGGTGTAAAAAAAGGCTTCTCCCCCATGGATCCTTTCAGACATTTTGCAAACTTCTCTGGGTTTTGCAAGTCCATCATCCACCCCATGGTATCCCCTTTCCCTGTTTCCCCATTGGCTATGGGGCCTTGGTGTCCTGTTCCTCTCTTTCCTATCATTACTTTCCCCCTTCCCTGCCCCTTGTACCACCCACAAACCTGAGACCCTGTATATACTGAGAAAACCACATGGTCCCCCTCTCTGGCTCCAGATTCACCTTTGGCACACTGGAATAAATGCTTGCTGGAAATCGATTTGGGGCTGGAGCCTTCTGCCTCTCTTGCTGAGCTAGCCTTGTAACGTGTGTGGTTGTGTGAGCTTGAATTGCTGCCTGAATAGTTCTCAAGCCGTTTCTCTGCGGGGAGGCTGACTGGGATCTAGAAGGGTGTGACTGCACCCCTAAAAAGACACACTGTAACAGAGAGCAGGAAGTCTGTAGCCTAATGAATAAGCAAAACAAGTAAGAGACCTGATAGCTTCTTTAGTTCATAAGGCAAGAAAGATTATCAAACAGAAGTGATGAGTTAGGGATGCTGAAAGTCAAAGCAAAGATGCACAATGCCTGGGAAACTGAGGGCTGTGGTGCCTGTTCTTTCTCCAGATCACAGGGAACTCTGTGTGCGTGTGTGTGTACAGATCTGCATGTGCAGATCAAGCTACTCTTTCCCATCAGAGAAGAACCTCAGGTAACATAGTTTGTTAGAAAAGGGAGTTTTGCAGGCACACAACTCTCTGAGACCCTTTTCCACTCACTTGATGGCGATTCACTGGATATTTCTGACTGTCCTAAATAAGAGACTGGCCAACAATTACCAACAGGGACAGCTTCAAGAAGAATCCTGGAAACCTGATGGCCTCTTGTGTCCATTTTTTTCTGCACCAGATCAGAGAACTGTAGTTATCTTTTGCATAAGGTGTCTAGTCAGTGAGCTGAGGAGCCTGCTTCATTTGGTGCCAGGGTTCTTGCAGATGAAGAATACAGAGTGGCACCCTTTTTTTTCTTTTTTTTTTTTTTTTTTTTTTTTTTTTTTTTTTTTTTTTTTTTTTTTTTTGTCCAGATGACAAACAATTCTAATGCTTGTTGAAGACCTTTGTTATTCCACAGGTCCTAATGTTTGACCAGGAGTGATTGTCTAAATCTCTCCAAACTTTTCACTTCTGCTAACAGGAGAAATTTTGACATCTCATTCCCTCACTCTGTCCCTCAGTTCACTAAGAGAAAGTTGTGGAAATGTGAAACAAGAAATCAGTCTTTTTGTGTGTGTCTGTGTATGTTCATGATAAGTTAAGATAATGTTCTTAACTTTCTCAAGGCTCTGAATATAAAATCCATATTTCAAAATCTATAAGGTAAGAAGTAAAAAGACATAAATGGGGAGTGCTTTTGATAAATACTTCTAAGAGGATTTGTTAAGATAGGTGACATATTGGGATTATTTATATATGTATATATATGTACTACAAGAGGAACCTAATGTTAAACCTCTGACAGACAAAATCACAGTATTTCTTGAATGGTCACAGCATTTATGTTTTTCTTGTGATATGGCTCTGATGTGGAGTAATTTCCCCAAGCTTTTTCAGAAAGCTGTGGAAGCATGAGCTCAGTTCCATCCAAGTTCAGTAAAAAGTTCAGTGAAATTAGAAGCAACTCATGTCTGACAGCAGTCCTTTTTCCTATCTCTTTGAAGCTTTCAAGCAGGTAGTGTGTTGTCAGCCATGGTGGTGGTTTTCAGGGCTGCATCATCTTTGTCCTTACGTTGCAGATACCACACAGCTTTGCAAGGTGATGGATGGCTTCTGAAACAGGCTGCACAAGCTGTCCTGTTGTTGGAGCAGTGAGTGAGAACTGAGTTGGCTATTTTGGGGCAGTGGTGATGGTTACTGCAGCACTGACAAAGCACTGGCTGCAGGAACAGGAGAGTTGCAACTGTTCATGACAAATTCTAGGGATTATGACTGTCCTGTCTGGTGACACTTAACTGCACAAAAAGACATAGCCAAACTATCATGCTGAAAATCTCATGGGGAGCATGGAACAGATTTTGACAATTTTCAAAATCTTTATGTCCATTCACTGGTGTCTGAAATTCTTTCCTTCAAAAACAAATTTCAAAGAATTTTCAAAGTTTCAAGAGTATTAACAAAAAGGAGGGGCTTATCTTGGGGTCTCTAAGCCTGTTGTGCAAGGAGAAGTGTGGTGGAAGAGGCTTCCAAGGACTTTCTCTGACAGTAGATACCTTTCAGAAGAGAACTTCTATGTGGAATTCATCTTCACAGTCCTTAACCAAGAAAGGTCTTACTGCTCTCTTTGCCTTCTCTTTTACCTTGCTACATCTCTGAAGAAAAGTAGTTTCCTTTTTGAAGCATACCAATTTACTGCAAGACAATTAATTGTAGTTGTGGCCATGTGTTATATTACTGGGTTAAATTCTGGTGGAAGGCTGAATTAAAAGCTAAGATGTCTCACTCAAGCAATTCCTCATGTTTATTAAGTAGATTGAGCTGCAGATGCTGTTCTGTGCTGCATATCAATGTCTGTGTAGATTGCCAAAGAGTCAGCCTAATGCCAGAGATGGTTCATAGTGCTTTCTGTTATCGCCTCATGGTGGTTAACTCTTATACGGGAATTCCTGGCCTGGTCAGGTGCATTGTCCATCTTGTCTAACAGCTGGGATATGCTGTGGCTGTGGAGTGTGATTCATGGACAGTGTTACAAAATAACTCCCCTGCAGGGAACACATTTTAATGGTAACCCATTGGAAAGGTTGATTTCCACACTGAAATAGTAGGGAGTCTGTGTGTGTGCACATGCATCCTTCTGCTCAGCTCAGTATGCTATGATGGCAGACATGGGCAATGGCTTTTCATTCTCTACTGATATCAAAGTGAGGTTTTGTTTTGCTGTCCTCTGTGCACTCAGAGTTTTTCTCTTCCTGATCATCTCCAGCATGTGAAATAATTCAGCTGATGGCTCTATAACTTTTTTCACTTTGTCTGGTGGTTGGGATTTATCCCTATCACTGTGTATCCTCTCTATTACAACTTGTGACCTTATTTTAGAAAGTGGTTTAGTCAATTTAGAGGGAGAGGGAAGCAACAGAGCTTGTGATGATATTTTTAGAAGTGAAAGAGAGAACACAGTTATTTGGGTTGCCATGAGGCTGCCAGATTCACTTTCTGAAGACTCCCAATGCAGGCAGATCTGGCATTTTTGAATAATATGCTTATTGCTCTTTCACACAATATTAGGAAATTGTTCCAGCTCTGGAAGATGCTGGACCTCTCCAGTTGTCTAATAAACTGCAACAGCAGTGTGTACATTGTCCTGAAAGGGAGTTGGTGTACCCTTGCCCTCTTGGAAATGTGTCTCGAGTGGTACAGCAGTCTCTTAGTATATGATTACTCATGCTTAACAAGCAATGGTCCTTCAAACAGAGGCAAGAATACAAAGAAATAAAATATTAAGGAGATTGAAGTTCAACGCAATCATTGCGTTAATCAAAACCACCCTCCTCCACAAAGCTGGCTGAAACAAAGTAATGGCCTCATCAGTATGGATGTTATTAATTTCCAAATGATTCCATCAATATGTTGATCTTTGATGTATTCATTTCATCCAGTTCATTTGTTACGCAGCTTTTCTCACCAGTCTCAGTCCTTTACAGGAAGCAACCTGGTATGGCAAAGTTTAGTTTTTGAGTGATTTTTTGCAGGTCTGCCAATGAAGTATACGTATGGTTGTTTGATAGACCTCCAGCTTGGGCTTGCCTATAGAAAATTCCTCATATGGTCCCCAGAATCTTTCTAGGAGGGGCAAAAAGAGCCTCTAGGTCACATTTTAATTGGAGGTTTTGTGTTGTGGTTGGCTGAGGGTTCAGCAGATCTTCACCTCGAAGCACCTGGGAAGAGTGGCACAGGCAGACAAAGGCAGGGCTCCTCTCCAGAGTCCTGGCTGTATGCTCTTCCCTGCCCTTCTGTTTTCTAGGCAGTGTTCCTGAGCTGCTCCTCAAGAGGAGTAGTGATACTGTAACATTGCCTTCTCATCAGAAAGTGGTTCACAGTAGCTGTGGGATCGAGGAAGAAGAAAGTCCTCATGCCAAAACTCTCCTTACAAAGGGGATATGAAGTAATTTGCCTTTTATGGAAAATTTAAGGCCCCACTGTCTGTGATGATTGTCTAAAGCAAGTCTCTTGTGGAAGAAAAGAAGGTGGGTGGGAAATCTCTTTGGAAGTTGTGTGAGCACGTGGCATGGCTAAGTCTGGATGCTGTGTATGATTTCTGAGTAGCAGCTCCTGGCCCAGTCATCACTGATTAGAAGATTAAATATCCTTACACTGTAAAACTTAAGTTGATGTATCTTTTCAATGTCATCCTGTAGTTTGTTTTCCAAGGCTTCAGTTTACAACCAAAAGGTTTGTCCTTCTAATGTAAGGCCAGTAGTGGCTCTAAGGGGCTGTGTGGAGGAGTCCATGCTCCTAGGGCAGGACAAGTCACTGCTTTGCTGTGTCTTGGAGATCTGCAGCATCTGTCTGAATAAAAGGCTTTTGCAGGTTGTATAAAGTATTTGCTAGGGCTTGGCAAAAGGTAATGCAGCACGTTGTGAAATGTTAGTGTAGAACTTAAAATCTTGCTTTAAAATATTGTTAAACTTTAATTACAACAAACACAGCGGAGCCACCACATTAAAATGTTAGAGCTTGATGTTTCGGTGTGTGAGTTCAAGCAGGCAAAGATCATCCTGAAATATACATGTGAACAGGATTTCCCCTGCCATTTCTCTTCAGAATAGTAGGGAGGAAGCATCAGAAGGTAAAGTGTGACATCAACAGTGCCAGTTACAGCAACATGCATGGATTTATTTCACTAGGTTCATATCTAGAAAAAAGCTTTCCCCCAGGAATAAGAAGCAATTGTTCATCACCTCCTTAATTGGGCTCATAAATCTGTGTAACTTAAGGAAAGCTGCAGAGCTTGAGAGGAATCTTAATTGTGTAATGCAGGTATGGGTTCAACATGAGATTGAAGTCCCTGTCTCCCAGAATTTTTCCCCCTGCTCTACCCAGCTGAGGACTGGGCCAGGTATTTCACCTGACAATGTTGAGCTCATCCCAGTGAGATGAGTGGTGTCACCAGGGAACTCTGGAGGTACAGTCACCTTATAGGTTTTGTCTGTGGCCATTTTAGAAACTTTCTGGCTTCGTCAGGCATGATGTTTTTCCTTTACTAAAGTGTTGTTGAAGGCATGGCATCATTTGAAACACTCTTTAATCCCTAATGAAGGACTGTGAGCAATGATTGTCTTGGCAGTGCCTTGGAGCACCCCGTTTGCAGCTGGGTGATCCATATGGGGAACTCAAGCACTGTTCATACATCTCCAAGAGGGCCTTTTGTTCTTGGTTGCAGCAATTATTCAATAATGAATAATTTTTTTAAAAAAACAAGAAAATGTCTCTAGCTTGTCACAGGGATGGCTGTTCTAAAGCAGTGAAGAGCCTCAGGCTCTTCAGGTGCAGGTTCCTCTCACCATAGTAGTTGCCTTGGTATAAATTATAAAAGCAATTATGTCCAATAACAGCATATGACTGGACTGCCCTGCAGTGGGTGGGAGAGAAAGGAGAAATGAGCAGTATCTTCCTAAGAGGAAGCTGCTGGCTACACATTTGGAAAACCCCACAATTCCTCCTTCATGAGCTAGCTTTTGGTAAGATAGCTACAGGAACGTTTTTTCAAAACTAATATTTTTCATTATTCCACATTTCAGGTTGGTTTTCACTTTTCATTTTTACCTTCCTTTCTTCTGTGTCCTAGCAGTTTTCTTTTGCAAGTTTGAGGCCACAAGTTCTAGAGAGCATGTCTGTCTTTTGTTTCCATTTTTTGAACCAATGCTCATTGAAATCCTTTTTCCTTTAAATAAAGTTCCATGCTTGAGAAATTTAAAACTTTTTTTTGCTTGCAAAACCAGAGACAGTTTCCCTGAACTGTTTAAAGCTGGTGTTGTTTCCTTTCTTTTCTTCGTATCCTCCCCATCCTCCAGGTGTCTTTTTAACACCTCTTTTAAAAGAGGCTGAAAATACCTCTGAGGCATCACAGGCTCCCATGGAACCCACTGGAGCTTGTGGAGATTTTTATATTGTAATTAATGTCCAGATGTTTAACATAAAAAATTTATCTGTGGGTCTGAACATAATATAATTTACCACCTGTAAACAAAGCAGGGACAGGGCTTTGCAGTAACAATGAGACTTGTTAATAAAAAAAAAAAAGGGAAAACCTGGAAAAGGAATGTCTGAGATCTTTTTGTGGCACTTGTGACAAAGTGAATTGACTCAGCTTTACAGGTGTTTAGAGTAAGGACACAGGAAATAGAAAAGTTTGATTTCTCTCATAAAATAAAGCTAAAATGAATTATAAGCACAGCTTGTGGTGCCTATTCCTATCTATAGCCAGTACAAACCTTCTTGATAGAACACCTGTGGTCTTCTGACAACAGTCCAGGCAGTAAAGGCTGCTGGTTCTGGAGTACATGTGAAGAGTTCCCAGTGACATGACCCTGTGTTTTGTTTGGTTTCTCTAATGCTACAAAAATCATAGTTCTGAAGTCCTGATTAGAGGTGGTGTTATAAATGCAATGGCAAATATCGGATAAATAAAAGACAATTTATTAATAACAGAATATCGAACACCAGAAAGATGAGAAAGCCACAAAAATAGGAAAATGTCAGCGCCGCGCTGGGTGGATAGGGGTCCGCACCGGTGTACAAGACTCCCAAATCCACGCCGGTGCAGCTTTCAGTCCACCGTTTTATAGGATTTTTCTGCCCTTAGGCAGTCTAGGTGTCCAGGATGGGCTGAATAGTCCGAATTTCTTTTCGATGGCCTTCCCGGATCTTGTCAAGTCCCATTGTTTCATTCTGGGAAAGCTCTTTTCTTATGTCAATTTCACGGGTCAGTCTTATGCTGATTTCATTTTGCTTGTTGTGCCAGAGAGTTGATGAGATCGGCATCGTCGTCAAGAAGGAATTTCTCCTTGCATTGGCGAGGAAGTGATTCTTATCAAGGTTGGCCAGTGTCTTTGTCTAGTCTAATGATTCTCGTCCTATCTTTGCAACTGAGATTGGCAGGCTGAGGGGGAAACGATTAGCCTTTTACTGGATTTCACAATTTTTATTAACATTATTCTCATTACACATCATACACGAATTTTTACTCTAAATTTATCACAGGTGGCAAATATTATATGAGAGAATATAAAAATACTGGAAGTTTTCCACATTATTTACCACATCAGCTGTTCTTTTGCAGGGATCCATGGGATTCCAAACACTCCTGAAAATTTGATTGCTCTAAGCAGTCCTGTGGGAACAAAGTCTCAGCATTAGCTAAAAAGTGAATGTGTGCAAGACAGACTGAAGAGTGTTTGAGCAGCAGCAATAGATAGAAAATTATAAATCAGCCAGTGAAATGGTAATGAGTAAAGTTATAGGAAAAAGTATCTGGATGTGTCTGATCCTTGCTAAATACTTGACAAGAGATGCTAAGACAGTCCAGAGAACAGAATATTTGTTTCTTCCTGCTTCTTTCCCACCCAGGGTCTGTGGAGCAGGAGCAGGGGTAAGAAATTAAGCAGACTATTGCAGCCACTTTAAGGACAGCAAATCCTGTTGCTTCAAATGAAGCTTCAGTAGCCATCTACATACATTTTATATTCTACTTAATCTCTCATGTGGTCTCACAGAGATCCTGTAATTTTTGTAACTGCTTGAAAAAATGTCAATACTCTTTCTTAATTGGGGCAGCAAATTAAACAGATAAGTACCAGAAGATTAGTTACTTCTCTGTAGAATCTGGACATAGTAATAATTTTAAAGTTACTGTATTCACCAATCTATGAAAAATAGACCTTATGCTTTCCCAGAATGTACAGGCCTGTGCCTTGTAGTTGTTATATGTGTGTATTATAAAATTGGCTTTTCGCAAGATGTGTGCTATATGATTAATAACATAGTAAAGATATAAAGGTATAAGTTTATTTCTGCTATTGGTAAGACTAGATATAAAGGGAGTAGTTGATGTAGCAGCTGCTTAAACTGTCTGTTTGGTTGGGATAACATCCGGTGAACATGTAAAGAAGACTCTGCTACTGATAACACCAACTATCAGTATCTATCACCCGCAGCAAGCACGGACCAAGGCCCAAGCTGGACGCGATAAGAAGGACACAGCCACGAAACACGCATGCTCTAAAAAGGCAGATCCAAGGAGGGATCATGCAGGGCAGTTCCTGGAATATGGAAACTAGTTTATGGAATTTCATATATCGATATAACGAGAAGGGTATTTAACAAGTGTCTCTGAGAAAGCAAGGTGTGGACTTGGCTGAATGCCAAATCACCCGGCCGGCCGTTTTTGGTTTTTTCTTATCTCCTAATTGTCTTAATTATTTTATTAAACATATTCCTTAAAATTTACTAAAAAGTGAACCTCGTTTTTCACAATTTGGGGGCTCTTGCCGGGATATACCTCGACCCTGAAACCCCATGAAAAGCAGAGCGAGGGAGGCGCCCCGCCTGGTTTTTGGCGGCCCAAAACTTTGTTTTTCCTGGTGAGAATTGGGGATTGCAGGTAAACATCCAAAGAGACAAGCAAGGAGAAAGAAAAAAGCAAGTAAGGAAAAGGGAAAAGGCTCCCTAAAACTGCAGTATTTTTTGCTCCGTAAAAACCTCGTGCACGAAGAACCTGAGGAAGAAAATGGTTGTGAGTAATTCTCAGGGGAGCGGGTTAAAAGGGGGGTCTGTGTGCTGTGTGAATGGGACACTGGCTGGATACCCCAGACTGGTGAAGTGAGTGTGGTGTGGCTTCTCATGCTGTTCGTTATCTCGCAAGGGAAACAACTAGCACAGAGGTGAAGCAAAAGATAAAAAGTGTGAATGTGACCCCGGGTGATTGGGACAGGATCCCAGAGGAAAGAGGGGTTGTAAAAAACCCCGGGTGGCTGGGACGGTCCCAGGGAGGGGTTGGACCCTCAGGAAGGGAGCCGATAGTTTTCCTATACAACCCACTGGGAAAACGGGATACTGGGGGGGGGAAACGTTTGAACCCCCTGGTCTGGGACGGGGTCCCAGGAAAAGGGGTTCAACCCCTTAAAGGAAGAAAGCAAAGGACACCTAGACTTGCTGTTGAATTAAAAGGGTTACGTAAGACCCAAGAGCATTTAGGGTTTGGCCAAATATAGGTATTTTGGGGTTTTTGCCAGATTGAGGATAGAAACACAAAAAAGCCTTGCAGGTGTAAGGTCCAAGACACCTGGGCTTTGGAAAAGGCTGCCAGGTTGAGGAATACTAAAGGCTTGAAAAGTGTGATAATCTAAGAACATCTGGGGGTTAGTCAAATACCTATGAGTAAAAACTAACAATTTTTTTTTTAAAAAGGGTACCAATCTTTTTGTGTTGTCTTTGTGTAAGTGGAAGTAAGTGCAGCTGAAGAGGTGTGCTTGTTGTGGAGTTTATTTGTGTTAAGGAAGTGAATTGTTGAAACGGTTAAAATGTCTGAATGGAAAAGGGGGAACTGCAAGGGAATTAATGAAGAATTCAGGTTCAAGAGGGCTGTCTAAAAAGAGGATTGGTGCAGTTTTGCAGATTAATGGGGAAATTCATTTTGAAGAGTTTTTATTGTTGTTGTTATTGTTGTTCTTGAGTGAATGTATGTGTAATATAGACTGCTGAAGTAAAATAGGAGTTTTTGTTTTGAAAGATGGTCTATGCAGCACATGGTGCTGTGCTGCTGAGCTGATGAGTTTTCTGTGCCTCGGGGGAAAAAAGGAGGGGGTGATGTTCGGGCTGTTGGATGGCAGAGAGGAGACCAGGCAGTGACTGGATGGAATCCTGAAGGTGGGACAGAAGCTTGGAGAGTCTTATGTTAGAGGTCTTGAAAGGTTTTTTGAGAATTTTGGAAATTCTTAGAGGTCTTAGAAGTTGTTTTTGTTTGGTTTGGTTTTTGGCTTTTTTTTTGGGAGTGCATTGAAATTGCCTAAAGAGATAGCTATAAGACATCAAATGCTGGGGGGTGACCTCAGAAATAGGAAGAAATAGTTTTAATGAAACAGGAGATTGGAGTCAAAAGAGTTGTGAGAGTTCTGGTGTTTGATAAGAAGGAATTAGAAGAAGAAGGAATTATGGATGAAATTAGATCTTTTGTTATTGGGGATTTTTTTTAAACAAAATTTATGCTCAAATGCCATGAGTAAAATGTATGTTGGGAGTCCAGATGCAACCCAGTTTGGAACCTGAAAGTAACACCCTTTGAGATAATGTTTAAATTATGAAATAAAGAGAAATTAATGTTAAGAGGGTATAGCTTTACAATTGCAAAAATGGGAGAGGAAGTTCTTTAACCCCATAGTGGGAAGATGCTTTTTCAGGTATTGCAGGCAACTGAAGCTGCGGTATGGCTGAAAAACTAAAGCTGCAAGTTTTGAATCAACGTCAGCAAAATCAAGAGACCGGTGTGAGAACCCAAGAATGAACTGTAGCATCTAAACCAGGTGATACAAAGTTGAATTTTAAACAGAGCTGAGTGGTCATGAACTGGAAAAGACTCAAGTAAATTTGGAAGTTATGGACAAAGGACTTTCTCTGTTTTACTTCTCTGCATAACACCTAAAAATCAGTCCGGTCTGTCAAATGCTACCTCTGTTTCTTCACAGCTACAAAGGAAATGGACTTTCAAGTAATTCTAGTGTGGGGAGTTGAAATTGAAATATGTAATATTGGTTTTTTTTTGAAAGTGTTTATGTCACTCCACTGTATAATATTGCAGGTACATGAAAATCACAAGAAGAAGACGGGCTCCATATCCCTAACATTTTGGCTAATTTATTTTAGGTTTTATATCTTACAGAACAAACAATATGTTTTTGCTTCTTTTATTTTTTCTATTTTTGTGCGTGTTTAAGGTACTTCTTTCATACTAACTTAAAGACATTTTATTACTTATTAATCTGTTTTGTTTAAAGAAGGAGGGCAGAGAAGAGCGCCTATGTGAAATACCAAGAGGATATGTTAGTGCTCACAAAATATAGGGTGAACTACTACCCGACAGAGTGGGAACTAAGGAAAGAGTTTTCAACTAAACTGGTACTGTGTCAAAGTTAATACAGGAGCTGTGATTCCTTTGTGTACACACACAACATTTGTAACCAATACAGGACATTCTTCAGTTACGCTGGCAGCGTTGTCCCCACAAAAAGGTACAGATAATTACTGATAGAAATCTAGTTCTGTCAAGTTTATTCTCAAGAGCAAATTTTTCTTCTACTATTTAGAAGTCATGAGAAGGGATATAAAGATTTGTTCTTCAAATGGGTGGATCAAAAATAATTTAAGGTACTAATTATATAACTTTATAAGGTGGAAAAACTTTGTCATTCGCCTCTTAGACAGAGGTTGAGATGTAGATATTGGTTGAGAAGTTTTTTTTGTTGTTGTTGTTGTTTGTTTGTTTTTTTTTTCTTTTTCTATGGGCAGTTCTTTGTGTGTCTTTGTTAAGAAACTTTTGAAGGTGTTTTGGTTTTCTTTTTTTATATAAGAAGATGTCAGATTTTCTTGTGGAATATAAGGAGAGATAGTATGAATGACAAGATACTTGCTGCTTGGAAATATTATTGTGGTATATGCAAAATTTTTCTAGTAGTTTCATTTATTTCCCTGCTTGATAAGTTACTATGAATTTTGCAGAAACTGTTTTGGAAGGTTTTTTTTCTTAGTTTTCCAGCTGGCTGCAGATAAGACCTAGCTCACAAAACTGGTGGTGTTGATTGTCAAAGGGAGTTCTTATCGAAGTTTCTAAGGAGCATCTAATCTTTCAAATCAATGCATGTCAAATTGAGTGAGTGTGTTTGCCTTAGATAGAAATAAATCTTATAGTGTATGTATCTTTCTGAGTTCTCCTAAATAGTGAAGGAAAATCTTCTAGGATTGGCCCAACAGAAACCTTCAATATGATAAAACTCGAACATCAGAAGGGGTAAAAGAAGTTTCTGTTGTTTTTTGTTGGTTTTTTTCTCTTCTTTCTTCTTTTCACTCTGTAGTTTAAGTTATTTTTTGTTGAGTAAATTTTTTTCTCTCTTTCAATTTCTTTTTAACCTGTCCCTCAATCCTAGTTACAGTTAAAAAGGTGGAAGCTTTCAAAAATTAAATGGTATCAGAAGTGACATGGAATAGTTGAACTAAAGATGCAGTTTTACTCGGAGTGCAGCTATGGCCAGCATAATTAATTGTCAGTTCTAAAAAGGCTTTGCAGCTGGCCTTTGGATTAAAAGACTTTACTGCCTTTTAGTGATGCATGTGTACATATATCCCAGTAAATGGGGATTACCAGTGCCTGTTGAGTGGGAAATACCTGAGGAACAGTGGAGAGAATTACGGTTTAAAAAAAAAAAAAAAGGTCAAAGGCAATTTGTCTGAAAACTAACAAACAAACAAACAAAAAGAATTAACAAGGAAATAGAGGGCAAGACTGGGTTGGCCGCTGTACTTGCCACCAAGAAGATCATATACTCCTGCTGTGGGTAGCAACCCCATAGGCATGGAGGGTGGAGGTATAAGCCATACCAGACCTCTGTTATTCCTTTTTCTGTCACTTCACTCATTCTTTGTCTTTTGCCTTATAGGATATTGGCAAAATCATGCTACAGATACTATTGAAAGTTCTATATGAAAAGACACTGAGGTTCCTTTCTTATTGCACATACCCGTATCGACAGTCACTGTTATAACCCATCCAAATTAGATAATTGGGAAAATATTAAATTGTGGAAAACTTAAGGACCAGTGGTGACTGGTTGGAAAGTAAGTGTCTATAAGAGGAAATAATGGAAGCTAGAAAACAAGGAATATGGCTCAAAGCCAAATGAATTATAAAAAAGAAGAGGTGGGGTTTGTTATATGTGTGTATTATAAAATTGGCTTTTCGCAAGATGTGTGCTATATGATTAATAACATAGTAAAGATATAAAGGTATAAGTTTATTTCTGCTATTGGTAAGACTAGATATAAAGGGAGTAGTTGATGTAGCAGCTGCTTAAACTGTCTGTTTGGTTGGGATAACATCCAGTGAACATGTAAAGAAGACTCTGCTACTGATAACACCAACTATCAGTATCTATCACCCGCAGCAAGCACGGACCAAGGCCCAAGCTGGACGCGATAAGAAGGACACAGCCACGAAACACGCATGCTCTAAAAAGGCGGATCCAAGGAGGGATCATGCAGGGCAGTTCCTGGAATATGGAAACTAGTTTATGGAATTTCATATATCGATATAACGAGAAGGGTATTTAACAAGTGTCTCTGAGAAAGCAAGGTGTGGACTTGGCTGAATGCCAAATCACCCGGCCGGCCGTTTTTGGTTTTTTCTTATCTCCTAATTGTCTTAATTATTTTATTAAACATATTCCTTAAAATTTACTAAAAAGTGAACCTCGTTTTTCACATAGTGAATACAACATGAACATGTTCCTATCTGTTTTTTTGTTCAGTTGTTTATTGTGATACAGTGTTTTAAACAGCTGTTGCTGAATAATTGAACGTGTCTCCAACTCTGTTTTCAATAAGTCTTACTGCTAATGTGTGAAAAGTTAACAGATGCTTCAGGATAGTTGAAGTTCTATCTATGGCTATCTAAGGTTCTTTAGGAAAAAGTGCACGGATACCAGGCACCAAGGTAGACCTTTTCAGTTCATAATTTATTTATTTTACCTAAGTTCCCTTATTTGTGTTCCATTTAACATCCCTTTATCCTTAGGCTATGCATTTAGTTGGCTTGGTTCCTGTGGCTTTCTTTTAAGATAGCTGACTTCTGTTTCTTCATATTTCCCAAAAGAAAGACAATGTGCCAGAACTGTGTCATTTTTTCCTTTGAAAGATTAAGTAAAATAATATTAAATTTGCATGTCTGGGTGAATGTTGTAGTGAAGTTGTCATGTTACTGAGGACTGTCATTGTTTGTCCAGTTGTCTTGCTATGGTCTGTAACACAAAAAACCAGCTACAGGAAACATATGGTGTCAGTTTTAGTGTGTTAATTCGTGATTTGTATTCTTAACCTGTTTATTGAGCCTGATTTTAGTAACCTCCATCAGTAGGGTTGGTTGTTCTATTTATTGGTGAGGCACTGTGTCTGTTTACAACACAGATGTCTGTCTCCTGCAATAGAAATAGAGCTTTTTTTTTTGAGCCGTTTGAATGTTTTTAATATTCAAGCCCACTGCAGTCTCATAACTTAACCTACCAGCTGAAGTGAAGGCTTTCAAATGAGACTCTTCACTGCTGTTCCTATGGTTACACTGGAACAGAAACCTGCTAAATAGGAGCCAGAAGGGCAGACAAAATCTAGTAGCAGTTGCTATCATTATTGCAAGTTTATAATTTCCAACTTATTTCATTTTCTGTACAGTATTTTCTATTTAAGTGGAAGTGTATTTTTGTGAGGATTGGTGACTGGTCATGTTGGAAAACAGTAGCTAGAAGATGGAGACACAGCCCCTGGAAACAGGTTTTTGTTCTGCTTGCAAGGGGGTTTATATTTTCCCCATTTACCAGTTAACTTAAATTGCAAACCACTCTTTGTGTGCAGTTCTAAGAGACAGATCCTGTGTTATGGGTAGGTGACTTGCATGGGAACTGTGAGCCAGCATCAATGTACACCTTCCTATCAGACGCTGGGAGTAATAAGTGGTATGTAAACTGCTATTGTGTGTAAGTAATACATATTTAAAGCAAACAACCATCAGTTCCTTGAGTGCTGGAAGAAATGGAGCTCGGGTCTCCTGTGGATTTGCGTTGGATTTGTGCATGATTGATTTTTGCCATCTGAGAATGAGTGCAAGCATTTCCTCGCAGCTGGGGCATTTTGTGGGTTTTCCCTTGTGTCACATCTCCCAGGAGAAAGCACATATGGCACGGCTGGTGAGAGCTGTGGTATCCTCCTCCCTCTCTCATTCCCTCCCTACACCCATCTTTGGGCTGCAGCAGAGTGGTCTCCTCAATTTCACTTTCTGTTCAAAAGCTTTGCCCTTGTGAAAATATCCCCAGGCCTGTGGCATGAATGCAGGCCAAATCAGCTTTTGTATTGTAAAAAACCCCAGGGTAATTAGACATTTGTATAAATAGCAGTTGAGAACACATTAAAACAGAACAATGTTTATTCCAGCTTCTCTCTGGATGCCTGAGTTTGCCTTGCTTTTTACATTATTGTAAAGGGTGGATAGAAGATCATTTCAAACAAGGAGCAAAAAAATCAGATTATAATCACATAATGCAAGCTGTTCTGTTTTCTTTAATGCTGTTTGTGACTCAGGTCATGTATGAGTAAAGAAATACGGAGATTGTTTAAGAGGGGCTGAAGGGAAAGCAGCAGGACTACAAATTGGGAATTGAGGCTCTGCTTCCTGTCCTGAATAATTTCAAGCTGTATCACATGGTACGGTGCCTACTGGGGTAATCCATGCTTTTATATCAGTGGTAATGTGCCAGGAACACCTGGAGGCATGGGGTCAGGAACGGCAACAAACTGTTGGGGTGTTGGGAGGGAGTGCAGCAGAGCAACATGCTGTAGCAATATACACTTATCTGGCAATCAGGCCTTGTGATGCATTGATTGCTTTTGGTTGTGGACTCTGCTCTCTGAGTCAGCCTCGGCTCTGGCCTGTGTTATTCCCTGGCACCCTGGCTGGGATTCTCTCAGCTCCTGTCCTAGGGCTGCCAGGGAGCCAGCCTGGCTGTGTCCTGCCTTGCACAGCCTGGGGACAGCCACCTCAGGACTGTTCTGGTTTCTCCATAATATCCAGAGGATATTCATGGAGTTTCATATAGTGATGGTGCTCTGGTGCCATCATTTCTGGGATAGCCACCCCAAAGAAAGATAATATCTTATGTCCAGCACTTGACCTGAAACCTTTTCCAATGGGAAGCAGCTTGAGGTCAACATCGAAGATTTTTTGTTTTAAATTTATTTTAATAAATAAATCATGAGATTGAAATGCAGACAATATATTTGCAAAGCTGAGCAAAAACAGGTGAACAGGGATGAAAGGACAAGCAGAGCTGAGCTCTATTGGACACCTTCTTCTTAGACAAACAGCTCACTATATCTCCCTGCTTTGGAGATCCTTGTATCTCCCCAAGAGATAAGCCAGCTGTGTGCTGCTCTGGTACATGACTAAGCCTTATGTCCTAAAGGGCTGATGGCAAATCCGCCATTTTGGAGCTTTCTATATCAAATCTTCTAAACCTATATGAGGTGTAACAGTGATCAATGCACCTTGCATGCTTTGAGGTTTCACTCAAAACCAGCAAAGGCTCTAATCAATCACTCGAGGTGATGGTCCATGTAAAGGTAAGTTGTGCAACTTGGTCAAAGGGATTGCCACAAACTCACTTGAGTGCCTGTTGTCTGAGGGGTGATGGGTCCATGAATGCACTGCTTGTCCTGTGCTGGATCTGAGACTTCTGCTAAGCTTAATCTGTAACTACGTTTTAACAGAAGTGATTTCCCAGCACCGGTGCAATAAATAACTCTGCCATGGTAAATTTCCTGAAGTATTTATTGATGGTTGCTGACTGCTAAGAGACCTTTCTGTCCTGTCTGCTGCTTTCAGGGAAGTGAAACTAGTGTTCCAGAAACTGGTGGTTTATTGGTGCTCATCTTCATATGCTTAAAATCTTCTTCAGTCTTTGATATGGTTATATTTATGCAGACACAGCAAGTCTTGGAGGTAAAATGGGTGACTTCAGAAAGACTGTTAACTGCATGAATAAATTCTGAATTTAAAATTAGTAATGCTTCTGTCTTGTTGATATATAGACATATGAAAATTTGCTTTGTACCACACCGTCCCTTCTGTGTGTCCATTTTTGTCTTTTAAGAAAGTTTCCTTTTTTTTTTTCTTTTCAATGTTGTCAGTAGGACTGGCTCTTGCCTTTCCCTCTGTGTAAAAGCTATTGATCAGCTGATAAGGAAAGAAAGGTGTTTAGATTGTGACCTGAGGCTGCTTTCTCCCTGACAAAGTCCTTCTACACAGTTCCCCAAATGACTTTAAATGCAAATTTCCTTTGGTCCCCACCACTTTTTTTGTTATTTTGTACTAGGTTTTTTTTTTTAACAAAGATGGCATATTGCTTTTTTTGGAGTGTTGTAGGTGACATATGAAGTAAACCTAAAATAAGGAATATCTTTCTTTAGATGCCTTTGGTTGCTGGGATTGCCTTCAATGGCTAGACAGACCACTTGAGAGATACCACATAGAGCCTTCTGTGAAATGAAAGCTGGTTAGGAGGATCCCAGTGTCCGTGAAGGTGGGCAGGGAGCAGACCCCAAATGTACTCCTAGATTGACTGAAAATTCAGCTGGATAATGGCTGGGATTCTTCTTGCATATCTGCTTTCAATGTACTAATGGTGCATTTCCTTTTGCTGTGCAGCAAAAGGAAATTTTTTGTTGATATCACCTCTTTTGGGAAGTGGGAGAGGGAAATTTAGGTGCAGTCTCTCCTCACTCCAGCAAGCAAAAAATTGAACACATTTTTCATGCCTGAAGGCATGTGTTCTACCTCTTATTTGGTGTTAGAGCAGCCCCTTAGAAAGAAGTTTGTCATGGTTTAGCCCCAGCCAACAACTCAGCCCCACGCAGCTGCTCATTCACTTTCCCCTGGTGGAATAGGGGAGAAAATTGGAAGAGTAGAAATGAGAAAATGACAGTTGAGATAGACAGTTTAGTGGGTAAAATAATAACAGCCTGTGCAAGCAAAGCAAAAAAAAAAAAAAAAGGGAATTCATTTGCTGCTTCCCATGGGCAGGCAGGTGTTCAGCCTTCCCCAGGACAGCAGGGCTCCAGAATGCCTAACGTTGACTTGGGAAGACAAATCCAAGGCTCACAGATCACTACTGTGAGGAAAATTAACTCTACCCCAGCCAAAACCATCACAAAGCTGTAGCTGCGTTTTGTGAGGATGTTTGTAATACACTTGAAGCTTTTTTGCTTGCTAGATCAGGCTATGCAGGGGCTGGAAACCAGGGAAAGTTATGCCTCTGCTGTAGCTGATAAGGGCAGGAGCCTTGTTTCTGGTGGCTGAGGGAGGAAATGTGATGGGAAGGAGCATCTTGCAGAGCTGAGGTGCCCAGGCCAAAGGAGGAGTTACTTAACAAATCCATAAACCCCCAATCCATGAGCAGCCAACCCTGCAAGTGCCAAAAGCCAGGCTTTTCTTAAATATAGAAGGAAAATCCTATGGTGCTGTATCTAGTTTTGGATATGGGTTTAAAGACTTTTCAAAGACCAGAAAGCTCATCAGTGTTACTTTTCCATTTAATCAATTTTGTGAAAGCCTGAGTAATACCATCCTTGCTGACAATAAGTTTGTGCAAGTAGTTCGCATGCAGCTTTTGCCTCTGTGCATGAGCTGCCTCTTTGGAAGATGTTGGATTCTGTAATTCGTGTCAGGAGACCTGTGTGTAGTTCTGCAAACAGGTGATATACCCCAGATCAAATCAATAGCTCACTCCTGAGCAGGAAACCTTTCTAACAGGGTACTCCTCTGCATTTTCGAAACAAGGGCAGTATGAGGATAGCAGGGTTTATGAAGGCTGGAGGAAAAAGAGATGGGGAAAAATATGCTCCAAGAGAGCAGGCACTGACTGTCTCTCTGATTGAAAAAAATCTGGGGGCATTCTGCTTGTAATCTTCCCCACAAAATTCTTTCTTTTTAAAACTCCAGCTCTGCCTTGGGTTGGGGGTTTGTTTAACACAAAGCATGCACTTCCCCTGTGGCTTCCTTGAGCCCAAGTGATGGGGCCTGACCAAGTTTCATCTCACACCTTCAGAGCCAGATTGGCATCATTGGCTTTTAGGATTTGCTCTGTCCTTCTGTCTCATGCTGGGCTAATTTAGCCTCATCTTAGTAAAAAGAAAAGGGTCCTTGTTATAAATGCAATGGCAAATATCGGATTAACAAAGAGACAATTTATTAATAACACGATATCGATCACCAATAAAAGAGAAAACCACAAAATAGGAAATTAGCAGCGCCGCGCCGGGTGGATAGGGGTCTGCACACCAGGGTACAGGTCGCCCAAATCCACCCCGAACGATTCTCAGTCCACCGTTTTATAGGATTTTTCTGCCCTGAGGCAGTACAGGTGTCCAGGGTAGGCCAAATAGTCCAAATTTCTTTTCGATGGCCTTTCCGGATCTGCCAAGTCCCGTTGATCCATTCCAGGAAGGTCTTTTCTTATGCCAATTGTACCAGTCAGTCTTATGTTGATTCCAGTATGCATATCGTGCCAGGGCGTTGATGAAATCTGCGTCGTCGTCAAGAAGGAATTCTCCTTGCATTGGAAAGGATGTGATTCTTATTGGGACTGGCTAGCGTCTTTGTTCAGTCTGATGGTCCTTGTCCTGTTTCGCAACTGGAGCTGTGGAGGCTGGGGATACAGATTGCTACCTACTGGACTTTACATTTTATTAACATCATTCTTATTATACATTGGATTATTATTTTATACACGAATTTTTACACCAAATTTATCACAGTCCTTATTCAACAGATTTGAGCTGGAGTGACTGCAGCTGTCATCTGGTTTGTGCAGAAACCAATTTTGTTCATTCCCTCACCTGGCAGGAATCCTGAACCAGAATTTTGTTGGGACTAATCAGCATTAAACCAATGTCAGAGGGGCTGCAGCAGGCTGCTCTGTGGCAAGGCAAGAGCAACAGGGCTGTTTGGGAGGGATTAGCCTAAGTCCTGCTTGGGATGCAGGTGTGCTAGGAAAGGCACTTAAGCTGTGCAGAGTATTTTTTCTTGGGCTTTCACAACAAGCAGCGAACTGCCAAAAAAAGGGACTTCCCAGTGAGAAATCATGATTTACTGTATGTCACCATAGATAAAAAAGCCAGGAGAAGGTGCAGTGTCCACAGAGCTGTAGTATCCAGGAGATACAAGTGATGCTTTTAAGCATGCTGGGCTTTCCTCTTCTGGAAAGGCAAGGCGTCAGACAATGAAATGAGTTCAGTGTGTGGTCTCCAGCCAAGAGATGATGTCAGTGATGCTGTTGCTATTGTTGTGTTATACCATAATAGATGTGTTAGTACTAAACAACATGAAGTCTAGGAGGTGGAAATATTTTGAAGAGAAGACCAGAGGCTTGGCAAGGGCTGATTCATAGCTCGAGTGCCTCACAGACTCTGTTTTCCTGCCTGGCATTTACCTTGCAGGTTCACAACTGCCTCCTGATTTGCACTGCAAACATTAAGTCAGAGAACCTGCCTCACACTGTTTGCTCCAAAGATCCTGAAATATTGGTGTCTTACTTTGCTCTCCCCTCCTTACAGCTATTGAATTGTCCTTGCAGTTTTTCTGCAAATATAAAAAAATTCTGCAAAAATAAAAAATTATTTTTGTCTTGCTCTTGAGCACCGTGATTTGGCTTTGAGGTCAGCCTTGCTTTAAATAGGGGCATGGATCAGATAACCTCCAGAGGTCCTTTCTGATCTGGTTATTCTAATACACTCAATCCTGATCCCCCTGCTTTTACACGTACGTATTTTGGATGATTTTACAGCTGAAATTCTTCAGCTTCCTCTGTGACTCTGTCTGTTCATGTATGTGCTCAGTATTAGTCATCCCATCTCTGACTGCAGCTATAAGAGTTCTTTGAGAACAACCTGAAATGGGCTTGTGTATCATCCACAACAGGCACAGCCCTGCTCTTGATGCCTTCTAGGTCTCCATAACCTCTGCCAAATATGAATCTGCCTAAATTTGCATGTCAAAACTGTTTTCTTGTACAAAGCTAAGCCCAAATGAACTTTTGAACCACATCCCTGCCACATGCTAAGCGTGTTTTTGTTGTTTCGGAAGCTCATTTAGTGGGAGTGAGCAGACCCTTCTGGTCTGGGGTGCCCCAATTAATTATAATCTACACAACCTAAGAAATCCTCCTTCCTAGGGAAAAGTCTTTAGCAGCAAACCTGTCTGAGATGGGTGAACTGAGATACAGGAACAGAGCAGCTTTCTGAATGCTTTCATTTCAGAAAAAACTCCTTCAGGTCTCAGTGAAGAAAAAGGAATCAAAGGCCCAGCCTTGCTTTGTGCTTACTGATATATGGTCTCCCTTGGCAGCGTCTGATGGCCTGAAAAATTTAGTGGGTGAGATTATTCCTTAGGCAGAAGAGTATTACCTATCAGCAGTGCTTTCTGAAACACCATTTTCCTAGAGGAAGGTGAAATGGTTTGGGGCATATTCTAAAGCGGAAGTAAAAAGTTAAAAAAAACCTCAGCTAAACAAAAAGACCATCAATTTTCTGAAAACCTTCTATCCAGCTGGTTACTAACAGAACTGGATGGGCTTTGAAGGAGCCTCCAATGCACATCCTCAAACAGTCACTGAAATGGATGGAAAATATGTATGAACCTCTCCAATTCTGGTAGTGGGGTGGGTTTTTGGTTGTTTATTTGTTTGTTTTGCTAGTCCTGGCTGAGAACATCCTGGCTTGAGTGAGGGCTGGACTGTTTAAATGAGGTAGGCCCAGTAACAGAAAGTAGATTTGCTGTAACCCAAAGCCCCTTTTATCGTCTGTCCTTGAAGGCTGGTATTTTTTTCCTAAACAACTTATCACTCTGAGTTTCAGAGTCTCTGTTAGTCTGTGGATATTCAAAAATTGCTTTCCCCAGTGCAGTTGTTATGCTTGGATTCTGCAGGGACCTATTTTTCATGCCTCATTATAGGCAGTGTGCTCTGCTGATGGCCATTGTCTTCAGGGTGTTATCCTGAAATTGCCATCTCTTGCCATTTCTAATGCAAGAGATTTTTTTTTTATTAATTTGGGGCATTTGACAAGTTTGGGCCCCCTCCCTGTGAGAGCGCAGATGGCAGCTAAAGGGATGCTGGAATGATTTCACTCCTACCTTGGTCAGGACAAACCAGGTTTCAGGAGAGAGTGACAAGACTCTGCAAATCTGTTTGAACTTAACCTGTGTCTCTGACAAATGTGGAAGGGATTTGATGCTCCCTGTGATGGTCAGTGCTGAGGTCAGAGGGTCCTGCTTGCTTACCTACACACTCCTGATTGATCATTATGTCCAGGGCTCCCCTCCTGTCCAGATTTCAGTGTTATGCTTTCTGTCTCTTCTGCCTCAGGGCATCCTGTGAGAAGGGCAGAGCTATTCTTCTTGTCAGGGAATTAATTCTTCATCTTCAAGTAGAAGGGCCCTTCAGGAAAATTCATGGGATGATAGAATGGTTTGGAAGGGACCTTAAAGATCATCTGATTCCAACCCCCCTGCCATGGGCAGGGACACCTTTCACTAGAACAGGTTGCTCAGAGCTCCATCCAACCTGGCCTCAAACACTTCCCAGGAGTAGGGTATCCACAACTTCTCTGGGCAACCTGTTCCAGTGTCTCACCACTCTTAGTAAATTTGAGCTGGTGCAGCTCATTTCTCCATCTTAAAGACCATATGTGGTTTCAAGTTTTGTATGTGCCCAATTTGCATAGCCCAGGGATTTGAAGAAAGGGACAGCTTGGACTTGAAATGTCTAGAAGTGCAGCAATTTCCAAGTTCATGATCTGACTTTGGAGTTTTGTTTTCTGTTGAGGATCTTTGCAAAGCTTCCTGTTACTTTTTGTTTGGAATACACTTTTTTGTTTGGTATACACAGACTGAGGTTTCCTTACTGAACTACGGTCTTTCTTAAAAGAGCACAATTTCCAAAATATTAAGTAAAACAAAGGTTTGAGGAAGGGAAAAACTGACTTTGGGTCAGAATAGAGGTCAGTGCTTTTGCTTCTACAGGTTAACACAAGGTTCCAATTAAATGCCTTTTCAAAGCAGAAAATAAAGACTTAAGAAACATCAGTTATTTTAGACAATATTGACTTTATGGCTTCTTTGATGTGCCCTGACAGTTCAGGGAGATACAGCAACGTTGTTTTTTGTCTAAGAAGGTGCAAACCTCTGTCAGAGTCCACCTACATGACTATTGTGGGGTCATGTGAGTCTGTGTGTTATCGTTTGGGTAAGGCAATTGTACTTCGATCTAACCTGGAAAGGGAGCTATACCTGTGTGGGGCTCAGGTTTTCCTGCCATTAGCTCATCTGTTCAAGATCTCCTCCTGTGGGCTGCATCAAAGTCCATCAACTCTTTAGGCAGGGAGAAAGCAGTGGGGAGGTGGGAAGGTGGTGTGGATTAGTGCTTTTAGTGTGGGATTGTTACATCTTCCCCCTTCACTGTAAAATCAAAGTGTTCCTGACCTGAATGAAACAGGGTTCACTGGCTTAACCTGCAGCCTAAAGCAGCTTTGCTGGGCAGCACCATTGTAAGAAAGGAAGCAGGAAAGGTGAGGAAGATCTCTGGATAAACACACCAAACAGTTTAGATCTTTCGGATGGGTGGCAGAAGGATGTTTCTTTAGGGAAGCAATAATTTGGGAAGGGGTTAACCAGAAGCACCACCAGAACACACAGTTCCTCAGGCTGTTTATAAATGGATACTCTGATGCTACAAAATACAGATTCAGGTTTAAGTTTCATATTTCTGCATTAAAATAAGTCGCATCCAGGCTGTCATATCAGTATAAACAAAGAATAAACCTTGCTGAATTCAAAGCCTGAGGTGAAGTCCTACTTTAGCAAGCAGCCTTTTTCAGAGGCAAAAGAAGTATGTTTTAGAAACTTTGTTGTTTTGGCTCATAAATAAGTTTGGCTAGAAGTTTGAATGTTTTGAAATTCTTTCATGACCCTTGAATTTGCAGCTGTAGGATGTATGTGAGTCCTCAGATTCCTTTAATCTCATACATACATAGTGGTTTTGATTTCAAAGGGGAATTCTGTTCCCCACATGCATCTCCTCTTCTTGTGGCAACTTGGAGACCAGCCTCATTGGGCTGATTGCCTGTATACAGGTGAGGCCCTTGAAATATTCATTATAGTCTGTGCTAATCTAATGTTAGTGAGTCATCTTACAGTCCTTAACAAGAAAGTATTTTTTCATCCTGATTGTAAAACTACAGAGTTTATTTTAGCAAATATCCTGTAATACTTGTGCTCAGGTATCCCCTGCTTAGCTTATTGCTAACCCATCTGTAACTGCTCATATCTGTATCATTTGTTGTCACAAATATTTTTTTTAGTTTGGATCTTCCGTCTTGTGTGTGCTTCCCATTTGAATATGAAAAAAAATTTCTTCCTTAATGTAAATATTTAATGCAATGCACACAGACCTGTTCACCTTTGCATTGAGGAGGCATCCATCAGGGATGCTCCTGGTGTATTCTGCAGGAATATCTGCAAAAATCACTGCAAACCTGTCAAACCCTGAAGAGGTATGCAAATGCCTGCATCTCTTTAATCTGACATGTGTGTATCCTGCCTGGTTTCAGATGGGAATTTTAATCCCACAGGAGCAATGCAGGAACTCCTGATGCTGCCACGTCGCTGTGCAGAATTAGGAGCCAGCTGGTGTCCAGGTTTGAGGACTGTCTATGTTGTTGCTCAGGCCATTGTGTGAAAGAGCCCCAGGTGCAGGGGGCAGCTTTTATCCTGGAGCAGAGTGTTCCTGCTAGTCCCCTCTCTTTGGGGGAGTGCACATGCATGTGGTTGTGAATACACTGCCCGTGTGCTCTTTCTTATACAGAATGATGATCTTGAGTTGGTGGGCTTATGTTTTATAGGTAATGTTGAGTGGGGACTATTGAAACCCATCCTTAAGCACCCAAAATTGCTCTCTTCTGCCTTGATTTGAAGGAATAACAAATTTTTCAAAACAAAATGACAATGCTCTTTTTTTTTTTTTTTTTGCAACAAGATGGTTACACCAAGACACTACTATTTTCAGTTGTGTTGCTACATCCATACATTGTGTTAATTCTTTTTCTTTTTGTACTTCCTTGCATTTATTAGACTTTCCAGACCTCTGTGCACTCACAGAAACCATAGGTACTGAAGCGTGTTCAGCTGTGGTCCATGCCTAATCCAGCCTTGATGTGCTCAGTGTGAAATGCTCCTTTTCTAATGTGAAATGTTGTAACAGCTACTGAGGCTCCAAAACAGCACGGTACGGTTTGCCTCATTAGGTGAAGCATTTTATTTAACTCCATAAAATTCCACTTTATGCCAAAGGAAGGTGTAAAATACTACATAACATATGTCATATAGAAATAACAGGAGTTGTGTGCAATGGCCAGGAGGGTTCTGGTGTCTGTTTGAGGTGCCTCTAAAAGCCTTGGTTTTCAAGTAGATCTGTAGTTGGTGAGAGCTCATGCTTTGACAAAAATTAGAGCAGCAATTACGTGCCTTCTAACTATGTATTTTTAGCATGCCAATCAACCTAGGACTCAGGCACCCAAAGATTAGTGGATTAGTGGTGAAGAGGTAACATTTGCTTAAATGCCAAGTAATTTTAGGTTCATTTAGATCTCTGTTCTCTGCTGCTTTTATCTCTACTAACAGGGCACTGAATAATAGGTAAGATATGCACTTTGGTTGAAAGTGGACTTCAATTTCTTACTCTCCTTTCTGTGCATCTCTCCTCTTTCAGAATCTCACTGGCTCTCTGCAGCTTGGTTTCAGGGCAGGAATTACTCCCTGTTCCCTTATGTGGCTCTCTTGAGTCTTTTTACTTTTAGGGTCTAAAAACATTCCTGAAACACATGCCATTCTTAAATGGATAGCTACTGATAGAGGGATTTTCACTGGAGTGGCTGTAGAAATGTGAGGAGAGAAAGGATGAGACACTGGTTTTCATTGCTGGGCTTTGGCAAAGGGGAGACTTATAAGATATACAGCCTTTTGCACTTTTCTGTGTTCTTTAAGAGATCTTGTTGATGGCAGTGGAAGGTGTATCCTGGGTTTTAAAGCTGGGTTGTTGAGAAAGCAAACAACCCCAAAATACACCTGAGAGAAAATCTGGTAGAAGCCTTAAAGCAGTGTTTTGGAGGCACGGGGGTCGGACTGCACTTGCAGAATGGCCTTCATTTCTAGATGTCAGTGGGGACCAGTGGGACAAGGGAAGAAAGGATCTGAGAGGCATTTGTGAGCTGCACCCAGAGACAATTACTTTTATGGTCTTTTCAAGTGAGATCCCTTTTTCCACAGATGCTTTGGCACCTGATACTCCCCAAGGTGTTAAGGGGAGGCAAAAGATTTAGTTTCTGGCAGTCTTTGTAGGGATGTGAATTAAATCTAGAGGCATGGTAGAAATCATGCTGTGCTGTGAGTTTTCTACTTGGAATCTAGTTTGGATCCAGAAATTAATGTGTGTCCAAGCCTTTGTATTTGAATCCTAAAATTTTACGGTGACCTGGTGGTTGGATCCTGGTGTCAGCTTTCTGTATTTTGAGTAAACTTGGAAACTGGCCACCAAATTGGTAGGAGTGATAAAGCATAAATCTGGGGATTTATGCTTTGTCTGAAATAGAGCTCTGCTGCAATGAACAAAACCTAAAGCTCTATCTAACTAATTTAACTAGTAAAGATTTACTTAAGATTTACACAAGCATAAAGAATATTCCTCACATGGCTTACATACACAATAACTGTGCACTGATGCACTTAATAATCCCTTCTATAAACTCACTGGCATTCTTCAGATTGTAAATGAAGCTGGTGTTGTCTAACACCTGTAGAGATATTTATGGAGTAGTTACAACTGATCTTTCTTTCAAGATGATTTTTTTCCTTTTAAAAATGTTCTAATGCTTCTAGTTGACAAAACTCCATTTCCCCCCCCAAAAGCTAGCAATAACTGCATCATCCAGCATGGTGTATAAATGCCTCAGTCTTTTGGTGACAGCTTTGCCCACTTGCAAAGCATTTGCAGCAATATACTGATCTTCAGTTTGTGTGGTACAGCTGGGTTGAAGCAGCTGAGGGCAATCTGTAAATTGAAATGGTTTTCAGGTAGCTCTTAAGTGGAAGTACTAGCTTTTAAGGATGAATATGGCTGTGAGGCCAGCATGTCCTTGCCTCTCTGCAGCTCCATTCCTGCTTGCCAGCGTTCTCTATTCAGAAGCTCTGGTAACTTCAAACTGTGCCTGAGGGTTCTTGTGACTTTTCAGCATGCAGAAGGTTTTTTGTCTTTTATCCTAAAAGGATCCATTTGTTGAAAACAGCTGAAGACTGGCTCTTGGAGGCTGTCATAAGGACAATTTCTTATTGGCAGCAACTTATGCAGCAGTTGCTCAAAACTCCCTGAACAAAGTTTGAGCTACACAAGGGAGTGCTTCTACTTTATGACAATGAAAGGGCTTTGTTGGCTGCAGGAAGCAGAGTTCTTTCTTTGCTTGACTCTTTTCTCATCAAGACCACATATTAACTAAGTTTTCATAAAGCTGCAGCCTTTGGCTGGTGACAGTTGCCTTCTTGTCACCCTGTGCTTGTAAAGGGTGTGCAAAAGAAGTATCTCACTACAGTGGGGAGCCACTTCTGGGCATACCTTTCTACATCCTCTTTTTGCCCCACTAAGAAAACCAGCAGTGTAAATCTCTCAGGTGTGGGGCAGCTCTTCAAAGGACTGCAAAGAGGATGTCCCTTCTCAGGGTGTTTTAAGTATCCATCTTGAGTGCCAGAGTTGGGTTATGGACTGTGCTGTTGGAAGAAAAAGAATCTTTCTCAGAAACTGGGGATAGCTTCCTTCTGGTGCCAGCAGCATATGGGCAGTGCTGCGTAAAAACCGACCATAAGTTCTTTGCGTCCTCTGTGTGCCTCAGCACATCAAGGGATAGTTCTTGGCAACATCAGCAAGGAAGGGATTCCTTTATCTGGAGAAATCCCAGTGTAACATTGCTGAGTCCAGGGAACTGAGACTTCAAGCTTGTGTGAGGTGGATAAAAAGAAAGAAAGAAACTCCTGGATTGCTTAGCTGGATATTCAGCTGTTCAGTGTGGACATCTTCATGCTCTGTCGATGTCAAAGTTGTTTAGTACTGAAAATAGTACAGGCCAAATTGTACTGATTTGCAAGCTGAGCTTAATTAGGATGGCAGGAGATGTTATATAAATGCAGCTTTGGTGAAACTGCTTCTAACTTTAAGTAACAAAACAGATGACACTTGCCATCCTGATGAGTGGAGACTAATATGGGTGCATGGTAGTATGTGCATTGCAGAGTGGTTTAAAAAAACCCCTAACTTAATGCAGCTCAGTCTAAAAGGTAACTGAGTGAACTGGAATTATAAAAATAAAACTGTTTGTTCCTGTCTTTAAAAAGCCCCAAAGCAAGATTTACTGAAAAACTCCCCTTTCTTTCCTGCATTGTTGCACACAATCCTGAACAGCAGTAGTACAGGGATTTTTAGGATGACAGGTTCTACTTGTTTGTGGGTTTTGGTGGGTTTTTTCCTTTCCTTTTCTCCAGAAATACCAACTGTAATAAAGCAAATCTTGAGAGAAGACTCTGATACTATCTATCTCTGTCAGAGTGCAGAAGGGAACAAAATCTGTTTTAATATTGGAGTCAGAAATTATGTTGAAAAGACTATTTCCAAAACCAGTCTGAGAATGCAACATCTTATTCTAACACAGAAATGAAATGCATTTGAACTTGAACCTGTCCCTGTAAACAAATAGAAAACACAAGCATGAAAGATGTGCTGTGCAAAAGGCCTGACTGGGCACCTTGTCTTGGGTTCTGTCCATGGAGGGAGGTGAACACGTGAAACAAGGAGTGGGAAACTGGCATTGCAGTGGGTAGGAAGCTGTTTGGGCTTCACAGGAAACGTGATGGCATCTAAAATACCTTCATTTTCTCCACAGTTCAGCTCAAGGTTGCAGTAGTCAGGTGCCTCCAAAGCCAGGGATCCCCTTGCTGGACTGGCTTTAGCATCCTGCTGTATTTAAGGACCTGAGCTGGTGTCTTATTCCTGCTTGAACATTTGTCAGTCTGCCATCATTAATGTTCTTTTGGGAACTGAGAGCTTCATTTCAAACTCTTCAATTTCATATGGTTAGGTACATTGCTCATGTCCTGTGTAACTAAACAAAAACTTAGCAGGCAGTTCAAGAATAATGACTTATGAAACTTCAGTTTAAACGAACTTTTAATTGTTGCTCAGGTTGTTTTCTCTATTAGTAAAAATGCTCATTCATTCCATATCAAGCATTAAAAAAATACAGCAGATTTGAATGTAAACATGCAACAGAAAAGAAAATGTCCCACTTGTATGTGAGCAGGATAGGCCAAGGATCTCTGGGGCATGTTTTCCCTAGATTGGGAGCCCATACTTGTAAAGGCAGTATGAATAATATGACTGAATGCCTCATCTTGATTTCTAGAGAAAATAAAGGCCTGAAGTATAAATAATTCCCAGTATTTATAAGTACAAGTCTGGTTTTATACCTGCTCCACTGTTGCCCGCTAATGCCTTCAGCCTTTTGAGACAGACCCCAAGGTAATTGTATAGAAGTGCCATGCCTTGAGTACCTGTTTATTAAATTCCACCTGCTTCACTGCAAAAAATCACCCAAACTGACATAATTTAATTTTTTTGATTTGACAAGATTGTAATGCAATTTTGATGTAAAAGGGTTGGTGCAATTCATACTTCTTCACTAAAGTAGTTACATGTCTGTGATCTCTTGGCAGCTGGGACTTGAGGCAACAAAGCTCCTTTTTAAAAGAATTTTTTTAATACTACATCTTTTCTAATAAGTGTAATTAATTTGTGGCAATAATTACATTGTTTCATTACATTGTGTTTGTGGAAAGAATTAGGCTGTACAACATAGTGGAGTGTCCATGGCTCTGTATTTGTATCACTGTTGTCAATTTGACTTCCTGTGCAGGAGTTTTTACATATCTTCTGTGACTGTTTAGCCATGTGATTGATGATAATAAATGGTCAAAATACTAAAATGGGGATCAAACCAGGACCTGTCCTAGAGCATCTGATTATACACTGTTTTGTGGGTCACTCCTTTTCATTCTTTCTGTTGCAGAGATGGTGGCTACCTCTGCGGAAGCTCAGTGCCAAATTCCCTTTGAATTAAAATCTCTAGGGGAGAGCTGAAAGGACAGTCTGGCAGAGAGACTTGTAAAGATAGTGTGGATATGGGCCATTAGCAAGAGGCATTTCTAGTTTTGACAATAGTTGTATTTCCTTTAATACTTATGCAACTTTTTAGTTCAAACAGCTCAAAATTAAAATGAAATAACTTAAGACACTTGGTGTGGAAAAATATCATCCTGCAGATTTGAATGTGGGCTATTTTCAGGTACCTCTTAACGAAAAGAGAAAAATGTCCTAAAGTACAAATTTGCATCTAAAAATCTCTGTTGAAAGAACTCCTGTGTCCTCTGCTGAGGGTTACTCTCCCAAAAAATCTGGCCTTGGCAGAACTATCTGTGTCCTCTACACTGATGTCTGGATTAACAGCTCAAGTAGGAGGTTGTAGCCGAGCTACTCTGAATTTACACCTAGAGAGTGAATCACCAGAGAGGTCACTGGTATTGCAGTTTTAACATGTATGCCAGCTCTATAAAGAGATTTAACTTGAGGAGGGTTGTGTAATGCCTTTGTGTAGTGTGTGAATGTGACTTTTTTTGACAAAGAAATGCCAAGGCATCTGTGGAAACATTTTTGTTTGTCTGCAGGAAATGAGCAAACCAGTTGGAAGAAGCCTCGGTTAGACATGCTAGCAGGAAGCTCTGCCTTTGGAAGTGGTAGCTGTTGCTGTAATACATTAAAATTGTTCATCCAGGTTCTAAACATAGCTTATTTATTCACATTTTAGTCTAAAAACACCCAGTTATGAGACAGAAATTATGAATAAAGCTATTAGGTAACTTCAGTAAGTCCTGCAAGTAGCATGCAGTACAGGATTGAAGGTGTAACTGAATTATTTAAAAACTATGGATATTGGTCTAATACCAATATGATGGTATTATGATGGACATGATGGACAAAGACTCTCTAACAGTTTAAAGTTAGAAAGTGTATGTTTATTATGACGCCGGGCAGCATGCGGGATCGCTCCCAAATACACACACGCAATTTACAGATGACCACAGGGTCTTTTATGTACAGGAGTATTGAATACCCAAAACACAAATCCATATTCATAACTCTGGTACATCCCATTCCCCGCTTTGTATGGTAATTAGCCAAAAAAGCCATTAAGCATGTGTAGTTTGTTCTTTGAAATGGGTCGGTGGTCTTTTTTTATGGAGTGGGGTCCCAAAATGATGAAGTAAGATGGGTCTTCCTCTCTTTGACTTTTTAATCTTTAGTGTTACATGACAACTGAATCCTGTTTTCCAGGACTGTTTGACTTAGGATTGTATTGTATTCATGGGGTCTATTGATTATTCAGGATGCAAAAGCCTAGTTTGACAGCTTCCATGATTTATCAGTTCCTTCAGTCTGGCTTCTGTTAACCAAAGGGAAATTTAGCTAGCTTACCTCAGCAATATTTATTTTAACTAAAGTCTTTAATTCTTCTAAATCAATGCTTCATAACACCATAGCTAACGGTATCATACTAAATAATACCTCTTGAGTTTAGTTCAACACTAGCTGAAGGACTGATGTATTTTTTTCCCCTGAGTTTCTCAGGCTCTGGAAGGGCTAAATATGTGAACAAAGACATCTTTCATAATAGCGAAGCTGTAAAACAGCATGTTGTTTGAAGTACTGAGAATTTAATCTTGCTACTAATTTTGACAAGTATTTCTACCATGTCTGTCATTGCATTCAACACCTCTATAGTAATCCAGTCCTGGAGGGTTTTATTTATTGTGTGGATTTACCCTTTGGATTACTTTGCCAGTAGTGGGGGGAAGAGAGACTGTGAGGGGGAATATTTAAGGTCTGCTTCATATTTTTTCCCTTCCCCAGTACATTGTATATCTTTTCATCAAGCATTCATACTTGCCTTTTTTTTTTGTTTTCTTTTTTTTTTTCCCTCTTTGTTATGTTGTGTAGTCTTGTACCAATATCTACAAGCAGATCTCCATGGCAAGAGCTCAGACACTGCAGACAAAACCTCAGGTAAAGAGGGGTTAAGGATAAAACAATGATCAGGATGTCTCTATTTCTTTATTTTCAGTCTTATAACTCCTCTTGAATCAAATTAAAGATCATAGATCAATATCAAAACCAAAACTCTCAGACTTTTTCATTCTTTTATTTAATTTCAATCAATATTTGGAAATTTTTGTTCTGTTTCTTGAAGCTCTCTTGGCAGATGTGGTTCTCCAGCAAAATCCCACTAGTGATGTTAACATATTGTTGGTATATTGGTGGAGAGGAGACTGTGCTTAATAGACTGAACAATATCTTGCATGAGGCCATTTTAGAGGATACTTACCTGGAAGTCTAACAAGGCTTAGTTATGTGGATTTGTGAATAGAGGGGACTGGAAGGTTCAGCTCCACCAATTTCTGGTACAGAGACACAAAGTTTTCTGGCACTTCAAGGGAGCTTATTTTGCAGCCTAGATTTAAATAACAATGCTGTTGAGGTTCACATAGACACATACCCCAAAAAATTTCCAAATCATTTAGATGTATTAATAGGGTACGTGTCCCCCTGTTGTTTCCTGCTTAAATATAATCCATTAATTTATTTACATATTGGCACTGCCCTCCTCCTCAGCCCCCAAAATCCACTACCATCTTACAGGCAACTCAGATTTTAAAACTTTGAAATGAAAACTGTTTTGTCTGCCTTGTCCTAGTCTTCCCTTTCATATCATCTCTGTCCTCTGCTGTGAGATTGAGAATGTGAGGTCAGAAATAAGAAGTTTGAGTTAATGTCTTTGAACTCTGATCAGCCTCCCACTGCCACCTTGGCATCCTGGGGAGGCATGGAAGAAAAGCAGCAGAGCACTTTCTGCAGTACTTAAATTAACCAGGTCCTGAGCTTGACAATTAACAGCTTGCTTGCTCCCAAGCCAAGCACTGTTATTCCTGTGCTCACATTGTTTTCTCACTCACACATTGTGTATTATTTGCTTCTCATGCAGGGTCATCCTGTTATTTAATAAGCTTAACAAAATTCCATCTGCAGTGAGAGGACATGGCTGGATGTGCTGAGCACTTTTAATTGGAAGTAGCAATCACAGAGGTGGTCACCATGAGCACTGTGCATAGGTGTGCTCCTAGTACATTCCTCTAAAGGAATAAAAGATATTTTTGTTCCTGTAGTCACAAGCATTCCAGAGCTTGGAAGGAGTGACAGATAGCTCACATTCCCTGGACCAGAGGGTGTGGGTGGAAGATGCCTCTGCCTATTTGATACGAGGTTTTGTATACCTCTGTCACTGTGACAATTAATTGAAACATATCTGTTTAAACCTGAAGATCACTAAATTTTTACATAGGAGACTTATGAAAGTCATCATGATTAAGACCTACATGGCTGTAGCTGCATTTCCCTAGTAAATGTATTCTTCATCCAAAACATGGATCCGGCTTGTTTTCTAATATTGAACAATCTTTTTGTTTTGAAACAAAATTAGCACAGTTTGTCTTGATCTCACATCCATCGTTTCACCATTTGCTTGTAATTTGAAACTAAATGTCCCTTTAAAAGCCAGCTCCTTAAAGCAGGCACAAGTTGTTTAAGAGTACTATTAACAGGATGTAGTATCCAAATGAAATGGAAACTGCATCTGACACGTTTAACACAATTTTTAAAAGTATTTGAATTTTTTTAAAATATCCCGAAAGCAAAATTATTCAATTCAAACCTATTTTTTTAATTTGCCTCTGAGAGACAGCTGTCTCTGTAAGTTGTGCTGTTTGCATGGCCAACATGAATCAAATACAATATTCCTATCCATATTCATGGTACTGTTATCTGGCCGTTAGTATTTTAGCAAAGGGATTCATTTTGCATTTAATACTTGGTTCATTTTAAATATGCCTTGCTAATCCTGTTTGGAAAGTTAGCAAAGAAGCACTTGAGAGGTTTAACGAAGATTCACTGTTCATGTGAAATAACAGCTAAGTGAAGTCTCTCTGCCACATGTGACTCAGCAGTTCAAAGCTACCAAGGCTGAGCGCTGATAGTATCAGGTACCCTGCAGTCCAGATCCCTTCCCTCATGTTTGCCATGAAGATTCTGCTCCCTGTGGTTCTCTTCATGGTCATGCCTCTCATCCGGTTTTGGTGAGAGTTGAGGTGTTTCCTGCTAGTTTGGGCAAATGATGACATTTCACCCTCACAGACAGGCTGTTCCCATCACATCCTTGTGCTGTTTTTTTTTCCTAATTTACATATCTCCTCTAAAAGTTTGCTTGGCTTGTCTTTCCATGAGGCAGCTTTGTATGGAGGGTGCAATGTCATGTCCTTTCAAGGTAATGACAGGTTAATTTACTCCAGTGTCGTGTCTTGGCTCTTCTCTTTTCCCTCATGATCACTGATTGAGAAAATTGTATTTTCTCTGTTTGTGTTTTACCTTAAGTTTATATTTTTCTTTAACCACTGGAGTGATAAAATGCAAGCACTGCAGAGGTAATGCAAGCACTTAAAAAGGTAAGTTGTTTGTGCCATTTACTTTCCTGGATAAAATGAATCCATGTTGTCAGCCTACAGGGACATTGTAACTGCTGGTTTTGCGCAGCTGGATTTCTTGAAACAAAGCTTATACTTAGTAACTATTTTTTTTTTTTTTTTTAATGAGAAAGGAAGCATTTAAAGAAATTTGAACTTCAGCAGTCACTTACTGTTAGCAGGAGCGACCTTGATAAGTCATCCAGATATTCTTTTCTAACTTTTAGTAGAATCAACCCAATAAATTTAGTATCAAATACCTGCCTTTCTGCCAGGTCACAGTTGTAAGGTAAACTCTGTCAGATGTGAGGATGATTGAAGATCTAATTGGGAAATCACCTCATGCATATTTGTTTGATTATCTGAGCATGTTAATTACTGTTCAATTCTAAGAGCTAAAAATGTTGCTGAGAATGTCTAAGTACATACCTGGAAAGAAAATTTTTTCTGGCTTTGCTTGGTGGGATCTTTATTTTGTAAAATTTTGGAAATTGATGGATGTCACTGTGTCTTTAATGGCTCTGCAAAGAACTTTTGGACCAAAATAAGAGATTATTCTACTGCCATGTTCTGAAATAGACAAATGGTGTCTGGTTTTGGTGTACTTGTCTGAGCTTGTAACTGAGCATGAGGAAGATCTTCATAGATTATCAGTCCAACCATTTAACCTGGCACTGCTTTTTTGCTATTAAAACATATCCCCAAATGCCACATCCACGGGATTTTTGAACACTTCTAAGTGTGGTGATTCCACCACCATGATGCTGCAATGTGTCTAAATCCTGTGTTCAAAATAAGTATTGTATAGAAATAACAATATTTTTAAAGTCTTGTGATAACTTAGGAAGGAAAAGATTTTAAAACCCGTCTCAGAATGCACTTGCATGTGAGTGCTGTTGGAAGAACTGGTTTAGTGTGATAGTGCAATAGATGGTCATTTAATTAATAGATTTTAAAAACTCCTTGTTTTGATTACTGTTTTGCATGCTGTAGACAATCCAGTGGGGGGAACTCCATTAACAATATCACTGTGAAATACAGTATTCGTATGCTGATAACTGGATGCATTTCTGCTTGAAGTCTAATTTCAATCTTCCTCTTTGCACTTGCTGGATTCTTTGTGTGGAAAAAATATGTCTTTGAAATTTGATGTAGAAAAAATAAATGTTTAATTTTCACACAGGATTTGTAATATAAAAAATATGATCTATAATGAATCCTTTAATAATTTATAATAGCCAAGAGGTACTCATATTTTTTATTGACCTTAAAGATAAGCTTCTAACAAACTTGAAGGAAAGTGCTCTTTCAGAGACTAAGTAAAGTCATCTGTAGATACTCAAGCTATAGGGGAAGGCCAAGGATCCAGTTGATTGCAAGCTCTTTTTCTCTAAAATTTCAGCAGTGACGTTTCTCTTGACAATATATTTCCATTCTGTAAATACTAAACTGGCAGCTGTGTTACAACTACAGTAAGATTTTGTGGAAATGAGGGTAAGGTCAGACTGAATGGGAATCTTTTCTGTTTCTCTTTTAAAAGTAGTATCTCTGTTGAGAGTCAAAATGTCTATCAGATTTCACAAAAAAAAAGAAAAGAAAAAGAAAATCCAAGCAAGCTCTCTCTGAAGCCACACTGCTGTTTCAAGTCATTATTTCTTCATTTGTTGCAGGAGAGAATTTCAACCAGAGTCCCCTAAGAAGAACCTTCAAGTCCAAAGTTTTGGCCCATTATCCTCAGAACATTGAGTGGAACCCCTTTGACCAGGATGCCGTCAACATGGTAGGTAGAGGAAAACTCTTCTCAAATTGTTACCTGACAGCGTCAAGCTCTCAGAGGTTCCTGGGTGGTTTACAGCCAGCCCTTGTGATGATCTTGTGGTTGTGGTGCTTCTGCTGGGACTAAGAGCACTCACTGGGCATGCTTCATGAAGAGCTGTAGAGGAAGAGGTGTTGTGCAAACAGAGTACTTTCAGGCACAACAAAAGTAAAGTGCTGAGTTTCCCTTGATTGTTCTAAGTGTACTATGTGATGGAAGAAGTCTAAGCTCCAGATCAGGGACTGGGTGAGAAAGGGTGTGATCACCTAGGATACTTATCCACAGCAAGAAGGCAAACCAAGGAATTTTTAAGATACTGATATCCATGTGAGGTTTTTGACTACAAAACACCTTGTTTCTGCAGACAGAGGGAAGAATTTTTACGCAGAAGCTGGAACTTATCTAAACTATAGCTTTTGGTGGGTCATCACTTCTAATGGCACCTCTGCACCAATACATCTCCTCTATCTCTTTCTGCTCAGTTATATTTGGTGTGAGCATCTGTGGGGCTGAGTACCATGGACTGGGAAGGGAGGAGAAAACAGTTCCTGGAGTGGGGGCAGTGACAACTGAAAGACTAATGATCCACTGTGTATTTTTCTAAAGGGCTGGTAATTAAAGGATGATTCCAAAATCACCAAAGCACTTGTTAAGAATGTGACTTGATGAAGACAGCAGATTACTGGTATTTGAGCTTCCTGTACAGAAAAGGCCATTTGTTTCTTAATTTAAAAGTAACCGATTGTTGTAACAGTAACATTGAACAATATTACCACTTCTAGCTGTTTTCAAAAATGTGTATTTGGTCTAACTCCGTAATAGAAAATTTGGGAGGCCCTTCGCCAATTTAGATTAGATGAGCTTTGCATTTGAGGAAGTCAGAATGGCATACTGCCTGCTTCAAAACAGAATTGACCTCATTGTATGGTGCAAGTGGGAAGTCAGGAGACTCTCCTGGCCCTCACCCAGCAGATAGAGAGGTGGGGAATACATAAACCCCACATTAAGTTGGCTTTTGCAAACTCAGAAATGCATTTGGAACCTCCCTGCAGTCATGAAGGTGTAGAAATCTGGAGTTAATCTCAATTTCCACTGAATTCTATTTTTAGTGTTCTGGCAAATATTTAACACAAAAGGAGCTGGAAGTAGCAGTGACACAGAGCTGATACTGTGGCAATGCACTTGCCTAGAAGGGCAGAGATGAGCCCAGTCGCTCCCTCTGCCTGCTGTCAGCTGGGGATTTCTGTCTTGTGCTTTCCAAATGTGCACTGTTGGAGGTGGGGTGGTATTTGGGCTGGTCTCCACATCACTTTGCTTATACAGAAAGCATGAAGGACTCAGAGCAATGCTTTGTCAGCAGTTAAGATGGTAATAGCTCAACTGCCAAGTTCTTTTAGTTCTGCCTTTGCATTGGGGGTGTTCCAGTATGAAGTGATGAGGAGTGTGCAGCAGGAATAAAGCAGCTGGAATTCCTGTGTTATTTGTCTCTCGCATTACAGTGGAGAATGTTTAATATTTGTGAAGTGTGATCAGAGTATCAGACAAAAATGGAATGCTAAAACCAGCAAGAGACCTATTAAAATAATTGAACTGAGCTGCATTGAGCACATCTTTCATTTGCAATGTGTCTTGGAGGAAAAAAAAAGGCATCTACTAACAGTAGCAGTATTTAATGATCTTTTAAATTATCTTTTGTAAAACTTTATTGTTTTGATCTGAAACATCACTTAAAGTAATATCCACCTCCACAGAATCCCTTGAGGTAATTATTGGCCTTTCTGATCTTGCCTTGCTGCATTAGTTCTGCCTATGTGTTTGCTTTATGTGAGTTTCCAGAAGCAATTTTCCTCAGAGAAGAAAATACATAAATCCTTGAAGGTTAACTTATGAGAAGTCTGGCTTTGCTGGGTGCCTGAGGAATTTCAGTTGCCTTCTGGAACCATCCTGTCACTTTAAAAATAGCGCACCCCCCCCCCCCCCCCCCCCCCAAGTCCCCAGCAATCAAGCTGCCAAAGAGCTTTGTTTTCTCTTTGTTTCAAAGTATGTGTCAAAGCACAGAGTTCTCTTTAACAGGGAATTGTGTCTTCCTCCCACTGCTTTTTGTGATTATCCCTGCCTAACCTCATATACTATCTTTCGTGACCATTCTGCAAGTAAGTGTTGTACCAAAATAAAGCTTTCAGTAGAGAGATACAGAATATGAGCTTCCTATTTTAGCTCTCTGATTCATCAAGATATATAAATCTTTGCCTGTGTTTGTGAAGTTCAAGGAAGCATTATCTGTTTAATATCTCAAGTACTGAAATAAAAGAATTAAAGGTTCCCTGGTGGAATTTGAAAGAGCAGGCTTTAACACAAACAAAAGCATCTTTCTCTCCACCTCCTCGCCCACAGTGCAATTTGGGTATGAGCTTGCTGCCACAGCATGTTGTGAACATGAGAGATATGTAGAGGCTTAAAAAGTGAAATGAAAAATCTAGTGGAGAAGAGGTGGTCCAGAGGGGTCCTTTGGTTCAGAAATATCTGCAAATGATCATGGCTGCGAGAAGATGGAGGGAGGGATAATGGCGGGGGAGGTGTGTCCTGCCTCTGTGCTTGGGGAAAGGGTATCCCATGCTCAGGACTTCCAGAGACAGGTTATGGATCAGTCGAAACCTTTTTATCTATCCTGGTGCAGCTTCCTCTTGGTTTTACAAACATCTTGGCTATAAGCCTTATTGCAAATATGGTGTAATTCCACAGTTTTCTGCTGATGGATACCTTTAAATATAAATAGTAAAGTGCTTAGGAAACCAAAAACCTGTCCTTTGATCAGTAATCTTGGATAGTTTTCAGTGTTTATACAAAGATGCAATGCAGGTGACTGACTGTGTTCTCAGCATTAGTGAGCCAGATTCACACCAGCAGGCTAAAATTTCACCCCCCTTAGCACATCCCAGGCTACTCTCCAACTCTCCCCTGTGTCATGTGTGAACAGATGAGATGGGAAGTGATTGATGTCTGAGGCCCTGAGATGAAAGTTTTCATGCATTAACCACAAATTCAAAGCTTTCTGTATTGCTGGAAAATGATTACAAGCTCTTCCTTTTGATCTTAGTTTCTTAAGTGACTTCTGGTCATTCCTCCTGCCTCGGTTCTTCCAATCTTCTTTCCGCCCCCCCCCCCTCTGCCCTCTTAAAGGTCTAACAACAGCAGAGTCTCTGGGCCAAGGTTCGCAGCCAGGGTCTTAAAAGGTCAATATTCTGTATTTGTCAAGTTGTGGCTGAAACTTAATAGATGGGGATACTTTTGTGTCTGTTTACCCAGTATATAAAGGATAAAGAATAATAATTAAGGCTTGGAGGAAATTTATTTAAACACTCTTCTGAAACCGTCTCAGCTGATCTGAATTTCCCCGATGCTTATCTGTGTCTGATTGTAATAGTATGTCTAATTTTCTTGTCCAGGTATTTTTCTGTAAAGTGAAGAAAATTTAATCTCTGATAGCACTGAGATTTATGCCTATGATTTCAGCCTGGTTGGCTTTGATAAGGCTTACAGCCACCACTTGAAAGCCCACATTCTAGCAATAAATTTTTATTAAGCAAGTCTGCCAAAAAATGAGGTTAAAAGATATATTTATTGTGGAGAATAAATTTAAATAAAATGTGAAACAAGGATTTTTTCTCTACTTCTTTATTGAAGAAGCCTTAGCCATGGCTCTGCTCTTAATGTCTCAATAAAAATTATAAAGCTTTTGAATAAAAATGTGGCTGCTCTTCAGAAATAGTTCAATCTGCAATTTCATGGTTTGTGTCAGCAAAGCCCATCAATTGAATTAAATTCTTCTGCCAACTACAGGCTACTTATTTCCCTACACATTACCTTTTTGAGCAATACATAAGAGCTGTCCTAGATAATTTAGGGGCATGATAGCCTGTTGTGAAGTCTTGACCACTTGCCTAATTCCCAGCTATACCAGGCTGTTTAATGGTCTCTGCAAGGTGCACTGCTGAGGTTCAGGGTAGGATGTGCCTGAAAATATATAATTATTTCTCCTGACCTCTTCCAGCATTAGAGGAATTTACTCCTGGTCAAGGTGAAATATTAGGGGACACACTCAATTGTGCCTAGGTTCAGATACCATCGTAAAGTTGGCTTCTACTGTTGCCTTTTGTGAAAAGGAACACTTCGAAGGTTCTCCTTCTCTTCTTTCCTTTAATTTCTTCAGATGGTACAAATAAAGCTATAGTCCTTCATTTATAAACATACTTATTTAGCTAAAACATGAGGAGTTTCCTGCTGATGTGCAATTCAAACAAGTTTTGCTGGATGTTTGTTATTTTGTATTAGATGGTTGATAGCATTCTCAAAGAATATCTGGAAAAATGCCTTGATTTATCACTAGGACCATGCTTCAGAGAAACATCCAGTATAGTAGGATCACTGCAAGAGATTTTGCTGAGTGGTAAATCAAAAATGAGGCTTTCATAGATTTTTGAGTGTTTCCCTCCCTGCCCCTCCTTTTCCAGTTTAAGCTATTTGGTAGCACTTAGAGAAGAAAGTAAATGTAATAGCTGCCAGTCAGTTGGGGTTTCATTTGTTGGTTTTTTCCCCCAGAAAATTAGGGAAGATCAAAGAATTCCAAAAAGTCTATGTAATTTAAATTCAGTGGTATAAGATGCGCCCTTGGCTCTCTGATTTTAAAGTATTCTGGGCATGATATATGCAAATGAGAGCAAAACTGGATGGTTTTATATGATGCTTAAGTAAATGGCACAAAGACTGTTCTGTAGTGAAAACAGTTTCAGCAAGTAATGAAAATGAGTTGTAATGACTTAATAGATCACTTTGGAGGGTGCTTTCCTTTCTTCATTCATGTCTCCCTCTTAAGTAGCATCAGTTTCAGGCTGTTTGTTCTTGGATACTTTTTATGTCTAAAAGGTAAATGACTTGTTGTGATGCAGCAGATACAAAGAATGTGCCTGTACAGCAAAAACAGCAAAACAAAATCATGTCTTATGTAACTCTGTCTATTTCTTTTTTCCTTCCTTAGCTGTGTATGCCCAAGGGGCTGTCCTTCAGGACGCAGGCGGATAACAGGGACCCACAGCTGCACTCGTTCATCATCACCAGGGAGGATGGCTCCCGCACCTACGGCTTTGTGCTCACCTTCTACGAGGAGGTCACCAGCAAGCAGATCTGCACAGCCATGCAGACACTGTACCAGATGCACAATGCAGAGCAATATAGCAGTGTCTGTGCGTCCTCCTCCTGCAGCATGGACTCCCTGGCCAGCAGCATTGATGAGGGTGATGCCACGTCCCTCACCAAGCTCCAGCACTACAACTCCTATGACATCAGCCGGGACACGCTCTATGTCTCCAAGTGCATATGCCTCATTACCCCTCTGCCCTTCATGCAAGCCTGCAAGAAGTTCCTGATCCAGCTCTACAAGGCAGTGACCTCCCAGCAGCCACCACCTCTGCCCCTGGAGAGCTACATCCACAACATCCTCTACGAGGTGCCCCTGCCACCCCCAGGGAGGTCGCTCAAGTTTTATGGGGTTTATGAGCCCATCATCTGCCAGAGACCTGGGCCCAGCGAGCTGCCGCTCTCTGACTACCCTCTGAGGGAGGTCTTTGAGTTGCTGGGCCTGGAGAACCTGGTCCAAGTCTTCACCTGTGTTCTTCTGGAGATGCAGATCCTTCTGTACTCACAAGGTAGGCACTCATCCAGCAATGTCTGTTTCCAGCAGGCAGTTCCTGGGCAGCTGCAGCCACAGGAGCTCATAGAATTTCGTGTTACATGGAGCTAAGGTTGATTTTTGAGACATGAGAATGCATTGAAAAAATGAGAGAAAGAGTGTATCCTAATGAAAGCAATAAATAATTGTTTCCTCCGGGCAGTCTAGGTGCTGCTTTTTAAATTATGCTTTGTTTTATCACTTGCGGCAGCTAGCAATAGAATGCATTTAATTATTATCCTCACACTGCACTTGATCATGCAAGACAGCATGAAATGAATCCTATCTTCTTCAAAAATACCCTCAGAAAGTAATACATCTTGCAGAAGACACTCTGGCTACTTCTTTGCTTTTCAAATTTCAGCAGCATATCAAAGTCTAGTGTAATTTCCTGCCTCCCATATGATGGATATATTCTTGTTGAAACACTGAAAGTTCTCTAGCACTTGGAGGCTAAAGATTTAATGGTGGATTGAAACTGTGTGGAGCTGCAGGTCATTCCTCTTTAATCCTGCTTGAGGTATTTGGGAACATTGCTGACAAGGATGCTGGTCCTTCTTTTTGGGACACTAAGGTAGCAGTTGGCCAAACACTGGCAAACATGCCAAAATGCACAGAGCCCACTCATTTCCATGTTGAAGTGTGCTAGCAAGCTTTGGAAAATCTGGTTTTGGAAATCTTTTCTCTTATGGTTGTGTCTTTCTGTAATAGTGCAACACTGCTGCAAGTTTGGAGAATCTTGACTTAGTACTGGGCATGCTTTGGGATTTTACACACCTATTGCTGTTTCTTCTAGCATGTTGGTTCCTGCGAGTCTGGGCATGGTGGTATTCGGATGCCCAACATGTCAAGTTCAAGTTTTCCTGCTGATTTTCAAGGAGATGTTCAGACTTTTTGGGTGTTCCTCTAAGTCTCACTGGAAGCCTGTCCATGTAATTTGGGTTCTCAAATTGCATCTGTAATTCTGACCCTAAATTAGGAAAATGTGCATCAGGGAAAAATTTTCAGGGGTGGGGGGAGTGGTTTCGTCAGAGGAGAAAGTAAAACCTGGAGCCAGGAGGTATACATGCCTTTTCACTACATGCCTTGTAGTGAAAAGAGGAAAAGGTGTTGAATACCTTTGGCTTTTCAAGAGAAGTGGTTTGGGCAGCAGACAGCTTGAAATGGAGCAGGGAGAGAGGATTGGAAATCATCTAAAATGAGTATGGATAATGAACCTTCAGGCTCCAGAAGGGATTGCTTGGGTTTGTCCTATAAAAGTAAAGGTCAGGAAGTGTGTAATGGTAATGCTAATAGCTAAATGACTGAGAATGGGGAAAAATGTTCAGGGAGGTAAAAAAAGGGTAGTTCTTCTGCAAATGACTGAATTCAAAGGATTGATAGTTCTTTACTGAGCTCTTCTCCACATGGACTCCAGGGGTTTGCTTTCAAGAAATGAAAATGAAAGGTTTTATCTTCTCTTAGTTTGAAGTGTGAGCAGAAAATCCTGCTGTTAGTTTTGATTAGGCTGCTTTTCTCCTCCTTCCTGCTTTTGTATGTGCGTGCACTTATCCCCTTTCTTCCTCAGCTGGAATTGTGCTGCCTTTGCCACTTTGCACTGGGGTTTACTATTAAACAGCAGCACCACTGAAACACCTCTCGCCCATCCCTGCTCATCAGTCCCACCTTGGTCCCTGCTTAGGGACTCACTGAGAATTTTTTTTTTCTTTTTTATTTTTCACTGAAAGAGAGTAGTATTAGGAAAAATGTGCTTGTCAGGTTACATTTTAGTAATATTTTGTGCATGTGGAAAAGCAACTTCTATATGTGTTACTTTAGTAATTGTCATTGAGACAGATACAAAATATCTACTAAGTCATTTTGACTCATCCTTTATGTCCACCAGAAGTTAGATAAATGTTGTTCTTCCAATTAGTGGTTATAATTTAAAGGTTTACTTGGTTTGTTTGGTTTTATTCTGTGGGGGTTTTTTTAAGAAAAGTGAGATAGTGAGCAGTAAACCTTTCCACCCTTGAAATTTCAGAATATTTTCTTCCCCTCTCTTCTCTTCTATTTGTGAATCTAGGGATGTCCTTGACATGACTTTTACTTGCCTGTGTAATATAGACACAATTTGATGGTGCGTGGGGGAAGGTATATAGCTGTATTAGGGAAATTCTGTGATTATGTAAATAGCAGTGTAGTGCTGCTATTTCCCAGAGGTGAGGAATGTGGAGTGGAGGGCAAATGCAAAGCCTCAGTTTTAGCATACCCTGATAGCTGAGTGCTTAGCTAATTGTGCACTGAGGCTTCTTTTAAATGTCAGTTCTTGCAATTCCTGAAAAAGAAAACAGTAGCTATTTTGCAATTTGAGATATAACCAGCCTAGAAGGTGCTGAAATCTGCTCTCTTCAGCTTTGAGATCCATCTGGGAGAGACACTTTTTTAACTCCCAAGTTCTTTCAAGGCAAAGGATGAAAAGGCTTTATCTGACATATCTCTTGTTCCAAAATAACAAATGGGAGAGAGATTCTGCAAATTTGTCCTTCTTTGCCTTCCTACTTTAAAGAGGGTGAACTCACTGGACTATGTTTCCAGAGGCCTGGCCTTGCTTCAACCTTCCCAAACTCAACAAGAGATTAGTAAAAGATCCTCTGGTTGCAATTTCAAGCAAGACAGCATTATTTACTCAAAATCACAATTCACTGACATAATCCTGTAATACGCAAGAAATCAGAGCTGGGCCAAAACCTACTTCAGTTCACTAAATTATTTCAGTGAAAGCTGCTGTTAACATGTATGGGAAATGCAAGCTGACTTTTTTGTGGTTCTCCTAGACCTGTTGGAAGGAATCTTTTCATTTAAGCTTGCCAAAAATTCAGTTCTTCTTCTATAGAATAAAGGTTTCTTTTGGAAAGTGGAGTGGAGTGAAATTGTTGCACAACCCCGATCATACAATGAGTGTAGCTGGTAGTAACAGCAGTGAAAGGCTGTCAGGAAGATTGCACAGAGACTCTGCTGGCTTTTCTGGAGTGGTTTTTCTCAAGGGAACTAGGAGTTCAGGATGAAAAAGTTTATTTTTAACCACCCTGTATCTTGGGTATAATGTTTCCAGCAGCCTGAACAAAGGCATCTAAGTCAATGAAGAGGTGAGGCCACTGGGTGACTTTACCCAGCTTGTCCTGGATGTGTTCCCAGCGTGATAGGAGAGTGTCTGGCACAGCTCTGCCTTGGGGGCAGGACCAGTGAGTGGCTGTTTGTACCACAGCTGCTACAGTCATCTTTGGATACCCAGTTGCACGGTTGATGGTGTCTTAGGGGTGTTTGGTACCCCACCACATGGGAAAATGCAGGGATTGTAGTGGATTGTAACTTCACTTTACAGCTGTGGTGGTCAAGCAAAGGGCTGAAGAGACTGGCAGCAAAGAAGGATGAGCTCATTTTTTAAGCTGCTTTGTTCCCATACGTTTTAGACTGCATAACTGGGTAAACTGACAGAGACTTGTGCTTGCAGCTCAGTGGCAAGACTGAAAAGATCAGCCCTTACTGTTCCTGGAGACTGTGTGGACTTCCAGGGAGTTAATCACAAGCACTGCTGGTGGGAAGTGCCAACTTTGATCTGCAAAAGTGGTATGGAAACCTGTACCAGAAATCACTTTCACTGTACATTAATTCCTGCAGCTTCAGATTACATCCTTCTGCATATAGAGAATATTTTTAAGATTAAATAGGGCAAGTTTTCAACATTTGGGCTTTGAAAACCAATGGGAGGGATTAGATATGTTTTCCCTGCAATTCTTCAGGGTGCAGTCTTTGAGTCTTTGCAGTGCTCTTCTAAGTGCCCTTTATTCAGAGCACAGCTCTCCCGTGCAACTGTGCAGATGTAAGGTCTTGTTTATGTCCACTCTTCAATAGCTACTACAATTTCCAAAGGATAAGTAACAAAACACCACTGGTGTGAGATTCCTGCTGGAGAGAGATGAATTAAACTGTGAGCTCTGTGGAAACTCAGCAATCCATTTTGTATGTCTGCCTTTCGAGGGATTTAAGCATGAGAGGGAACATGTGGATGAGACAGAGATAAACTTCTTAGAGCTTAGGCTGTTTCTACTCATTATAATTTTGAGCATTTTCCAAGTTATTTTTCCAAGTGCTTGAGTAATTGCTCCTCCAAGATTGAAATATTCTTTGCATTTTAATTTTGATCTTAGAAATTATAATACAAACGACTATGCATATATAAAGTCATTGCCTAGAAAGCCTTGTGTCTGAAAGATCTTTCTTATGAAGTCTGTTTTGGGGTAGATTTTTAACAACTAATACATGCATAATGTGTTTACCTTTTAAAGCATTTTTATACCAAATAGTTACATAGAAAACCTTTGCTCTTCCACTCGTTATTTGAATAGTTGAGCTCCACACTAATATCCATCCAAATCAGTGAGAAGTTATTGCAAAGAACATATTATATGGAGACAAAAATCTGTGTGTGTTGTGGAAGAGGTCTGGGTTTAGGGCCTCAGTAGAACTACACTCAGAGGCTGCAGTGTGTGTTTCCCTGGAAAAAAGACAATTAATTGGGTAGAAAAATCAGAGAATGACATATAGCTTTCCTTTTTATTTAGGTAAATGGCAAAAATATTTTTTAGTTAGAAATCACTCAATTTTGTTAGCCAAAGTCAGTATGACCTGAAACGTGAAGGTTTTAAAGCATTTGCAAAAAAGGAGAAGGAGCTGGTTCAGGTCTGTGCCACAGCCCCACTCCTGATTGTGTTCCTAGTAAAGGGAGACAGGGCTACTGCTTTTAACACTCTGCACACATACATACCGCTGCATCTCTCTCCACTTTTTTTTTTTTCTTGGATCTCATTTTTTTTTTTCATGATGAAACATCTTGAGCTTTTCAGAATGAGGGGGAGAAAGTTAATTTAAGCCTTTACATTGCAGTTATGGCAAATACCAGATAAATAACCTGGCAGTCTAAAGTGATCTTGAGCAAAGTGGTTCCCTGCTGGACTCTTGTGTCCCCCTCATCATCTTGCTGCTGGCTGGGGAGCCTGTTCTGCCTCAGCAGCCATGGGAGAGTGCAAGGGCTCCCTGCATCTTCAGGAGCACCTTCATGTGGCCTGCTGGCATCTTGTCAGCCTTGTCACAGACTTTTGCCCTTCTCTCAGAGACTTAACCATGCTGGTAATGGGAGCTAATTCTTGAGGTGACTCTTAATCATAAATTAATTTGTGCTGAACCAGTCATGGCAGGCTGGGACATGGTTAAATTATATAAATGGAAATGTATTGAAGCAGAAGCTTTTTGTATTAAGCATTGGCCAACAAGGAAAAAGGATAAGAATTGGCCTCAGTGAATATTGGCCTTGGGATGTTTCCCTTGGAGCAGAGCTGACCCCCAGTTTGAGAGGCTAATTCTTCAAGCAATAGGATGCAGGCTTGTCTTGACCTTTCTGTTTAAGAAAATATGTATTTTCATATTTGCATAAATAACCACTCTGCTTTTATCATATAGCTGATGTGCTATGTCACTCACTGGCAAATCCATCCTCCCTTTGGGCATGGAAGGGCATTGAGATGCCAGGGGTCATTTCCTCAGGATAGTCTGCTGGTTACAACCCCATGTCATGGCACCTGTCCAGGTTCCCTGAATGCGGCACTGCTGCAAGGTGATTTCTGTAGTGAATAAACATTTCCCACACCATTTTTGTGTGTTCTATCTGAACATCTCTTGAAAGTCACCAAGACTGGCTTGTCAGTTGTCACAGCTGCCAGCATACAAACTAGGTGAAAGGCAGAAGCTTCCAGGGCACTTTGATGTCTGCAGCACTTGTGTGTGCTGCTTCTGTGGAGCTATTGAGGTCTGATTTGAAAACCTTTGCTTTCATAAACAATTTTTGTCTCTGATGTGAATTTCAGATTTAATTTTTCATCTGCAGTGTGCTATATATAAACATTTCAGAGCTGAAGGTACCCAGACCCAAGAGAGCTCTGGTTATGAGCTGTTCTTGACTCATACTCAGAGCTCAAGGCAAACTAATTTTATTTTCCAGTTTTTCCAGTATACCTGGCTCACCTACTTCATATCTTGTTACCAAAAAAAAAAAAAAAAAAAAAAAGAAAAAAAAGGCAGTTGCATAACAATTGCTTGTAATACTTGAACTGAAGAGGTAGCATGTGGAAAAACTACTGGTCACAAGAACGTTTGAAAGCCTGTTCAGGTGTTTCCCTCTAAAGAATTCATTCAGATTCATTGATTTTTTTTCTCTCTGTTGTTGGTTTGGTTTATTTTGTTTAAAGACAATTGTTTTGTGCATATTGATAAGGTACTCTTTGAGAATACCATCCACTTATCTTCTTCCAGGATACATTTTTAAATATGTGGCTTTGCAAACTGTAGTTATCCTTTATGTGTGTTCTGAAAGCAGTAGAGGAAAGGAAGTGGTGTCCAGGTAACTCATCTTTTCAAATGCTTTCAAGTGCTCTCAAATTTTATGTAAAGTGAGACTTCAAAAGGAAAATAAAGAAGCCCTGTCTATTTTTAAAGCCTTGGACTGGATTTAGAGGATGCAGGCTGTGACTCCAGCTCTGTACTAGGCTTTCTGCCCTACCTTTGGTAGGTTACTGGAACAAAAAGTTGGAAAATGGCCAAGTTGTGCTTTCTTTGGAAAGGCTTGGAGTGTTGAAACTGCAGTAGCAGTTCACTGTTCCCAGCAGGAACACTGTTTCTGGGGAAAATGAGCATGTGTGTTCTTACACATGCCTTATACACAAAATTCCTTGGACTGGGAATTTGCTGAGAAGGTCCCAGGTGAGATTCTCTTCTGTTTGATTATGGCCAAAGATTTGAATCTGTTTTGGGGGTAGAACCTGAATGCAGTCCAAGCCCTTTGGGGCAGAGATAACACTGATGTCTTTTTGTCTTCTCAAAGGATTTTGGGGTTGCTTGCTGCAGCATGGGAGGGATTTTGAGATATTTTTATGTTGAGCTGTGTGAATTGCTTAGCATCTCAGTGCTTCTTTTCCCAGTATGTAGAATGAAAAGATTGGTTTTTGCTTTTTCATTCACTGCCTATGTTTGAACTTTAAGATCTTTGGGATAGATATTTCTTATTGATTATTGTCCTGTTATTGTGTTATGGAGAATCGACATCAAGACAAAAAATAGTCAAGTTTTGTCCTCTTTCAGAAAAACATTTATAGGGAATTGATGTTCAAATGCTGAAACCATTTCCATCTCCAGCAAAAAATAGTGATTGGTAATTCTACAGGGGTATCTCAGGGTATGCATTTTAAGCACTATACCTTGTGAGCCATATGGATGTTACCAGACTTGGGTAAAGCATGGCTGAACATGGTGCTCGAGCAGCAGAACTGCCAGCCTGCAGTGGAGAGGGTCCCCTGCAGCCATTGCATGTCCTGCACAGGGAATTGAGATTCTTGACCAAGGGCCCCTGGCAGATGGTGCCAGAAAAGGGACGTGGATCCAGAGTCTTAGAGCTTGACTCTGTTGCCCTCTCCTTCACTTAGTGAAAAGGTTGTGTGAGACGCAGCACTGCACAAAAGCCAGCTATTAGGAGGCAGTGGTTGCAGTAGAAGCCCCAGGGACTACTTTGCCCTGGAGTTACCCTCCTTGAGCAGTTTCTCTTGGAAAACAATCTGTGAACAAATTAGAAATGGAGCTTTGAATATGACAAGTCATAGAATAATTTTGGTTGGAAGAGACCTTGAAGATTGTCAACCCCAGCTGTAAACCTAACACTGCCAAACCCACCACTAAATCATGTTTTTAATTGCCATATTTACATGTCTTTAGCCTCCAGGGATGGTGACTCAATCCCTTCCCTGGACAGCCTGTTGCAATGCTCAGCAAGCCTTTCAGTGAAGATATTTTTCCTAATATCCAATCTAAACCTTCCCAGGCACAACTTGAGGCCATTTCCTCAATCCCCTGTTTCCAGGTTGTCCTCAGTAACCATGTAGGCTTCCCTCAAATGATGATAGGTACAAGAATGTCTCCATCAAAAATTATTTCAGACTTTATGTGATAGATGTCTAACCTTGTACAGGCTTGAATGTACATCAAAAGTAACTAGAGTTTCTGTCTTCTTTAAACAGATAACAACAACGACAAAAATATTTATAGATTTTTGAATATTATTTTCCTGGAGAAAACTGGAACTTCCCTCTCTTCAGTCAAAACTGCTGGGTACATAAATGGTTTTTTATCTGCTAATCACCGACAAGCATTGCTAAATGGTAGCAGCCTAATAATTTAGTCATCACTAGGTGTTGTGGGTTTTTTTAAACAGCTTTTCTCATTGAGAAAATGAGAAATCATTTTGTCAATCAATTCTCTAAATTTATTACAAAATTTGTGCTACTGACCATGTTAAACATTATCAGTACCACCAGATAAAAGTCAGCATGCATTTCCAGAGTTGAATGCCCTTATCCAAAAAGATCCTTGCAGCTTTTCTGCCAAGACCTGTTTCTTCATGTGGCTGTGTAGACCAGAACAGACTTTGAAGGTGTTTCAAATACTAAGACGTGCTGCTTTCCCTATTTGATTTCTTTTTTTAATCTTTAAAGCTTTCAGAGTTATGAAATGTTATGAGACTCGTAAGCTTCTCCAGTAAGTATTATAACTTGAGTTTGTGTAAGTGCTCCTCAACAAGGCAGGGAATGCACATGTATAATTATAGACCATAGCATGGGCAGGGATTCATAAGCAACTGATGTGTAGCTGGGAGTGTTTTGGAGGTGTGACCTTGAGACTAACTTGTATGCATGAAAATAATTTTGAAGACTGAATAGCTATTAGTGAGACAAGATGAAAAATGTTTTTCCCTGCCAGCTGACCTTCTGCAGATCGTGGCTGGTTTTCCACAGACAGGTGCTAGGAAGGAGAATGAGTTATGCAGTTTGTTGTTGTAATTTGCATATTTATTCAAGAACATCTTCCCAGTGACCTCCTAATAGCTGAGCAATGTCAGATGACAGTGCTTTTGCTGTTGTTGGTGTCTGCCAAGGTCTCGGGCTGGGATGTTCAGGAAATGGGAAGGGTCAAGTTGGACTCCTCTCCAGGCAGAAGCAGTCAATGGGGCTGTAGGAAAAAGCCTTCTCACCTGGCTCAGAACCAGTGTGTTTCATACATGTATCTTTCATTTCCTGGAGTGAGGCAGAGGGGATGAGGAGAGATGGGCAACAACCTGTGTTACCCAGGATCTGGGTCTGGCCTCTGTGAGAGGGAAATTCTTTTGGTTGCTCAAGCCAGAGCTTGTGAGACTCACCTGGCATTGGTGAGGCTTGGGTTTGGACACAGCCATGGAGCTTACAAACACAGGGATCTTTACCTATTTCTAGATAGACTGGCTGCAGTTTGAGATTAGCTGTGAGGATTACCATCTCTTTTAGACCAGTATGCGATTTATTTATTTATTTGAAAATTTTGTTCTTAACTCATCTCCTCATTTATATTAATGAATAGCTTTTGGCATTGTATCATGCCAGCCAGATATTTGATAAATAATTTGCTCTTATCCAAATTCTGAAACATCCACCTCAGCTGGACCAAAACAAGTTTTAATTTAAAAAATAATGCCCAATGAGCTTACTAAAATCAAAATAATTGCAAAGCAATGAACTAGTGGATTAAATACAAATTTGGGAAAGTAATGTAATATAAATATACTAGCTACACAGAATATATTTGAGAACTAAATTTATATTAGGCTTCTGTTTGGATTTGACTTAAAAGCATTGCTTTTATATACTTAGGGACTGTAAACTTCTGTTGGTATGTGGCCAAGACAAGTCTTCTGGAAAGTACACTCAGCTTTGGAAATAGTAGCAAGTGGAGCAGAAGCAGGCAGGCAGGAGCAAGCAAGAAACCACAATGTTTGCTTGAGGTTGACTTCTTTCTCCTCTTCTTCTCATGTAAAAATATATGCTTATTATGGAATTAGAGTACTATTATCCTATACTAGAGACAGAACTTTTGGTATCTCTTCAATACATTAATTTAATGACAGAGTAGATCTAGATAAGGTATGAATATCTATGCTCAGCAGTTTTTTTATGGAAGGAATGAGTTTTAACGGATTAAATAATGTTTAAAGTTTTTAAGTACTGTCTTATTTTCCAAACAACATCTTATCATATAAACAGGGTTTCTGTCTTATTTTGTCACTGATGTCCTTGCCAAACAGATTCCAAGAGCAGGACACAGGGAGATAATTCAATATCTGTCTTTCTCTCTCCTATGTCTAGATTATCAGCGTCTGATGACAGTGGCAGAGGGAATCACAACACTGCTGTTCCCGTTTCAGTGGCAGCATGTGTATGTCCCCATCCTTCCTGCATCTCTCCTGCATTTTCTGGATGCTCCTGTTCCCTACCTGATGGGGCTGCAGTCTAAGGAGGGAACCGACCGCTCCAAGCTGGAACTGCCTCAAGAGGTCAGTGTCTACCTTTGGGGTTGCTATCTTGAAATACCCTATTAACATTTGTGTGAATTACTGCTGGAAAATAATGTCTGGTGTTCGGAGGCTTCTCTGGCTCTGTGGAGACTGATTGGCAGCAGGAGTGGGATAATGTGGTGGTCTTTCTTGGTCCATTTCTGAATTTAGTGAGTACCACCTACTGTTTTGATTTCTAAATGCTTGTCCTGCTGTTTGTGGTGACAAAGCTGAAATTTTGTCAGCTTTCCCTACATCACACATTTCACCCGGTTGTGTTACACCATCACTGTCACAGTCCTACTGACAGAGGGCTAAAGAGCATTTCATTTGGAGAAGTTGTTGATGCATCTGGATCTCAGGTGCAGTTGCTAGATGGTGTAAACCTCTCCTTGTCCCCCTGCTGCTGAGGAGCGTGCCTGGTCCTGCCAGCCCCATCCTATCTGTGGTTGAGCCCATGTGTTTGTTCCTGGTCTATTACTAGACCAGCATCTTGGCCTCAAAAAAAGCCAGGTTTGCATTAATACTCTGCCTATGAACCACGTAGAGAGAAAAAAAATGAGGGAGAAGTCATCCTCTTAATCTCAGGATTAAATCCTTGGTGATGGAGAGTGAAATGGAGATTTTTCTCCTCAAAATTTGATGAAGGTGATTAAAACTGATTCACGTTTTTAACCTGGCCATATGGCAAAGTCTTTGCCATATGCATTCGAGATGGTGACTGGAACCAGAGCATGCCATGTGCCTTTAAACTTTGATTTCTTCTTAAAATCAGTGAGAACCTCAAGAATATATGTTCATACAGCAATAACGTCCTGCCAGTGGCTTCTGGGGGCAGAGTCCTTAAGGCTTCCAAATACCTGCTCTGACTGAGAAGGCAGATGGGAGCACAGCAGAGGAAAGTATGCAGGAGTGGGAGTTTTTGTGTGGAAGTGGAGGGATAAACACAGGGCAGGGGTTATAGAATTTTTAATAAAGGTCTATTTTATGTATTGCATGAAGGTGACTAAGTCAGCCTTGGTGGCATGGAACTGCAAATCAAGTTTTACCTCATTGATACAGTGACTGAAGCACATGAAATCTGCACTGATGTGGAAGCAAAGCTGCTATCCAGCTATGCTCCTCAGTAAAATCATGCTAGTATTACATAATTACTGTAATTTTTAAAATTATTGATCGCATGCTTTTGGTTAGCAAATTAAGCTGTCATTTTCCTTAAATTAAAATTTTAATGTGATAGTATTTAATATTGCAGTGTCATTGGAATAATAAATATCACCAGGGAGAGAAGAGTGGGGTGGAATCTGCCCCCTCCATGATGTCTAACAAATGAGTGAAAAATACCAGTGTTTATGAATACCACAGGTCCAGTAACTGTGGTAGAGAGAAAGGAAGACATATTGAACAGGGAAGATCTTGAATTTCAAATTCCTCTAGACAATAAAAAAATAAAAAATGCCTCAGTGTGCGAGCAATGATGAAGCACTGCTCACATCAGCATTCCTTTATTGTTCAGGCCAGGGGCTAGCTTTTCAAGCTCTTGCTCTAAATATAAACCATTTGTTTGTTAGAGATAAAAATGCTAACAACTGGCCATCTTGCTGTCTTAAGGTTACCAATCTCCCTGCATTAATTTTAATCATCAGATGTTTTTGAAGAGGGAAGTGAGACCAATTCCCCAAGGGTTTTCTGAATCCAAATATCATTTTTCAAATTTTAAATTTATTTAAATATTTAAATGATATGCAGAGCTGAAATTAAAAAGCCTTTGAAATGAAATATTGATAGATAAGAAGGCAGTCCCTGAGATAAAGAACTGTACTGACACATACTACAACTGTGTAATAGCTACACAGTTAAATAAAGCAAATAGTTTTGTATGAAGAAATGCTTTCCTTTGTACAGACTAAATTTAATACGAAAAAGCTGAAGGGACACTTCTGCTTTACCAGGGGAATCCTAATAGGCTTTAACGTGTCTGTGTGAAAGGTGATTAATATTAGTAAAATGTCCCTGAATTATCCAATATATTATAAAAATGTTTGCTGTGCAATGTATTGTCCTGCTGAAAATTAACCTTTTCAAAAATGAAGGAAAATAAATCATTTATGTTCTATTATAATCTGAAGAATAGTCTAGAGTGTTTGGTAAGAAGTAAAGAATACTAAATGTGCCTGGGAGAAGGTGGAGGAGCTGTGCTAATGGCCAGGTCAGGCTAACAAAGACCTGCTGCTGCCCTGTGGGTTTTCTGCATCTCCTGTTCTGCAGTTTTATGCCAGGATAAAATGCATCAGAGCTCAGCACCTTGGGAATCTGACCTGGTTTAAGATTTTACTCAGTGCACTCAGACAGTGAATTTCAGATGTAAGCTGCTGTTCATAAGATCAATTACTGTTTTTCATTCTGCTAGTATTCCTGAGGGTGCATGCGCAATGTAATTAATTTTTATGTGGGATGCTTCTGTCCCTCCATCGACACTTTCCTAGTAAAAGTATCTGCTCTGCTAGACTAATATCTTCACTTAGCTTTAATCTTACAGGCTGAGATCCATCTCCATTCATAGCAAGGCTAAGAGCACTCTCTTTAAATCTCAGGCAGAGGAATTGGCAATAATACAAGCCTCCATGGAAACAAGGGTCAGGGGAGTAGGGAAATAAGACTTGGCCTCTAGTTGACAAGGTGTACTCAGACATAATCCCAAAGGATTTCCATGGGACCCTCTTTTGTGGTTCTGCTTGAAGCAGCATCATCTTTCTCACTGAACATCTCATTTCTTGGTAGCACAGCTGCAGAGGCTTCTTGCAGTTGAATCTTGATAAAATAAATGGGCCTGTGAGATGCAGTAATTCACACTAATGGTATTTACACGGACTGAGAAGTGGTGCTGCACTTCCTGCTTGGTGGTATGTCCTTGGCTGCTCTGGGAGGGCATATGAAATCTTTGTAGTGGGAAGTTTGGGGTCTGCATGTCCTCGGGGAACAGGAGAGGGTCGCAAGCCTTTATTTGTCATCCATTTGACCCTCAGTTTTACTGAAGTCTGAAATGTCACGGGCTAGACAACACAGCTAAAGTGTCCCACATACATGTACATTTACCCTTCTCTCTGGAAGCACCCTGGGAGAAAAGGCTATATCACAGAGGAACCAGTTCAGTGCTGAGTGTCCATTTTGAAACTTCTGTTTGTATTTCAGGCAAACTTGTGCTTTGTAGACATTGATAACCATTTCATTGAACTGCCAGAGGACTTCCCGCAGTTCCCTAACAAGCTGGAGTTTATCCAGGAAATCTCCGAGGTTCTCCTGCAGTTCGGGATCTCTCCAGAAGGGAACCTGCACTGCAGTGACAGTGCCACCAAACTCAAGAACTTAGTTCTTAGTGACCTGGTGAATGACAAGAGGAACGGGAACATCCCCAGCAATGCCTTCAACATGTACGAGCTGCTGAAAGGCAACGAGACGATCTCCCGCCTGCAAGCCCTGGCCAAGAGAACGGGCATGACCATGGAGATGACCATCACCAGCCCCCTCACAGAGGAGAAGGATGGGAATTTGTCATGTGAGGAGCTGGAGCTGAGGGACTACAAACTGAACGTGCAGCTCCGCGAGGTTTTTGCCAACCGCTTCACGCAGATGTTTGCAGACTACGAGGCTTTCGTCATCCAGGCTGCCCCCGACATGGAGTCGTGGCTGACAAACAGGGAACAAATGCAGAACTTTGACAAAGTAAAGATAGCCATGTATTTGTGTTTCCATATAAAAGGGGGAGGGAGGATAGCTGTATTTGTGTATGTACCCTAGGTGCTCTTTAATCTGCCATTCCTCTTCTGCCTCATTGCAAGATTTGTCAATTTCCATTACACAGGGCCAGATCTCCTGCCAGAGTAAATCGGAGCACATCCACTGAGCTGTTCAGAGCCATCATGGGTTGTACCAACCAAGCTGGCAGGCTTCTGCCTGCTCATGGGGCTGCTCCTGTGGGCTTGGTGGAAGGGTAGCTACGCAAAATTACTTCTTTTTCTGTCTTATTTTGTTTTTTTGTTTTTTGAGAGGAGAGGTGCACACTTGAGACAAAAAACAAATCTAGTTTTACATGTTTCCTAATCTCACAGTTCAGGTTTTTTGTAATGGGTAACGTTTTTCTGAAGAAGGTTATCAATTAAAGAGTATTGGTATGACTCTATTGCAGTGTATGCACAAGAGGAAAAAGGAATCCCTTGAGATTAGAAATGAGGATGTAAAGAGATAGGAGGATAGCAAAGGAATGGGAAATGTTGGGAAGCTTGCATAGCTGCTGAGTGACCGTACAAAGCAGGTAGTGTTTGTACCCATCATCTTTTCTAGATACAAGTCCTTCTCTAAAGAAAAGGTTAAAAGGATGAACAGTGAGGGACGGACTAAATACTGATCTGAGTCAGTTTTTGATTTAAAAGAATTGCTGCCTTGCCTGTTAATGGTTTGTTTTCTGGCATTAAACAGTGCAGTATTCAAAAGGATGGGGTTGTTTAGGCAATCTCTGCTAGTGCTTCTGCAATAAAATGGGCTGTTAAGTTTAGGGTTTTCAAAGCTCAGTTAGAGACTTAGACACAGTCCATTCTAATTGGAAATTCATGACTAATTGCCCTGTGTAACATCGCAGAAGAGCATCAGCTGAAGAGCACTGTACAACCCTTGATATGTGTGACACCTTAATAAGTAGTATGGTCCCAGGCAACCATGCCCAGACCAGAGGTCCCAAGGGGGCACATGTGATGGTCTGCCATGCATTTCACAGGGTTTACTCCTGAGAGTGATAGCTGCTAAGTTTGAAAAAGCAGGCAGCATGAGTGTTATTTCAGTCACTCCACATTCCCTTTGTTCCAGCTGTCACAAAGCCTCCCTGACTGCTTATTTCTTACAGTTGTGAACCAAACCCCTTTGTAGATGGATTCACAGCTCTCTGAGAGGTGTTTTCACGGTGGGGGAAGTCTTGTCCAAGCCTTCCTGCTGGCTGCTGGTTCAGTTCTCTGCTGAAGGATAGCTGGGCACATCAGTGCTGGGCAGGAATGTGGCACTAATGAGCTGTTCTATATTTCAGGCTTCCTTCCTTTCGGACCAACCTGAGCCTTATCTCCCATTCCTTTCACACTTCATCGAAACACAGATGTTTGCAACCTTCATAGATAATAAGATAATGTCCCAGTGGGAAGAGAAGGACCCTTTTCTACGAGTTTTTGACTCCCGAATTGAGAAAATAAGGCTATATAATGTCAGGGCCCCTGCACTGCGGACATCCAACTACCAGAAATGCAGCACTTTGAAAGAAGCAGGTATGTTCAGACAGCCTTGTAAAATATTCAAAAGTACAATGTCAGCCACCAAGAAATATAAGTCCTCAGTCATCTGAGTGTTGCAGTTGATGAGGAAGTCCTAGAGCTACCTGAGGAGGACTCAGCAATGTCCTTATCTCAGCAAAAACTTTAGCATGCTGTTAAACACCAGGAATGGCAGGAGCCTTTACTTTCCCATTGAGCTCTCCTGGGTGGGTGCCTTTAATAAAATCAAGCCAAACCCAAATGGAACTGGCTCATAGTTTCTCATTTCAGGCAGCTCCTGTTCCATTGCCAGGGGAGCTTTCCTTCACCCTGGTGGTGGGGCCAGTGCCAGCCACACTGAGGAGTCAAGCCCTGGTGTCTGCTCCACTGGCCTTGTCCCTCCCCCTTGCCATAAAAAGACATTGTTTTGCCTTACACCATTTGGTTAGAGCAGCAGGGAATGCCAGGGATGTAATCCTGTGTGGCATATTTAGTACTTCCAGCAATAGGTATTCAGTGTTAATGAAAAATACTCTGTAGTGAAGGCTTGGAATTTTTTTCCATTACAGTCACAGGATGCCTTTTCAAATTATACTTGAATTTCTTACTTAATGCTTGTGCAAGTATGTATTTAATTTCTAAATAATACAGGGAAATTATACTCCTAAATTTGTTGGGACACATATTAGTAAGCTAGGGCAAACACAGTTCTCATGGGTTTTTTTTTTCGTTTAACTCCTTCAGTGTTTTACTTATTATAAACATGTCAGAAATAGAAATCTGCATCTGTTAACTTTTTCTGTCTAAACCCAGTTCTAATTTGCAGGTCAGCTGTCTATTCAGCGTCTAGTTTTGGCAGATATTGTGGCACCAGAACCTCATTTTCTGTCTTGTGAAAAGCAGCAAACTAATAGTAATACCAATTTTCCTTCATAGTTACCATTCACAGTATATGTGACCCCAGCACTGATCCAGCACCTGTTTGTTTAACTATTTTGGGAACCCTTCAAATCCTCTGACCCCACACTACCCACTCCTTTTCTCCAAAATGGAGCCATACAAAATGTTTTTTGGTTTTTTTTTTAGAGGGGAAAAAGAATACTTGCTGAGTTTCTAATGATAACGTATGTAAATCTTGTGACAGCTTCTTTCCCGTCACAGTTTTATAAAGTAGGAAATGAGTTCCATATTGTTCTTAACAAATGGAAAGCAGATTTAGCTTCCACATTTTTCATATGTATTCACTAGCTGTGATACGCCGAAAGAACAGGCCTGCCCATTAATAGATGGGCTAGAAAGAGTTGAATATTAAAGTTGCTAATTAAATACTGAATTTGCCCATATACCTCCTTTCCCAAGTTCTTCACAAGTTAAGAGGGTGACAGGTTTTATTTTAATTCTGCTTGAGTTTTGAGATTGAAACCCCCAAGTCCTTGAAGAAGAGGATTGAACTCCTTTAGTCTCAGTGGAGCTGAGATTCCCAGGGAGCCCTCTCCCATCTTACCATGGCCTTCCCTGTTTCCAAGAATCTGCTCATCCTCTTGATGTTGCTCAGGTCTTGCGACAGTTAGCTATGCTTTTTGAAGGCCTGTCATCCAGTAGAGGCATATCTAATTTCAGGAGGAAGACCTTGTAGGCCCAGATGTTTGCAAAACTCAGGTGTCCCCCTGCCATGCATCTGCCCAGGGAATGTGTCTGGGGCTAAGCAAGATGTCCAGTCCCACAGGGGTTGCAGCTGGCCTTGGAAGTCTCTGTTCTGCTGAAGAAGCATTAAAATCAAACAAGGAATTTCAGGGAAAGATTGCACTGCTCTTGCCAGTTCCTAATGCATCTCATAGGCTCCTGTAAATACTTGCTTGCTTAACAGCTAACTTGCTTGCACCAGTGCTCATTGTGTTGGGTAAAGAAACTAAAAGCAAAATTGAAAAACCTACATCACAAGTGCCTCCTCACCTCTGTGACTGGCAGATTTCTCTGCCTAAGGTCACTGTTTAACTTTCTAGTGGGTTTTCACGGGTCTGAGTATGACCACTGCCATTGGGATGGTGCGTGCCCTGGGGTGGGTGGTGGCGCAGCTGTTCACCTGTGACTGTCGCCTGCAGCCCAGTCCGTTGAGCAGCGCCTGATGAAGATTGACCACACAGCCATCCACCCTCACCTGCTCGATATGAAGATTGGCCAAGGGAAATATGAGCAAGGATTTTTCCCAAAGCTGCAGTCAGATGTCTTGGCAATGGCACCCACCAATAACAAGTAAGTGCAGTTTTTATTTTCTGGATTTAAAAGCAGGTTTCTCATGTAAATAATTCACATCATTGGACAGAAGTCCTAAATTTGGATGGCATATAGAAGTCTAATGAACCCAACAGTGGTTTCCGTTTCTGGTTTGTATGGGGCTAAGCAAGATGTCCAGTCTTGCTTTTGAAAATATAACCATAGTTTGGGTTACATCAGGAAGCGTTAGCTGTGTTAGGGGAAGATTCCTCCCTCTGTTTTCTGTTGAGTGGTAACTACTGTCTTCTCATACATAGTTTTTGTTTTGTAATGGGTCTTATGAGTTTCAAATTAATTCTTTGGCTGTTTTCCACTGAATACAGTATTTTGGGAACTCAAGCCAAAATTCAGATTCTGAAAGAAATTTTGGTGATGAAACCTTCACACCATCATGTGGAATGAAATTAGTGTCCAATCTGTTCTTTTCTTTTCTTCAGCTGTTATTACGTGACTCAGAATTTTTCTAGCTCTCTTTCAGTTGCCACATTAGAGTACCCTGGAAGAATGACTTGGTGAGGTTGGAACATATGTGGTTCTGCATCTGAGTTTCTTTTTTGAGTCTGATAGAGTTCTGTGGTGCACCTTGATAAGAGGGTAGGGATACCTATAGCTGTGGAATTGAGCATGCCATTGCATGATTTATTTACCTAATGTAAAATGGGAACCTGGACCACTGATACACTTTACCTCTGTACAGTTATAATACAAAGCAAGTGCTGTGAGTTCCTTTATTTTTAATCTTTCTTCCTTCAAAACCCATGAATGACGGTTTCTCCCTCTTCAGAAGTGAAATATTTCTGTATCGTTAATTACAAACTCATTATATTATCAGCTGAAGCCCTCAGTTTCAGTTTCTGGACATCAAAATGTGGGAGTGCAGGTAAATCCGAGAGCTTCAAAGGCTACAGTTGTCCAAATGTTAAAGCTACCTCTTGTTTTAGACATGTGCATGCAAACATACTGCTCTGAGCTTCTGCATGAAGTGCCCACTCAGTTCTATTTATACACCTTTTGTGCATACCAGTGCTAGCTAAGCCCTTTTTAATAACCTGCTAGGAATAAGAATTGCAAATGATGAGATATCCTTAAGCACTGAATGTTTAAAGAAATCGAGTTCTTAAAAAAAACTTTAAAAAACCCCAGGATCAACCAAAAAGGAGGAATGCATATTTCAAAGTTCCTTTGCTTTCAGTCTCCCTGCAAGTGGAGACAGAATTGTATGGGTAATCGTCCTTTGAGGAATGGAGGATTTCTTCATCTTGTGAGATGCTGTAATTAGCAGTCTGCCTCTTGTTCTTATGGATGTGTTTCAGTTTCACAGTGTCAGCAACAGTGTGAGTGTGCCCAGCCTGCTTAAAGTTGCTTAAGTCTTGTGTCTCTATTGCAAAATCTTAGTGAATCTGTGATTAAACATCACTTAAAAATAGTTTTCCTTATGCTCTTTGAGATTTGCTTCTGTTAGATTGGTACTTGTTCTAAAATTACTTTAACTCCTTGAGTAATAATTTTGATTTAGATTGCAGCATGTTTCAAAATTTGTAAGTACCAAAATCCCATTACTTACCACAAAGTGATGTCAAAGTGACAAATGTTTGGAATTCCTCCAGTTGTATGTTGCCAAAAAGGCTTGTAATTGGAAAATCTCAAGACCATCTGTTTTTCTTTCTTCTTCCTGGTTTTCATGAGAGCAGCTGAGATGACTCTTTCTCTCCCATTTAGGACATGTAATTTTGCTGATTTTACACCCATGTGTAGAACAGCTTTTCCATGCTTTCTGCAAGTACAGCGTGACTCTTATGACCACAAAATCAATTGAAGTACAGCCTTCCATTAATTTGAATTTCCCAGTGCATGATTCTTGGAAATATGTTTTACTTACAGGACTGGAGCTTTGCCTATGGGTATGGGGTAAGAGAACATTCTATCTACATTTCCAGAGTCTTCAGGTGTAGCTATTGTGTGTTTATACTACAAAATTAATGCAAAGGATATTGCTGTGTATATAAGAATTATTTTTTCAGGCTTCAGTTTTACATAGCAAATTTTGTCCCGATTTTGTATGGAAGTTTATTTGTGAGAAATGGGGAATAATTCCCATGTTGTGGTCAATTGTTGCTGGACAGTAGCAAATAAACCAATTCAAAGCTGTTTTAATGAAAACATGTCCTCAGTGGCCAGCAATCAGGGATTTATTGCTTCCCTTTCTGGGCTGATAGCCTAACAAATACACAACCAGAGCTCATAATGTTATCTAGCTATTCCCTTCCTGTAAGCAGAAGGAGCACTGAAGATACCTGTCAGTTACTGGGCTGGTATATGTGTAATATGTTATATCTAAATCACAGATATAATGCAGACAACAAACACTTCTAGCTTCAGTTCTAGATTCCTTATGTGATTTAAACAATTTAAACTAAAGCCAAACCAAAACACCCCACCCAATTCTCTTTCCCATCAGGCAGCACTGTCGCACTTGAGGAGCTCCTTCTGTGCTCCTTGCCTTTGATACATCTCCCACGTCATGGGAAAACCTTCTCAATCTACAGAGAGAAGCTGCAGGCTGCCTCTGGGTACAAAAGCATCCCCTCTACACTGCTCTAACCATGTAAAGCAGTGGCTTCTGCACAAATCCTCCCAGAAAGCATCCCAGGAGAAAACAGGCTGCAGTCCCTCAGGATATTTTTCCGTTATTCTGGAAAATAGCTGTGGTTTCCAGAACCCTTATTTCCTTTCTCAAACCCCAGCACAATACTGTGGTGTCTGTGTTCCCTCCTTCCCTGTGTGCATTTTCTGCCAGGCTTTAAAATTGTAGCTGGGACTCCACTGGCTGATGAATTTGCAGGAGTGGAATTTGAATGACAAAAAGCCAAGCTACATAAACACTTCATGGTTTTTGATTAGCTAATTGCTAAATTAGGGGGAATATGCTTACAGTGCAAAATTAAAACAATGAAACAAGCTGTGTTTTCAATCTAATCGAGTACCTTGTAACTTAATTTGTACTAAGAAGCTTGATAAATGAGATTAAATATTGCAGAGGAAAACAGTGATTCCCAAGCATGGGAATATATTTGCATTCTGGCAATTTGTATTGAATTGCCTTCAAAGGACAACTGAATGGATTTTTTTCATGTTTCTTTTGGTTTTCAAATGAAGAGTTTGCTTTGTTACACACTTACAAATGGCTTTAATTACCCTTTTTTTGCCTTCCTCTCTGTTTAGGCCTGCTTTCCCCACACTTCTTCATTGGAGCCCTGCTTTTCTCCTTGCTTACTTTCCTGACCAGCCTGTTTCCTCTTTCCTGTCCTGGCCACTTCTATCACCTGGGCCCTCTCACTTGCATCTGAGCTTCCTGTGAGCCTTGTGCTTTTGTCTGTCTTCTGTGTCCTACCTTTCCTGCCCAGCCCCCAAAGGAGGGCACAGTCCCAGTCTTCAAGGACAGATCCCACTGTTCTTGGCCTCTAACCTCAGGCTTTTGCTGAGTGATATTTTGATCTTACCCATGAAACAGAATTCAGAAATTAGTTGTTTACTTTCTCCAGGCATTTGTTCCTGAGCTGTGTTTTGCTCATCTGATCACTGTGTCAGTAATTATTTACAAAACTCAAGCACTAGGAGTGTATGGAATTGGTTCATTTTTGTGCTCCATTTTATGACATGACTTGTGTGGGCACTGTCCTGTGTCCTTCATCTGCAGCCCCCTCCTTCAAGTCGGGAACTGTGGAAGGTTTATCTGCCTGGGACTATGGTTCTCCTTATTTTTAAACAGGACCCTTGTTTGTTTGTTGCTAGCATTTAACATCAGGTAATGATTTTAAAGGAAATATGATGTATATATAACGCAAAGGGGTTGATGTATCTCTGTGTGATGACAGAATTTGTTCTGGTTTTAACTAAATTATTTTTTGTATGCCAAATGGTCTTTTCTCTTTTAATGAGTTCATCATATTATATGGCCATTTACTACCCCACTGTCTGTTGGGCACTGTTTTAAGGCTGTGTTAAGTGAACATATCTTCTTTTTTAATCAAGCCAAACAATTGCAAGTGATATAGAGTGGCATCTCTGCAGCGCATGTAGGTGAGCATGAAATGAGTCAGCAATGAGCCATCCATACACAGCCCGGAGGTTATTTAAATTCTGTGAGTAGTGAGAGCTCACTTTTTATGTAAGAAAATCTGAAATAAGCAGTTACTATACTTCAGGTACCCCAATGTAGCAAACCACTGATGGGTGCAATGAAAATATGAACCAGTTGTACTCAAATACATTAATTTTCAAGAATAAAGTGTGACTGACAATCTGTACTTAAAGATGGCTTCTGAGATAGGAAATATGTGCTGTGATGACTTGGAACCTGATGGTTCCAAGTGGGTGATGGTTCTGATGGTTGACTCTCCTGAGCTACTGATCCTTTGCTCAACTGGTGCAAGGCAGGAAAAATGCCATTAACTTCTTTGAGTTAATATATCATTTTAACATAGCTGTGCAGAATTAAAGCTGACAGGGAAAAATGGGCATTGAATCCTTGCATCCGCTATTCCATTTGCTCTCCCCTGAAGAGTACTACTGTCTTAAGTGACTTGCAAATTAAATAACTCATAGGACAGTGGTTCCTCAGGGCTTAAGAGGTAATTCTAGCAATTCACTACAGCTCTTCCTTGCAGAGGATGACAGTTGTGTGTGCCACCCTTTAATATCACTTATTTTCCTATAAACTGATGAAAGAGCCTGTCAGTGTAAGGCCACTCTTTTTAAGGCATTTTACTAATTTTTGTCCACCCAATGAGCAATTTCAGAGCTTTCCTATTCTACCGTATGGCAGAGATGGAAAAGGTGCTTAAGTCTCCATCTAAGCCTTTATTCTCCTTCCCGTGGAGCAGATTCACACTGTGGATCCCCTCCCCTGTAAGCCTGTCCATGATCACCTTTGGCCTGACATGTGTATGACTTGGAATCTCTGTGTAGTCTCACACAAATTACATCTGAGCTCAAGGAGTTTGCATGTGTAGTCTGTGTGTGTTTAATGTGGGCATGCTTTAGGGGGGCTTTGTGGAGGCTGCAGTACAGCTATGTGCTAATTTGTGAATGCAGAAACTCTGATGGATATGCATAGGTAGAATGGGTGTTGTCATGGTTTGCAGACCTAAATAGCAGCCTGCCTCACAGGATGATGTATGTGAGGAGATTTAGGTTCTGTCCTGTAAACAAGTACATTTGTCTCCTTCCTTCCCTCCATTATCACTGTAAGGGGATTGTAAATTACAACAGTGATTTTCATCATGATGACAATAGTGGTTAAATCCATCTGAGAAAGAAGCTCTCTAGAAGCATGTTCATGTTTTGCAGTATAAATCTTGCTTGCTACACTGATGTCTGATTTGGGAAGACATAATTTCATCATTTCTTCAGGAAGCTTTAAAAAGGGGAGCAGGAGAAGGTAGAGGAAGAAAGAGATATGAACACATAGTTTCCATACAGTGTGGCCAGTCACTGGCGTGAGGTGCTGTTTTGCTAGATTGTTTGTGACACTGCAGCTTTGCTGCTGACCACCTTACCTCTTTTATTATAGAAATGTAAAAGATGATACTTAACATTGGGATGTTTCAAATGCCACCACTACATTCGCTCCAACCTCTGCAAACCTATTCCTATTCTTGTTGGGTCTAATTTGATACTAAACAATACTGACTTGACTGCCTTTATGTTACCAAGGTCTTAGTTGGAGGTGCCTTACTTCATTTCCGTATGTTGAACTGAGCACAGTCTTCCCTGGTCCCTCCTCTGAAATATCACTGCTTTTCCGCAGTCCCTGGAGGTGAGAAGCATTCATCTGTGGACATGGGAGTTAGGTACAGACAGACACACTGAAATGAGCCTTTCCTCACTTCTCCATGGAGGCAGCTTGTCCCTGGGCTCCCTGCAACACTGCACCCAACCTGTGCCTGCTCCAGAGAGCAGGTGCTTGTAGCAATGCCTCCACTGTGAGGAATAAATGAAACATGCCAGCAGTCTGTGCTCATGGCCCTGCCAGCAAAAAACTAAAGGGGAGAAGGCATTTTTGGAGTCAGGGAGTCCTTGGGCAGCATCCAGGCAGAGCAGCAGGAGGGCTTCATCTACTCAGGACAAGGAGAGGAGGGACACAGCAGTGGTTTTCCTAAAAGCCCAAGTCTAAGGAATGACAACAAGCAAAGGGTTGCTGGAGGGAAAACAGCTTTCCTTGCTGCTTTGGCAGTGCCTGGGCTGAGGTGTGAATAGAGCAACAGCTGATGACAGGGCCAGCAGAGGTACCCACACGGGATTTTAGCAGCCATGGGGGAGGTGGTGGGACCACTGGAGCTTTTATCCCCCTTAAAATCACTTCAAGTGATTGCAGGGAGAGCACTTTAAAATGCAGTCACTGCTGAGGAGAGGGAATGGTTATTGTAATACCGAGGCATTGTTTTGGGAAAATTCTATGTGGCCCAGAAAAGAAAAGGCTTTAAAAGATTTAGCAGCTTAATCCTGTTTAACTGCTGTTAGATCTTCACAAAACCTCCCAGAGAGATTCAGAGCAGCATCTGAAAGCACAGACCTCACCCAGCAACTCCACAGCTCCTCTTCCTTAACTTAGAGTTTGGAAGAGAGGGAACGTGCAGGTCACTATGTGTAATTACTCCTGCTAATGAGCAGCAGTCTTTTTTTTTTCATAAACATCCAACAATCTTCACTTTTGTATGATTAAAACATTCAAATAGTTCTGATTAATAATCTGGAAAATGGTCTGTGCCATCTCCCAGATGAGGTACAGTTCTGGAAAGAACTGAAAATGCTTTAATGGTGCTGTATTATTTTGTAATTATTCTGTGGCTTTCATTCTGCTTTCACCTTGGTGAGATATTTGCCCTCAAAGGACACTTAAAGCAATTCTTTCATCTGTCTAGAATTCAGAAAATAACCATATAAATTAGAGGAGGAAAAACTATGATATGGGGTAATATTTGATCTGTATCTTAAATTTCCAATGTGTTATTGGTATACTGTTGTGTGAAACATAAACATGGACCTGGCTTGCAATAAATGGAAGGTCTCCAGAGCCAAGTGGCTAAAGACACATTGTATCTGCTATCCTCTGTTAAACAGAGTGGTTTTTTGTGACATTTCTGTTTGTTGAGATTATTAAAATGAAGGGGTTTATTTTCCACCTCTTAGTCATCTAATGAGGCTTTGGCTGTTGCTTCTGAAAAAAAATAAATGGTGACTTATTAAACTCAGGGGCTGTACGTTTTTAAGACTTCTGTGGATGTGCAAAGACACTCATGTCAGTGATGTGTTCCTCTGATAAGGTATTAGCATTTGCTGTGCAGACACTTACTAGGCTGTTTCATTTTGTTAGCAGAGACCTGAGGCCACCAAAAAAAAAAAAAAAAGGTTTAAAAATAAGTGTGTTGTCATATGGTATACTGAGGTGATGAACCGTAATTACATGCAGACCTAGATTTCTTCCTTTGTACTTGTTTTCTTGATGTTATTTGATGGGACTTCAGTTTGACTTTTAATACAACAGTTCCTGTGGCATTTTTTTCCCTTTGTATCTGTGTGGTGAGCCAAAATTCAGATTTTGGTTGACTCTAAGAAGAAACTGATGAAGATGGTTATGTACGTTTGCAAAGTTCTTCTCTCTGGAAACAGAGGCTGTTTTTTGGTCACCAGGGGCCACCCTACACATCCCCAGTGTTTTGCCCAGCATGTCAGAACACAAGTCCAGCTCTGTGCAAGAGTTTCCGCCCCAGGCATTCATCTGTCTGTGTCACCAGCAAGAACTTCTTGCCCGAACAGTTAGATTCCAAATTTTATTTGTATATGCTTTTGTTTGGGATGCACAAACAGAAATGCATGAGTTTGGGATTTGGAGACTTCTGTCCTTACCAATACCACCAGTGTAGAGAGAGGAAAAATTCAACTGGATGTACATGAACAGGTGGAAAAAACCCAGCCTTTCTGTGGTACTTAGAAACCAAATTAAAAAAAAAAAAAAAAAAAAAAAAAAAAATAAGGTGAAAATAGCAACGTGACTAATCCCTAATCCCAGGAACATCAGTATTGTTTATAAACTTTAGACATAGGTGCACCCAGTAACAGTTGTTAAAACTGCCATGAGAGGTTTGTCTCAAATAAGTACCCCAGAAAATGGACAAAGGAAAAGTAGCACTTCTCACAAAAGGGCAAAATCATAGAAGTTGCTTCTCAAAATAAATCATTGTATTTTGTTTTTTGCTAAAGACACTGTTCTTGTCAAACCTTATCAAATGCAGCAGTGGTGTTGGGTAACCAAGTTCAGTGATGGCATCAATGCCTTGGCAGAGCTGCATTTCAGGTACCAGGAGCTCTCACTGGCAGGCAACTGAACAGGTTTCCATCAGGTTATTTATCCCTTGGGTGAGTGCTTGTCTGTCATCTTGCTGGTGGTTTCCCATGGGGAGGTCAGGCACCAGCTCACACCCGTGTTTACTGCAAGATCCGAGCCTGGGCTTTCCCTTCTTTTGCTGCAGACCCATTGGATGTTCTTCAGCTCCTGACGCAGGCTTTCCCTCCTGCTTTTCTTGTGCTCACATGTGTGTTCTGTCTGTGTTTTCCCAGCCGCTGGGCCAGCCGCAGCAGCACCACGCAGCGGAGGAAGGACCGCCTGCGGCAGCACTCAGAGCACATCGGGCTGGATAACGACATGAGGGAGGTGGGTGGCCTCATCTGAGGGCAGCACAAGCTGTGATCCAGGAAGTGGAGGTTTGGACAACACTGTGCCTATTACTTGGGGCAATTTTGTGGCTACTGTGTGGTGTGGTTGGGTCTCTGTAGCTATTTGGATGCTGCTCTGCTTGTCATAGATGCTGTGCAACCTCAAAGCACGCAACATAAATAAAGTGCTTTTATTGTTTTGGAACAAGACAGCCCCCTTGTCATGAGAAAAATGGCTTATTTGCTGATTTAGACCCTGGCCATGTTACTGCATGCAGATAGCAGAGCCCTGGCAGTGCAGCTGCTAAACTCTGGCCAGGGTGGAAGTCTCTGGAAAGGTGAAGTCCTTGAATAAATGTCAGCCCTGTAGAAGTGAATGAGGCAGGATTCCACCTTTTTTTTAAGGGAACTTTTTTCCGTTCTCTTACGTAGATTTCTGACATGAGTATGCTTATTTGAAAGGTTAAGATTTTGGGGCCTTTTTATGCCTAAAGCTTGGAAACTCCCATGCATCTTGTAAATGTCAGTCACGTACATGTGTTTCTTTCCCATCTTTTCAGTTCCTCATCCTTCATTAAATAATTTCTGCCACATTTTTTCATTGATGTCCATATGCTTCTATTGTATGTCACTAGCAAAAATGCAACACTCATGCTGTTTTATGGTAAAACTCACTGAATAATGTTGGTCAGTGTTGGAGTTTGCCCTCCAAAAGAACCTGAGTGGATGAGAGAACTCTTCAAACATAGCTTTGAATAATGTTTCATGGGAACACAGCAAAACAGCACTTGTACATGTTTGTTGCTATTTTTGCTAACATGGCTTTGCAAGTATATTTTGAATGGTGCCCTGTGCGTGTATATCACAGCAGAGCCTTTTCAGTACTTTGTCATGTATTTACTTTCTTCTTCTTTTGGCTGTGGATCATATGCATGCTTCTTTTGCTTTATCTCCTCTTTCTTTCTGGCTGTTCTGCCATTGGGGCATCTGCCTCCTCTTAGCCATCGGAGGAGCTTTTGCTTCGTCAGAACTCAATGGCCTTCTGGGAGTGGGATCAGGGACCACCCCCTCCTGCACGGCCTCCTAAAAAATCCTTCTCTGAATGCTGCCTGGTATGTTTTAGTTTTTCTTGTTGAAAGCTGCTTTTGAGATGTTGTTAGCATGAGGAACCTCTGTCTTTGCTGCATCTCAGACCTGCCCCTTTCCTGTAGAGTATGAGCACGTCCTTGTAGTACTTGGAAGTGTGGTTATAATCAGAAAAGTAGCTGGAAAGGAGCTTCCACACCAGCTCCCTGGAAAACACAGCGGCTCCACAGTTAAAAGACAAGAATTTTGTTTCACTTTGGGTTTTTTTTCCCCATGTTGCTCACTTGGCAATTCAGTTTAGGGTGTCAAATCCCAAAAGCATTGATTTCTGGCTGCTGGATCATTGCATCCCGCTGTGCAAGAGGGTGGTGGGGCATGGATGCTGATAAACAGGCAAAGGGTAATCAGCTCATTCTCTCAGCCCACCCTTATTCTTCTCTGGAACCTTAGAATTTTTGTGTTTTTAATTTTAATATAATAAGAAGATACACAATGAATAAAGTAAGGTTAGCTATGTTTTGTACTCTTCAGACTATAACCACACTTTTTATCCCTTCACATTTAAAAAGAAGTATTAGTTTTTCTAGTTGTATATTCCCTGTATTACTTTTTCACTGGTTCTGCTGGTAAGTTTTGCACTGAGATGGAAGTCACTTGTGAGGTTGCTTGCCAAACAACACACTTTCACTGTCTGTAACTTTTTTCTTTTATTCCCACCTGTAGTTTTTGAACTATTTTAAAATCCTTACAGTACTGTAGTTACCTAACTGAGAACTTCAGTGGAACACAGCTTTTTCATGGCAGAACCCTACATTCTTGTCTGACCTGTTAAGGTGATGCTAAGTGGTTCTTGTCCAAATTCCTGTTGAGAAAATACATCAGAAAAACTATACTCCCATTAAAAAAAAAAAAAAAAGAAGGAAAGAGGAAGCTGTTTCAATTAACTTCAGTGTGTTAAGATTTTGTATTTGCTTTTCCTGATCTACTGGAAGGTGTCCATGGCAGAAAGTTTGGAACCATGTGATCTCTAAGGTCCCTTCCAATCCAAACCATTCTATGATTCTATGGAACAAATTTTCTGCCCAGGCAGAAAGCTGCCATAGTGCCCTCTCAGTTCCCCAGAAAATCCAGTCAGCAGCAGCAAGAATTCCCTGGAGGGATGTGATCTGCTCCTTCCAGGAAAGATTGGCCGTTGTCACACACCCTCAGAGATGCATCACTAACTGGACAAAAACCCACTATGGAAATGGAGCATTCCCACACTAGGCTTTAAGCACTGTTTTTCAAGACTTTTATTTGGCAATGTTCTATTATCTTGCTCTTTTAAAGAAAAAGTTACGAATAATGCTTGAACAACATTTTGATAATTGTTGCCAACTTCTCAGCCTTGCTCAGCATGTAGCTCTCTCACTGATGCTGGGGTCAGAGGTCACTTGCTGATTGGTTTGTAGATTTTGGCTTGACAAAAAAAAACCCGAAAAAACCAGACCAAAGCAAAAAATATTCTACCCTTGATGACAAGGCAGTGGAGCAGGAAAGTTTGAAAGTCTTCAATTATAGCTTGGATCTTGTTTTAAAGAGTATGCTGAGTTTTGTCCATACTTAACCTAATTACCATAGTAAGAACATGAATGATCCCAAGTGTAAATTCTGCTTAAAATGAGCTTCATTTGTAATCAAGAAGTTAATTGAGAATAGGATTGAGAATGTCTTGTTTTCCTGCATATCTAGATGAAAAGTAATGGATTGAATCTTTCTCATTTGCTAAGTGTATTTCTGCTTCTTATAATTTATTTTTGAGGGATTTTTTTCTGTTCATGTATAGTCTGGTCACAAATTAGACAATTCTTAAATTTTTTTAAAGTGAGAATTAACAGTGGAAAGAATTTTTTCTTGGTGTTTTGGCTTTATTGCTGAATGAAGGTATTACACTTTATGCACTTGTTGTGCCTAACTTCATGCTAGTGACTACAGCAATTCACTGGCTAATACTGACTGATTCTGTACCACTCAGGAAAACATCTTGCTTTTTCTGTTGTCAAAAGGGATCATTGCACTTCTCCAGTCTGACATCTAAACATCAGACAAATCAAGATTATGTTTCTAGATTAACACAAGCTCATATGTTTTCACCACCTTGCTTGCCTAGGATGAGGAGAGTCACTCTGACCTGTAATATCTAAAATTATTCTCTTTATTTTTAGAAATACATGCAGGAAGCAAGGAGTTTAGGTAAAAATTTAAGGCAGCCCAAACTGTCAGACCTCTCTCCAGCTGTGATTGCACAGACCAACTGGAAATTTGTGGAAGGGTTGCTGAAGGAATGTCGCATGAAGGTAGGTTATCCCCTTGTGTGCTCTCCCCAGATTACAGTGAGTTCATATAGCACCTACAGATGTTCTCCTGGCTCACAGGTGGAATGGCATTGTTCTGTTGGAATACCTGGTTATTGCAGGATGAATATCCCTGTAGTGTTTTTCAACAGCTAGCAGAGAAAGGAATGTGTTTTTGCTCTTCTGTTTATGAAGTTGATGGAAGAAGTAGAAAAGACAGAAAGGAGAATCAGCATGTCCAGACCTCTTCTGAAGGATTTCCTTTAATTGTTCATGTTGATATGTAGCCTAAACAGAATGGCCTGGAGACCCTTGGTCAGAAGGGAAGAATTCAGCACGTGTGGCTTGTGCATGTTGTTTATGCAGAGCAAATGAAGTATAACAATTCCTGATGTGAAAAAAGCTTTTTATAGCCATGGGCATACAGCTTCTTTGTGTCTGTTGGTGGTATACTGCTTTACCTGAGTGTTAAACTTTATTGGCTGTAACAAGAATTAAAACAGAAGCTAACTAAGGCTGAACATGTATTCTGTGCTCTGCTTGGTAATAAATCACCAGCATAGAAATAGGACAATAGATAGATGGTATAGAAATGGGACAGCTGGAGCAGGCTCCCCAGGAATGTGGTCACAGCACCAAGTCTGCCAGAGTTCCAGAAACATTTGGACAATGCTCTCAGATACATGGTGTGACTCTTGGGGTGTCCTGTGCAGTCACAGGAGCTGGACTTGATCTTTCAGGATCTCTTCCAAATCAGAGTATTTTCAGATTCAAAGAATCAAACTTTTTAATATAATTATTTTTGTTAATTTACAATATCTGCAGATAGATTTGAAGTTTTTCTCTGTTAGCAACAGTCTCTAGATTAAGCATGTGTAAGTAAACTCATCTATAAATTCTGTCCCTTGTTGAATAACATGCTTAGAAACTCCTGGGATTTTTTTTTAATAGACTAAACGCATGTTGGTAGAGAAGATGGGCCATGAAGCAGTTGAGCTGGGACATGGAGAAGCCAACATAACAGGACTGGAGGAAAATACACTGATTGCCAGTCTCTGTGATCTGCTAGAAAGAATCTGGAGCCACGGTCTGCAGGTCAAGCAGGTTGGTAAATACTGAATGTCATCTCTGCTTTCTAAGCTGCTACTCAATGGTGTAACTCCAAGACAAAGCAGATGTCTTTTGGACCAGTATCCCTAGTTCATATTTTTGCAAAAGTTTGAGGAGTTTTGGGTGTTTGTTTTTTTGGGGGGGGTCGTGGGATTGTTTTGGGCTTTCCCCTCTGGAAATTGTAGTGATGTTGTCAAGTATGTGTTTGGTTTATTCCCTTTCAACCTTCACAAAGGAAACCTAGAGGGGGGACAAAGAATCAAAGTGGGTGGTGTGACTGCTGCATCAGTGGGATAGTCCTCTCTTCCTGAGATTTCATGGCCCGAGAGAGAAGGATTGGTTTTCGTTACTGACCATTTTACTCATTCAAATGCTATTCCATTATTCTGCCATGTTTACTGGCCATTATTCGTTCTTTTTTTTGCCTGGTTTATTTAAAGCAACGTACTACCTACTCCATTTTCAGGGAAAATCTGCATTGTGGTCCCATTTGCTTCAGTATCAGGAGAGAGAAGGGAAGCAAGAGCACAGTGCAGAGTCTCCAGGTGAGTACTTGGCAGGTGATTCCATGAGAAGTCCATCACAGGAAATGAACTCAGACATGGGAGGAGTAGTGCAACCACATGAAACCCATACAGGATTTTTAGTGTATTTGCTTGCTAATACCACATTTACATTTTGAGACTTCTCATAACCATTATGGGGATGTCTTGATGTCTGGACAAAATGGATTGAAATCATTGGAGGCAAAGAAACATAGTTTCCATCCTTGTCTGGAAAATCACTTGATATATGTGTACTACCTTCATTTGCTTTTAATGAGCATTGAGTGAGGTGTGAGAAGCAGTGTCTCTGCAAGAGATAATTTCTGAAGAAGCTGAAAGCGTGGAGCTGGGAATTAGACAGTTGACATTTTTCTTTCAGTGAGCATAATCTGTCTCTGAAATCCCAATATAAATAACTCCATGTTCAGTAAATCTTTATACTGGTGGGTGGTACAGTTCAGAAATTGTGTAATCAATCTCTGTCCATCAGTCCAGATGCTCAATTTATACTTTTGCTTGGCCCCTTACAATCACTAAATTACTTTTGTGTTTTAAGAGAGATTTTCTGATAACTTTGAGGTGTCCCTGCCCAATGGCTGGGGTATTGTAGTAAAAGTCTCTGAACCTATATAAGTGAATCATCTTGCAAGGACTGTCCAGTTCAGATCCTGCAGATGGGAACTTGTAGGATCAGTCCTCAAAGAGGCATTTATGGACAAAGTAGACTCTCCCATGAAAGGACTTTTTAATAAGCTTCAATGAGCAATGCACTAAACAATCTTGCTGGCAGGCACAAATTCTTGAGAGCAAAACATGTCACCACAAAGTGGTTTGATCTGAGCAGAGCACAGAAATGCAAGGTATTCGTTGCATTGAATATGTTACTGTAGCTTAATTTTGAGTTGTTCTCAGTTATGAGCTTTCCACAGAAACTTATTACTAATAAAACTCATTGCTGTACGTATTTAAGTTAAGGTATTTCACATACAAACAAAAGAAGCTAGATCTCCCAAGTTCAGTGCTGGTTAAGGAAGAAATAAGTAATATGTTCAGGATTTTCTTTTTGTCTACTTCTACATTTCCAGAGTAGATTTAGTGACAATGCATAGAAACAGTGCAGTTAACAGCCACTTGTTTTCAGCTGAATGTAGAACAGATGCATAGCAGATTATTGCTGTAGTGTTGTATTAACTATGTGTATTTTCTCCACTGTAGTTGGTGGTGGAACAGAAAGACGAAAGTCTGATACAGGAATTACTCTGCCTACATTGAGGGTTTCCCTGATACAAGATATGAGGTATGCAGTTTGGCTCCTAAAGCATTACTTGTGGGTTTAATCATGTAGCATAAGGTAAAGAGCCTCACTGGCTTTGGGTCTACAAAGGCTAAGGAGAATTAAACCTCCTCTTCAGCCCACATTCAAATCTACAACATATTGCCTTTCTGTTTTGAAAAACTTCTTTGTGTGTTCACTTGTTGATCTATTTTAGCAAACAGAAAATGAAAACCACACACATGTTACTGCAATTTCTGTCTTCCCTGGGGAGTTCTTCCAGTAATAAAGCCAGCTTCTACAAATACCAGCAGATATCTTAAATTCCTTGGTATTTTCAGTTTGTTTCTTTTCATTCATTTTTTAATTACTGACCCAGCAAGTACAGTTGATAGGCAAAGCAAAGGGACGTAAAAGCCTGCTCATAATGCCTGAGCAATATTCTTTCTTTTTAACTAGCATTTCATGGCAGATAGTAATAAATGTACAAGTTTAAAAGTTCAGTCAGACTTAGAATTTGGGTGAGTTCAAAGCTGGGATGTGAAGTTGAGGCAGGTTCTTTCTAGTGGACCGCAGCCTGGCTCTGGAGACCTTTTCAAGCAGCGCTTGTTTGGAACCAGAAGGATTAGAGAGTAAGAAGAGGTGGAGGCTGGAGTGACAGCAGCAGGCAGAAGTTCTTCAGGGCATCTCCTTGATCAAGCCACTGCCAGGTCAGGCCACTGTTTTGACACTTGTCTTGCCAGGGCTAAGGATTTCAGTGGGATAAACATGCCATGAAAAGAGAGGAGGAGTAATGCAATAATGCTCATCTATAAAGAGCTGAGAGCAATTGCTGGTAATTTAATGTGTGAGACAACATGAGTACAGTTTCTTGCAACACCACATCCATCTTATACCTAAAAATATGGCAAAAGAACCTTAGGGTAAAAATAAGATTTATTGTAGTTAGTTCACAAAACCCTGATTACAATTATGTGTTTTTTGCTATGTATGTTGATAGATGAGTCAGATTTTTTGGGGAAAAAAAATCACTGTACTCCCCACCTGCAGTGTGCAACCCTTTAATTTGACACTTTGTAGTTTGAGTTTTTTGTTCTGATTTCAAGGAGCATGACATGCCATGCATGGCTAAAACAACATGTAAAAGAGGGAGACAGAATACATACAGTGTAATTAGGGTTGTAGTGCCAAGAGGTCATTTTGAACATGCATCTGCCATTTTAGCATCCCTCTCATGGGATGTGGCAGCTTTCTCCTGAATTCAGCCCTGGGAATCTGACAGGCATGTAGAGGGTCAATCTGAGGGAAGGATGAAGGAGGATCTGGAGCAGGAGGATCCCTGTGCTGGGAGGGGTTTGCTGACAGATGAGGCTGTGTGTGCTCACTGCTGTGTGCATGGGCTCTGTCTTCCACGAGCTTCTACTGAAGTAATGAGAGCCCAGCATGGATCTCAGCTCTCTTGTTTGAATCACAAAAGTCTTTCTTACTGCTCTTCAGAGAAAAAGTACAGAAGCAGAACATTACCTTTTGTAATATCTTGAGCATTCATGATGGTCCACAAACGTGTCTGGTCATAGAAAATGCTGGGCAGATGGTGAGCTGAATTTATCATCTGTAATCTTGAGGCATACTTTCTCCTGCTTGGAAGGAATGCTGCCTAATATTTGTTTGCACCCACAGATCCAGGCTGAAGTTGAAGGATGGATAATTGTTAAATTGCAGGGCTTGTGGTGCTGACTGAAGTCTGGAAGATTAAGCATTGCCTTAAGCAGGGCTTGTTTCTGATGGCTCATGCAAGGTTATGTAAACAACTTAAAAGCAAGGCTGAGTCACAGCCCTGCTCTGAATGTGCCATATGCTACAGGTGCTAGAGTGTGTCCTCTGCCCCCCATAAAAGCCAGGCAGCACAGACGTGGTCAGGAAGATGCTCAGGGTGTTTATTTTGGTTCTGTGCATGGAATCTCAATGGCACAAGCCAGCCTGGAGCTATTCCCTCCAGGCTTTTCCCTGGCATGGATCTGTCTCATCCCTCCAACCTCTGTTCCAGCTACAGCCTGGCCTCACACTTCAGGTGTTGCTGAGCATTCAACTGAGCCAATCAACATCAAGGCCTCCTCAAAGTCTTTGGTCCAGCTGGAGTCAAGTTTCTGATCCTTCCCCTTTGGACAAGCTCTTCCTTGCTATCAGCATTTGTTCTCATGCCCATGTCCATGTTGTGCCTCAGTCCTGCAGGGAGCTTGCACTGGAGGATGTGAGCTGGCCACTGAGTCCACAGCAGTGATGCTTAACCTGCTGTGTTTAAAAAGAAGACTGAGCAAAGACCTGCAGTCTACTTGGGATGAGCTATGGGCTCCTTCCTGACTGTGCTGGCATGAGAGTGTGCACAGCATCCCTGGGGCATGGTGGTGCTGAGCAGCTGTAACATCTGCTGTCAGCACAGATGTTTGCAGAGGGTGTGTCTCCCCATACCCCAGGCTTACATTTGGCAGGGCAAATAGATTTTTCTTTGTTACTAATGGGACTAAAAGCAAGTCCAAACCAGGGAAATTGCAAATGGCTGTTCATTGCTCTGACAAGAAGAATTTGCTGTGCAGTGGTGAGCATGTGGTGCTTACACAGGTCACCGACAAAAATAGAGCTGTTCTGTCACAACTGACAGTGAAATAAATTTGGGTTCCTGCATGCTCTGTTCCATTACACTCTGCTTTTGCTGACACCAAGACTGATTATGGAATCTTTTTAATATCTCTGACAAGCTGCATGCTTGCAGATATTTATTTTTCCCAAATGCACAATTAATGCTAATCTAGTCTGAACCAGACACAGGCGATGAAGAGGCACAGAGTGTGCATGGAATAAGGTTGAGTCCATCTGTATTTGAATCTTCTCACAGTGAAATAACATATTCTGCTCAGTGTTTCATATTAGATGTAATTCAAGCTGAGCACTCGGAGGGGAAGGGGAGGGAGATGATAGTCTGTGCTTTGATCTTCCCATCTCAAAAGGCTTGAAATGTCTGAGGAGAGTGTCTCAACAGGATGTAGTTGAGTGTAGCATGCATCTTGTTTCTCAAGGACCATGGGTCACATGTCCAGCCCTCTGGTGGAAGGTCTAATGCTAGCTGCCATGCTCTGAGCCAGGAAGGGTTTTCCCATGCCAGGAGCAAGGCTTCAGGCTTGCAGGTCAGCCTGGCACAGAGTAGTGCTGCTGGGCTGTGTATCCTCTTCATTTGTACAGGGAAAACTTGTACTTCTGGACAGCTCCAAGTTGTTCTTTGCTAATTTGCCCTAAAGGTCCTGGACCTGCACCTTTAGAGACTCTATAAACAAGATAGTAGTTTTCTCAAATAATACAGGGACTAAATAGAATGTTGTCTTAGTTTGAAAGACAGGCATCTGTTAAGGAAGGCAGGAGCTTCTCTTGGCATGGAAAGTATAAAGCCCCTCCGTCTAAATTATAATTTTGAAATTAAGGGGCTCTCAGGCAAAGATATGAGAATAGGAATAATAGTTCTTTTACTAGTATGTATAAATAAAATAAATAAATAAATAAAAATTAAAAAAAAATAACTACAACTTAGGAATATATATATTATATTATATTATATATTATTATTATATATTATATATAATAAAATAGGAAAATTAAAAATAAAATGCAGTAGCACAAAAACACTGACAAGAGTCAGAATACAACCTGACACTCTGTTGGTCAAGGTGTTGGTAGCAGTCCAATTAAATCGTGGCTGCAGTCCTCCTAGAGTGACAGATGTGGGTCTGTTGAAGCAATGATCCTGTATAAGGGTGTAGTTTTCCTCTGAACGTCCAGTGGTGATGTAGAAGGGTCTGGTCTTCCTCTGGGAATCCAATGGGAAAAGGCTGACTGTGGTGTTCCAAATCTCAGATTATATCCAGGTTGAAGTGCTTGGCTCCTCCCCCTGGGTGGAACATCTCACAATGGGATGATGTAATTTTATCAGTCATGCAGTGAGACTCGATGACAGAGGATATCCCCCTGAAGGGAAGATGGGTCGTGGAAGAGATAAAGAATGCTGCCCCACCTGGTTTTAACAGATGGTAATAGAATGCATAATTTTGGTTACATCTTGCATTGCAACCTAAGACAAACACAAAGCACACACTTGGGTGTAACAGATGGGGGAAAGCACAAGACAGTGAGACTATAGTAGTCAACGTAAAAAGCATCAGTCACATTGTTGGATTTCCTTTGGAGTAAATATTGCCATGTTCCCCAACACTCAGCAATGCGTGGAGGGCTGTCAGGGAAGTTGCAAGAGTTAGACAGTAAATTGTAACTGGGATTAGTTCAGACTTCAGCTGATGGTACTTGGAGCCTGCTATGAAGATCTGGAGGGCTAAATTGCCTGTGTACTTAAAATGCAGACTGCATGAAAATTAAGATTGCAGCCTTTTATCTCCTCTGCTGAAAACTGTTACTGATTTTTCTTCTTTTTTCTTTAACCAAGTGGGGAGTTTTTGGAAGCAACTTTATCCTGCCATGGCAGTTCTCTTCCTCTTCTAAAACTCCCTGTGCTCTAAAACTAGAGTTTCTGGCATTCTCCAAACTGAAGTGTGGGAAGTTTAAAAAGAAAAAAGAAAAGCATAACTGTAGAAGAAAGCTTCTATGGAACAGTTCTGCTTTCCTACAGATGAAACACACGGAGCATTGTTCAAATTATCACTTACAGGAAGGCCTCTTATATCCCTAAAAATGTGATTCTGCTTGCAGCTTCCTGTTGCTCTTTTTGCCTCAGCAATTCTCCTTTTCTCAGATGTGCCATTGCTGCTGCTCTCAAGGGGTTTGTTGGAACCTTCAGAGCCACTGTGGTTTGGAGAAACTCTCAGGACCTGTGTTTGTCCTCTGCTCTCCCAGACACACCCGCTCAAGTCAGCAGCTTGAGGTGTCAGCTGAGATGTAACTGGATCTCAAGAGGTGCCTGCTTTTTTTAAGTGTTAGCAGTGTCCATGAGAACATCTACCACAGGCAGACTGGTTTACCACTCCTCACCTTGGCCAGGCAACCACAGAGCAGTTCCTATAGGCTGCCATGCAGAGGAAAAGCTGCCACGTGTCCTTATGCCAGCCTGGGGTGGCCAGGGATCTCATTGCCACTGTGCAGGGTTGTGAGGGGCCCTGCTGGGGATCTCTCCAGAAACTGTCAGAAGACATTTTCCAGTTCACCTGTTGCATCATCACACAGGATGTTACCATTTGAAGCATGCAGATTTTTTATGATTCATCTATTTATTTTCTTCCGCACACATTTCAGGCACGTTCAGAACATGAATGAGATAAAGACTGATGTGGGGCGAGCCCGCGCCTGGATAAGACTTTCTCTGGAGAAGAAGCTCTTGTCTCAGCACCTGAAGCAGCTGCTTTCCAACCAGGCACTTGCAAAGTAAGCCACCTCATTTCTTCAAACCTTCACTTTCATGGTGTGAAAGTGGTGTCTCAAGGTGCTGCTGCTTGGATTACAGCCAGGCACCCTGTTTGAGTACTGTGGTTTCCAGCTAGAAGTGATTGAAGGGCGGGGTTGAGCTGGGAGAGGTGGTACTGCCCACCCAGCAGGGCAAAAGTCTGCTCATCTGCATGGAAACCACATCACAAATTTCAGGAAGGAGGCGTTAGTTCTTTGTCAGATCCGTGCACTGATCCAAGCCATGCTGCGGCTCTACAGATCCTTGAGTGGTGGGCGGACCCCAACTGCTGCTGGTGCATTCTGCTGAGTTTTGTGTCACAGTAGGGAGCAGAAGGAAGATGAGGTTATTAGATGGACCATTCCACAGTGGGAAGGTATGGGGAAGAAATGAGATTGTTGTATGTTGGTTCAGATCTGCTGCTGTGAGTAGTGCTAGTTTTTACCTGTGCTTTGCAGCAAACCCGAAACTGAGATGAACTCAGTAGCCTTGCTGTGGGACCATGGAGCCAAGAGTGCTCTTTAAAACACGAGTAGCACACTTACGTGCCCCCTGTGGGTTTCTAGCAGCTTCTGTTATTGGGGAGTCATACCTCCCTTTTAAGAGCCACTCTTCATTTGGTGTTTTGAGATTCAAACACCTTTTAAGATGCATGGTGCTTTTTCAACAGCAACAACAAAAATGGCATGTTTTTATTTCTCCCAGGAAACTTTACAAGCGTTACGCTTTCCTGTGCTGTGAAGAAGAACGGGAACAGTTTCTGTATCACCTGCTCTCACTCAATGCTGTGGATTACTTCTGCTTCACAAGTGTCTTCACTACAATCAGTGAGTTGGAGAATCAGTTTTTCCCCCCCTGACTAGAAATTAGTTGCTGTCATGGTTTGTAAGAGATGATGTTGGTGGTGCCAGAGTAGCTGAGCCCTTATCTGGAAGCCTTGGTTGTTGCTGCGGGGCTCCTAGGTGCTGGATGTTGCTCTGGGAAACCAGCTGGAGAGCCAAGGTTGTGTGAGAGTGCTCTGGATAAGAACACAAAGGAGAGTAATCAGCAAAGAGTGCTGCTCTCTCTATAGTGTCTTTCAGCTTCCCTCCCAGACAAGTCCCCTACCTCCTAATGCTTCTTTCTGGCCTTCATTAGGTGTACATCCTAGCAGTCTGCTCTCCCCAGACTGAGGAGGAGATGGAAGATTGGAGGATGAAATACTTTGTGCTCCTCTGTGCATTTTAAATCTCTTTTTGTCTCTTCTTAAATGCCAGAAAGATTCCCTTTCTAACTCTCCCATGAAGAAGAGAGCAGAGACTGGATCGATATCTGGAAATTAATCTTTATCTCTCCAGAACTGGACAATGGAGAAAAAGCAAGATCCCATTAGATGACTTAATTATTTGGATTCACCTGGGCAGCCATTAGTTTTAATTTTCTTGCCTGTTCAGAGTGAAGTGAAGCAAGTTTTACATGGCTATCAGGCACTCATTCTACTTTTTCTCCTCTTAAAGCAAAAAATCCCCTCAGAACTAGTGCAGCACAAAGATTTATTCATCCTTGATTACCTTATTTCTGTTGGCATCCAGCTTAACAGCTTTCTCTTGTAGGACAGGTGCTTGGGATTTGAAGGTATTTTTTTTTGAGTGCAGTATGACTGGCTGGCACAGAAAAGTAAAAGGGGCTGGCTTAGCTTCCCCAGTCAAAAAGACAGCTTGTGAAACATAAGGGGAGAGTGAGTCTTGCAGTGCTAGAGGTGCAGTGTCAGAGTCAAATCCAAATTGGGGTGGGTGGCAGTCCTTGTCTTAAGCATGTATGAGTGGTACAGATTTAAAAGCAGAAGAGTAAGAGAATAAGAACGGGAATAAGAGTAAGGAGGGGGATGTCCACAGAGATACACCAGACCTGAGAGTCTGGCTGTGGTGCAAGCAGCCATGCCAGCATTTCCTGTTGCAGCCTTTCAGTACTTGAAGGAGGCCTATACGAAAGATGGGAACATTTTATCGTTTACCTGTTGTGGTAGAAATAGGAGTGATGGTTTTAAACTAAAAGAGGGTCAGTTTATGTTAGATATAAGGAAGAAGTTTTTTACATTTTGGGTAATGAGACCTTGGCACAGGTTGCCCAGAGAAGTTGTGATGCTCCATCCCTGGATGCCCCATCCCTGGGAGTGTTCAAGGTCAGGTTGGATGGGGCTGTGAGCAGTCTGGTCTGGTTGAAGATGGCCATGCTCATTGCATGGAGTTGGACTAGATGGCTTCTGAAGGTCGCTTCCAAAGCAGACTGTTCGATGGCTGTGACACTCCTTTCCCCGGTGACCTCCCGCGAGCGGGTCGGTCCCGGCTCCGGAGCTGCCCGTGCGCTGTCCCGGCTGTGCCGCGGGGCTGCAGCTCCACCGTGTGGCTCCGCTGCCCTGCACCCCCGCCGGCAGCGGGAGAGGGCTCCTGCTTTGCTTCTGAGACAAGCAATGAGAGCTTGCCTTCAAGGGAAAGGCGTGGTTTGCCGAAGAAATCGCATTTACTGTAAGAGAAAAAAAAAATAGATCAAGACTAACGTACTTTCCTCTCTGCCTGTTCTCAGCGATTCCTTACAGGTCAGTGATAATTCCCATCAAAAAATTAAGCAATGCAATAACCACATCAAACCTGTGGATATGTGTGTCAGGAGAACTGGGAGATAGTGGTGTCATGCAGATTCCTAAAAACCACCTAGAAATGACGTTTGAGGTGAGTATGAGGTCTTCACGTTTTCCTTTCAATTTGAAACATGCTTCCAAATAAATATTAATTTGTTAAGAGGTTTTTAAGAGCACGGCATCTCAGATTCTGTCCTGATTTTCATTGTCACCATAGGTTCAAATATGTACAGGAAAATAGCCTGCCCCTCTTGTGTGAGATGAAGGTTTCCTGTGAGCACACACCACTTTTAACCACAGGCCTTGCTGCTGTCCCTGTCCAGAGTTCCTCCCCTTGCCTATCTATTTCCACATCTCATTCCCTTCCACACCTCCTTGCCTAATTTTCCCTTTTGGTGCTCATTTCCAGCTCTTCATCTCCCTTCCAAGTTTCTTTTATTTCACTGTCTTTCCACTAGCCACCACCCAGGTCCCTTTCCAACTCTGGCTAGTCCCAAATTTCTTCTCAGTCCCTTGTCTAGCATTGCTTTTCAACATCCCAGCCTCATCTGCTGTCCATGGCACACTGGGAGTTGCCATCCGCACAGGGCTCTCTCCCCTAGGCTTGCTGGGGTTTTCTCTTTGCTTTCCCCTCTGCTTTCCAACCCAGAAATTACAGGTTGGCTCGGTGCCATGCCAAAGCAGCTGGCAGTGGGAATTGCAGGGAAAGCCCCATCAAGCTCCTCTAACTGCAGGCTGTACCATATCCATTAAGAAGTGATTTTGCAGGAAAATCTGCTGCTGGAATTGAGGTTGCATCCACTGAGCATATGCAGACTGATCTTTAACAACAATAGCAAAAAAAGCCTCTTGCCAAATATAGGTCAATTTTGACAAAAAAGAGGATATTTTTGAGATAAATGCCCACATCTCATTCAGATATTACTGTTTTGTAGAAAAGATCTCCAGGCTTCTAACAGACAAAATGACATATTTAGATATTTCTAAAGATAATATTGATGCTGTTCTGGATGATTCCTTTGGCTGAAACTTTCTTAAAATATCGACTTGGGTAGCTATCCACTTCCAGAAAATGTCAGCCCAAGCTGCTTGTTTGGCAGCCTCAGGAGCAGGTAAAACCAAGGTCTTTCAAGGGAAATGTTTAGGTGACCTTAACAGATGTTGTTGCAAGCTCCACCTACAATTACATCTTGCACTGGAATTCACAGTGCCTTGTTTTCCTTCAGTGTCTTTGTGAGGCTGAGTCTCATGTTAGTGATTTTTGTTTGGCCCAACAATAAGCAAATCAATCTTTGAAAATAATAAAGGAGCTGGAGACTGCTGCATAGTGTGGAGTGAGTCAGCTGAAGGTCAGAATACTCCAAATGGATTTTTGAAAAGCTGTTTGTATTGAAGAACTATTTATTCTGCAAAAGTACACCTTTTTATCACCTTATTCAGAAATGTGTAATTAATACTTCTCAGAAATATTCAGAGTGAGTGCTCCCAACAAAGAATGTAATCTCTCCTCAGGCTTTAAACAGTTTTATTTCTTTTCTCCTATCTTAAAATAATTATGCCACTTTTGAAAATGCTCTGTGTGTTTGGTTGAAAATACTTGTTCTATAAATTAAAGAAAGCTAGAAAACTGAGTAAAAGCCTACATTTGAGACCATATGTGTGCATGTGGGGGGGGTGTGTGTTGTCTGTTAGTTTTTTAAATAAAGCAAAAACTGTTACTCATTTCAGTGCCAGAACTTGGGGAAGCTGACGACCGTTCAGATTGGTCATGACAACTCAGGGCTACTGGCCAAGTGGCTGGTTGATTGTGTGATGGTCAGGAATGAAATAACAGGACACACGTACAAGTAAGCAACAAGTTGTAATTTTCGTTGTCTGAAATTCTTGTTAAATTTAGAGAAAGCAAGAAGGTGTTCACCTTCCCCTTGACTCTGACTGGGGCTGATTTAGGTTCCTGTTAGGGTTGGGTTGGTCTCCCCCACCCCTGTTTCTCTCATTTCAGAAGCCCTAGTTGAAGTCAGATAATCTGATGAATATTAAATGAGATTTGAGTGCAGGATTTTCTTTTCATCTTTTTGAGACAGGACATACAGTATGGATACTTTTGAAATGATTCATATGCTTGTGTCTAATAATTAGATCTCTTGATTGAAAGTAGTGTAGTAAAATTGTGGACAAATTAACTCTTTAAACCCCAAGAGCTGAAATGATGCTCTGGGGGAAATATTAAGAAAATAAAAGGTTTTGATGATTTCTTAATCTTATATTGAGTACATACCTCTGTGTCAAAATGGTCTCCTAATTCATCACTGGTTTTACAAAACATGGATAAGCAGACTCAAATGTTTTTTTTAAATGTGAACTTGGAAAACTGCAATTCAGAGAGGTGAGCTCCAAATCTCTGAGTTGGCCACAGTGTATAGGGGAAAGTAGGAGGACATGGGATAAAATGACTGGGGATATGCATGGATTTCATTAGGACTGTGTATAGGGTCCAATGGTACAGCAGTAAAATGTGAAGTGAGGTTGGACTATGAGGAGATACCACCACCTCAGCTGGGTGGAAATTCTATGGGGATTTGGTTGTTAATCATCACAACACTCTTAAAGGCTACATATCAGGTCTGGCTGCAAGTGCAGAATAACTCATCAGAAAACAACATGTGGACCATAAAACATGTGTGTGACCCAAGCTTTGCATATTTCCTTGTCTCTAAGGATGATCAGTTGTGGTACAGGGTCTGCTCCTGCAGAGTTCTGCTTTGTGAGAATTTTCTGGGAGCAAAGCATTCTCTGCCTGTTAGCAGTATTTGTTGGGTGCCAGCTGTGCCCCAGCTTTGAGATCAAGCTGTTCTGTGTGTGTGGCTGAGCTGTGCTTGTGCTGGGCATGCTGCAGGTTTCCCTGTGGGCGGTGGCTGGGAAAAGGCGTTGATGATGGCAGTCTGGAGCGAATCCTCATCGGAGAGCTGGTGTCCTCCACATCTGATGAGGAGCAGGGAAAGCAGTGCCGCACCCCGCCCCAGCAGAAATCTCCCACTGTGACCCGGCGGCTGAGCATCACTTCCCTCACAGGGAGGAACACTAGTAAGTCCTTGACTTCCTCCCCAGGGTCATAGAGAAGGGATCAGCTGCCAACTGCTGGGGAAAAAAAAAGCTTCTGTGAACAGGAGGATTCATCCTGAGGCAAGGCTTGGTGCAGAGCAGCAGCTGCAAGCTGAGGAGCTTTTCCTTCCTTCCCTGGTTGGTGTTTTCTCTGTGACGTACACATTGCCTCTTTCAATGTCCTCGTTTGACTGTTGAGAAATAATACTTTCTTTGGAGCACGGAGATATGTGATGAGGGAGGAGGAGGCAGCAGAATTTGCAGGAGCTGATGCTGCTCAGCCTCCCAGCTCCCTTTGCAGTCTGTGGGAAGACAGGCCTCTCTGAGGGCAGCTCAGAGCTTGATGTGGCTGCTGTGAACTACCTTCTGGCAGAGCTTATCTCTGCAGGGATCCTAGGGCACATCAACCTCACATCCCTAAAGTTAGCTTTTATTAGGGACACGGGACTGTGAGGGTCACACAAGGCATTCCCTGCTAAAGCACAGAGATAGGACACTGTAGATCCTGTTTGTACATTCTGTCCAGCTCCTGTAAAATTCGAAGACATGAGTGCTGAAATGTCAAGCAAGAAAAGATTAACCTTCAGCTAGTCTGCTCTCCATTTCACAGAGCCTAATACGGGACAGATCCAAGAGGGAATCGGAGAAGCCGTGAACAATATTGTAAAACACTTCCACAAGCCAGAGAAAGAGGTAATTCCTCCTTTTCATTACTTGCCTGCAAATTTTTATAAACACGGGCACTGATATGGTGCTGAAGAACCAGTAGATGTACTACCTTTAGATCTGGAGTTTCTGGCATCCAGACAAGGTGAGTTGTACTTACCTACTCTCTCTTTTCCACAGAGAGGGAGCCTTACCATTCTGTTGTGTGGAGAAAATGGTCTGGTTGCAGCACTGGAGCAGGTCTTCCACCATGGATTCAAATCGGCTCGCATTTTTCACAAGAATGTCTTCATCTGGGATTTCATAGGTAAGCTGGTATATGACTTAGAGGAGAAGGTTTAGGGCAAAATGATGCCTCACACACAGACCTTGCATTCTCATCAGCTAGGGTGCCATTTTTCCTGCCAGACACCTGCTCCAGGTTGCTTAAAGTCAATGAGAAACAAGATGGCAGATGAGAAATAATAAACTCTGTGTAAGAGAAGAGTGTGAGTCTGTGCAAAAATTTAAGAGTTCCTAGTTCAAACAGCTGCTTTTCTGAGAGAAAGAAGGTAGGCTGGAGGTTGGGGTAGAAGAGTAATCTCTGTTAGGGGGAGAGCTGGGAAAGGGCAGGGAGTGAAAGGTTTGGATTCCTCAAACTCTCCTAATCATTGTACTGATCTTGATCCTTATCTATAGCCCTATGTCAGGGTAATTTAAGATGTACTTTTTCCCTTAGAACAGGCTTGCAGGCAGAGATGCTCAGCCTGAGTGTAAGTGCTTACTCAAAAAAAAAAGGAAAAATCAATGCTGATTGTATCACTTACAGTGAAAACATTGAGGGATACTCCGATGCTGCTCCTTGGTGTTACCTGTGTTAGACATCAGCCAGACTGACCAGTGCTATGCTGTGGCAAAGGTGGAGGTGACCACCTACCTATGGTCTTCAGAGTCAGGAATTCATAGATAAACTGTGGAATAGCTCTCATCAGATTGGATTTTTAAGGATTCCCTTTTGTGATTCTGTGTCAAAAGGAAGTGCTTCTTCTCACTGGGTTCTGATGTTCTCCCTACCACAGAGAAAGCTGTTGCTTACTTTGAAACCAGTGATCAGATTGGAGACCATGAGGAGACCCTTTTGCTTCAGAGATCTTCATGCAAAAGCTTCTGTCATTATGTCAATGCCATCAATACAGCTCCAAGGAACATTGGAAAGGATGGCAAATTCCAAATCCTGGTTTGCCTCGGGACAAGGTATCAAACTGCTCCTCACCATATGTGTCCTCTGGCATTAGACTAGAAGAATGTTTTTCCACCATTGTTATTACCTTTAGTTTTCCATTTTAGGACATCTCACACCTATCTATTATCCAGTGTCTATTTTAGACAGCTTTAGTACTATGTCAAAAATTGGAGCAAAGAAGCACTAATAATACATGGCTAGTGTCTAAACTGCTAAAAATGTTTTGAGCTTTTTTATAACTGTTAGCTTGACAGTCATGTGTATAAAACCTGTCTTGCAATGCTATTTTTGATAAAGTACTGACTTCAGGAATGCAGAGTTCCTTTTCAGGAGCTGGCAAATTTCTAAATCCTTGTTCAATTGCTTGTAAAAATGGGATGCCTGTTATAATTTTGACAAAACTGTTCTAGATTAACCTTTCTTTCCTAGTAGCGCATTTTGTGTCTTGCACTTGGGGAGGGCAGGAGGGTGGGACTTACTTGTATTTTGGAGGGTACATTGGTATGTCTAGAAATAAGTACCATCTTTGTCTTATCTGTCTGGATACTTGGAACACCAGTTGGCAGACAGTCTGTCAGATTTTCCTCGAGTTTTACTTTCCCTGTTCCTGAATTCTTAAGAATATCAAATTCTGCTAACACCTTTCAATTTTCATTTCTACAGTAGGTAGCATTTTACTAACCAAATCAAGGGTTGCGATTATACAGCAAACTTGTACATGCAAACAACACTCACTGCTCACCAAAAGGTGCATGTTGAGGGTTGTGCTCTTGGAGGAGAATTGCAGTGTGAGCTCTGCAGTACTTAAGGCTAAACCAATTCCTGTCCTGCCCTTTTCAGGGACCACCTGCTATCTCAGTGGATCCCACTGCTGGCCGAGTGCCCACCCATCACAAGGATGTATGAGGAGAATGCTCTCCTCCGGGACCGCATGACTGTCGACTACCTTATCCGAGTCCTACAGATGTTGCAAGATTTCAACATCATCCTAGAAGGATCGCTCATTAAAGGAGTGGATGTTTAGCATGGCTTTGCTGAGAACTTCATTACTCGTTTCCCAAACAAGCAAACCACAATTGGAGACCTGTCAGGACTTGAATGCCATGGCAGTGCACCACTGTAAGGCAAAGGTGCTGGTGGAAGCAGGATTGGGAAGCCCAGTTTGTGCCCAATGAGGACTGCCCTCTAAAGCTGCAAAAAGCTAAGATGCAGTATTGTAGTTTATTTGAAACAGAAATTTAGTACAAAAATTAGAGTATTTTCATGTGTTAGATGTGTGTAAATATGCTATCTTCTTTAAGAAATTATATTACTCTAAGAACTTTTTCTTAGACTGAATGTTCTTGTTCTGACTATGAGTAGTTTAAACCCAGGGGAAGGACTTGGGTGAGGGAGGGAAGGACCATGGAGGGAAGGGATGCCGCTACTTGCTTGTGAGGAAGAAGCCAATCAACGTGTAAATACAGCACAAACTCAGCAGGCTTTTTTCAGGTACTGCAAATTAATAGAGCAAATATTCTTATGTAGCCATTGTGATTGTGTCACTCTTGGAAATGCTGTAAGCATATGCTGCTTTACCCTACTGTACATGGTCTCTCTTAGTTTGTTTGTTTGGAGACTTGCCTTCCCATGCATGGAAGTAGTGAGTCGTAATTTTTTTTTTCTGTAAGGTCTTTTGTGTCACTCCTGTTGATCTCCAAAAGGGGAAACAAGTGTTGGAATGCTTAAACACTGGAGAGAAGGACTGCTGTCAGCCTCAGAGCCTGAGAGGATGAGATACCTGTTGAAGCCTTGCTACTGCAGCCTGAGATGGGGAATGGTGGCTTGCTTGACTCACTCAGTGTGTCTCTTCCCTGTCTAGATGTTCTCATGATTCACCCTCACCCTCAGCCAGTTTGTGTTGTGGATGACCATTATTTTTTTTCCCACAATGAGGAATTTGGTTTATACCAAATTCTTGCTGTACTTGAGAAGAATCATTGCTGTAGAGCCACAAAACACTGCTGTTGCTGTGCTACTGAACTGTATCAGCTGGCTTTGAAATGCTGATAGGTTATGAGTCTTCCTTTATCCTGCAGAATGAGTGTTCCTAGGGCAGTACAGGATCTTGGATAACTTACTTTTTTTTTAAATTTTTCTAAATTTTATTATTATTATTAGCCAGCTACAAAATAAAAGGAATTAAGCAGAAGGAGGGGAAAATAATCTCATGTTGGTATTTTGAGGCTTCTCTCCAACATTCTTTCCAGTTAACATGCTACTAATACAGTGCATATATAGAGATACAGCTCTTGATGAGGAACTGGGAGCAACTGTATGATACAAATTGAACAAGAGATTGTATCAAAATCACCTTGTGAATACCATGCAGCAAACACGGAGTATATTTTCCATTCTTGTGGATGGGAGTTGGAAGAGTCTGAGGACACAGTTAGATTCACCTGGTTTTAATTTTTGGAAGTTAGTTTAAATATAGGTTTTTGTTTTCACTTGTTTATTCCCTACAATCTTGGGCATTTGGTCACTGGATTCTTTGGATGTCTCACTGTCAGCTGAGGCTTGGGATGGCCCCTGACTGGAACTGTAAGTGTGTTGCCTTGCACTCTGCTCTCAAGTGGCATTAGGAAGGGCTTGACAATGGTGGACAGTGGCAGGTCTTGGCATAGTGTGCACATGGTGGAAAGAGGAATGAGAAGTAAGAAGGAAAGAGGGTGAAAATAAAGGTTTGTTTTCTCTCCTGCCTTTTGTCAAGCTTCTGTACTTTACTGTGGTCCTTCTGCTGTCCAATTCTTAGAACAGCACTCACTTCAGTGTCCAAGTTTCACCTCAGACTGCCAACCAGAAGAAAACTCTTTGTGTTACTTTGTGTCATTGGAGAATTTTATGTTATAGAAGTCTTTTTGTTTCTAAGAAAGAAATAATAACAGTGTCAAGGAGCCTTCCACTTTAATGAGGGTTCCAGCTTTCAATAACCATTCTTTGCTCCTGAGCTCATGCTTCCTTAAACTGACTGAACTCATCCCAAATATTATAGGTAGCACTGCCATGTCATTGCTGTGGATGTGAATAACTAATGTATAGGCTATGAATGGTGTCTTGAGTTAGTAGCCAGAGCCCACAGCTGTGTGACATCTCTCTTACATTTCCAGAAATGTGAAATTTGGGGTGTTAGGATTTTCTATGTGGCCAGGCATGTCTGCTTAAAGTCAGCAGATGATGTATGACAACCATTCAGCAGCAATTGAAAATGTGTCCCTGTACTTAATTCTATCTATGAATTGTACATTTAGCACTAGAAACCACGTGGCAGCATTATTTGGTAATGACTGCTTAGGATGTTTTGATTTCTATTACAACTCGGGCCTTTCATGTCTAATGACTGCTATACAGGATTTTTTTCACATTCAGCCCAGTCTAAGTGACTTTCATTTTACTGAAATAACAGCCTCTTTAGTCCTTGGATTTCTTCACAGCATCATCTGCATTTGTGGGCTGGATGCTTCCCAAAGTACACTGCTGCAGACTTCTCCAAAGGCTATGTATGACTGGAGCAGTCCTAACATTCATCTGACATGACGAGGGTTAAATGCAAGCAGGATAAAGGAGAAATGTGACCTCTAAAGGTCATTCATTTAAATGAATAAACCACACACAGAGAAAAAAGGAAATAATTACATGAAGTCTTTCTTAAGTTAAAAGAAGTCAAAACCTGGGACTTTATAAGATTCAAATTAGGGCCTTTCCCCATTTCAGACTACATTAAGAAACCTTTAGCACTTAACACAACTTCACCTCAGCTTTTTCAGCAAATGTTTACTTGTTTGGTTTTGTCAGGTTTCACATCATATTAATAATAATAATACAATTAAAAATTTTATATATTATTATTTCCTTGTAGGCAATAAACAACCCTAATATATATTGAAAGAGGCACAGCTGAGTGCCTCAGATTCCTAGACTTGTTATTTGACAACTTTGAGAGAATGGTTCTTCATAGTGAATTTTTATTCTACCGTGTATGTTTTTTTTTTTTTAGTGGACTACCTTTGTTGATTGGAAACTGTGAGTTTTTTTCTGTAAGGTTTATAGAAATCATACTACCCACTAGAATGGTGAGAAACCCATCAGGATTCTTCTAAGCTAACACAGTTTTTACTTCAGTGTTAAGCACCTTCTTTGGTTGAGAAAGGGAATCTTGGAAAAGACCAAAGCTCTCTGGTATCTACGTTTTAAAAAAACAAAAGAATTCCTATTCAATGCCTGTCTGCAGATGTCTGAGTTTGCATAGTCCAGTTGTACTAACAGCCAGCATGGTAACTTGAGGGAGTCAGAGAATCAAATGCCTCACTATGTACAAAATGTGTATTTATAATTCTCTGAAATAAATGAAATTGTACTGTTTAGTGAAAAATCTACTCATTTTATTCCAAGTTGGTTTGTGCAATTAGCTATCATTGTTCAAAAATGTGGTTTTAGGGTAGTTGCACAGCAGCATAATTGAGAAAATTCCTTCTTTCAATCAAATGAAGGTGTGCATTGTGAGGGGAAATATTGTGTGTTACACTTGAAATGTACAAATGTGCCCTGTATAGCTTAAAAATTTCCCTAAATGTCTCCATTATGTATATTTTGTCTTTACATTATTACTAACGGAATAAGAACTGGATTATTTTCAAGACAACATTAGTAAAAGTATTGTTATATCAAGCACTTTAACATACACACCACAAACTGACATGTTTTTTTCAGGTTTTGAAGTACATTGAAATACAGCTTTTCATGATATGTCCTTTACAAATAAAACAGTGAGAATAATGGTTGCTGTCACTTTGTCCTTGCAGAGAACCAAGAGATTCAGGTCTCAAGCTGAGGAGCTGATCTGAGCCTGGAGGGAACAAACTGAACATGATGATCAGAACAGAATGATCCAGCTGGTGGTGACTCTGGTACTGGGAAGTTGCTGGAGCAAAGGTGGGGAGAAGTGGGTGTGAGGGGCTGTTCCCAAAACCAGCCCTTCTGCCTCCCCTGACACAAAGGGGAGGCAGAGACTGTGCTGAGCTTTGAGCAGCTTTTATTCCAAGGCTTGGGTGGGAAACATGGCTGATTACAGGGAAGAAATGGGATCACAAGTGAAGCTGAGCTCTTTCCAGGGTGGCATTCACTAGGAACTGGGATTGCTTTGCCCTTAGTATCTGGAGGAGTGGGGAGAAGGAGGGTGAGATGAACTTGTAGCAAAGGGTCTCTTTCGTCTCCTGACATGAGTTGCTCTGATAGTTGAACTCAGGGTTAAAGTGCTGGAATGAAGCTCATGCTCTCCAGTCTGTCAGGTAGCATGTTGTGGAAGAAGGAAGGTCGATGGACAAGAGAGAGATGGATGCCTGCAAGAAAAAAAGGTGCAAAGAATAAAATGGAAAGCTAGTGAAATGCCCTCTTTTCTAAGATGGTCTGGATTTTCAGAAATTTCCTCCATGTCCCTCCCAGCTTCAGATATGCTGGAATTGACAAAAATATGAGAATTTTTGGAAACTTTAACAGTTTGAAATGCAGAGCCCTGTATGCGTGTGCATGGCTTGTGTGAGGTGTAGCATGTCAGTTCATTAATTTTAACTCTCTATTTTGAAGAGGCAGAGAATCTCAGGAGAGGGCTGGAAGTCTCAGAGCTTGGGACCATATATGTGGGAATCCTGAAGTACATTTTGTGATGATACTGGTGCGTATCAACATTATAGATGTGAATAAAATACATAGAGCTGCTTATTGTTAAATGTCAGTGGGCGGAGTGGCCGTACCTTTACACTTCCTTACTATATGTGTGTAAATTAGAGATAATGAGGTCTGACATCTTAAAGGCAGTATACTGACGTACTTGGAGTAGGGCAGAACTAAGCTAGTCCAGGTGAGCAAGTGCAAATAATTTCCTTTCCACTGTGCTGTCGTTTATGCGGTCTGGGAGCACTGCAGTGTTTTCTGCAAAGGAGGAATAGAAGAAAATTGTCTGAGAAAACTGGCATGGGTAGGAGTTGAAATAGCTCATCAATCTAGTTTGTTCTTTTCCAGCATTTCAAGTAAGTTCATTCAATTAAAAAAATTGTGTTCAGTGAAATGGTGAGTGAAACTGCTTCCCTGGCTGTCACCCCTTCAGCTCAGAGGCTGAAGCTCCTGTCTCTGCAGTCAGGGAGCATTTCATTGCTGACATTTCTAATTTCTCTCCTGCTATTCCATCAGCTGTGTACCATAAGCTGTTTTGAGCTCAGCACAGGGTGTGAAGGGAATGGGAAAATTCCTGTACGGGTCTGCTATCTGGTGGCTGGTTATGGTAAGCTCTCTGCCAAAGCCACTGCAGTGCTGATTTGTCAGTGGGGACCTGTGCTTCTGCAGGAAGGCTTGATGTTTCACAGGGCCCATCTGCATTCCTTGCAGACCTCACAGGGCATCTCAGATCCCTCGAATGAACTTCCTCTGTCAGAATGTGACCAGTTAAATTATCTTCACCTTGAGCCAAGCCCACCTTTGTCCTGAGGGAAGGGAGGGAAAGGCCCCAGGAGGAAACACAGCCAACCCCCTGATCCTTACCCACAGCATATTTTTCATGCTGAAAAGGAGTAAAAGATCACTGCATTAGATGACTGCAAGGTGATCTAATTACTACCTTGTTACCATTCAGTAATGGATTCAGTGGGGTTCATAAATGTAAAATATGTGGTTTGCATAGGAGAGACTCAGGCGTTCACACCAGTCTCTGTGTAATAGAATAATCTGTAAGAGATGTCCCCATCTTCACACAGGACATTCCATGGCAGATTTTCCCCTGCTCCCATGGCCAGTTTATACATGCCTAAACAAAAATGGAATTAAACTCAATAGCAGCCAGATGTTGTGCTTGGTGCTTTGCAATTCTTGGATTGTCCTGCTTTCACCAAGAGGTTTCCACAAAGGCTGGTGTTAGCCTAGGAAAGCCATTTCCCTTACCCTGCCTCTGCAGCCAGTGGGAAGATATGGGTTCCTTCAGTAGCCTTTGCAAGGAGAAAGCCCACTTGGCTGCTTTTAATTATGCCTAAAGAAGTCCAACAGAGGCAGTTTACCCTAGGACACTAAGCAAGCATTAGCCTTTATGAATATTCCCACCAGCACTGTCCTCCCATACAGAGTCCATTTCTTCAAAGGCACCCAAGTGATATATTGTGATACATTTACACATCAGAAAAATAAACAGTTTACAAGAGTAAAATCTAAAGGTGATAGACTCAGACAGTTATTTTTTACAATATATTGATTATTTAGATATGAAGACAAATTCCTTATTTTTCTTACAGAGGCATGCAATAGAGACCAGAAAAAGTGGCTTCAAATTTCTAAGTCTCCTTGACTTCCCCCAAGAGCTTTAAGCAATTTGCTTTTGTCATGTCCCATCTTGCAGGTAGGCAGCTGATATACAGAGTGGGGGGGCTTTGCTGCAGCCAGTTCTGCCTCACCAAGGAAGATTGTTCAGCCTTGGGATCAGCAACTGCCCCTCCAGCACCCACTGGTGTGTGACTGAGTGCTGCTGTGACAGAAGTGCCCTGAGGTCTCATCTGTGGTTAAATCCAGCTTAAAATCATTGGTGAAACCTGTTGATTTGTGGTGTTCTGGGCTTGCAAGTCTGTCAAGCTGTGTGTGGTTGGAGAGTTTTGTAATTGTCCAGACAGAAGAACAGTTCCTCTTAGCTACAATATAGGAATTATGGTTACTATGTGCAATGTGATTAAGCTCTGTAGAAATACATAAAAATCCTTGCTTGGCTGTTGTGTGAGGATGGAAGTGATTCCCTACAAAAAGGGAAGAAGAGGAAACAGATATTTTGCAAAAGTACCTTGCCATGGCTTTTCATCCTGACTCCATAGCTCTTCTAGGAAGTACAGACATCTCATTAATCTTGTCCTCTCTCTGCCCCATAGCCTGTCTCTGCTCATTGCAAGTGTTATGAATAAAATGGGCGGAGATAATATTAATCTCCTTAAAATGCCTTTATTAATCAGCTCTTACAATATTTGCTCGAGGGGTTTTTGGCTGCCCGTGCGCGCCGTGGAGGAGGAGAGTCTTTATCAGCTCTGTTGCAGAGAGTTGAGCAGAGCTGGAGAACCCGCCCTTGCTGGGAGTAACCCCAGGGTTCTGAGTTTCTTTTGTTTTCTCCGGGGGTCTCATCTCTGGTTTGGTCTTTTTAACTTACAGCTAGTAAGAAAAACCGGAGAAATCAGCTCCTTCGATACTCCAGGGTCCACACGGCCTAGCATTGGTTTCTGTGCATTTCAATTTTACTTGGTTTTATTTTATAAGGGGTTTTTGGTGTTAAACGGAATCCTGAGATGCATTTCGAGGTCCTTTATTTGCATGCGGGGTCGGCCTGGGCGGCAGAGGCTGTGGGCTTTTCCAATATGGCGTTTCGGAGGGACTGGGCAGCACTAGGGCTGCTAGATGTGGCTGGCGTGGGTTCTCTCTTCTTGGAGCGGGGCGGCGGCCCGGGCGCGTTTGGGGACACGCCATTCAGCAGCAGTGGCTGGCCGCGGGTAGGCTGAGCCACGTGCGGGCTTTGGGGGCTTCTCTGCGACTGGGCTTGAGCTGGGCGGGTGGCATGGCAGCTGGAATTTTCTGTGCCGAGCTTGGGGGGGAGCGACCGGCCCCTCTTTCTCCCGTTCCGGCGGCGGCGGCTGCGGGGGTCCGGGATTTCCCGTGCTGGGCTTGGGGGGGGCGGCCAGCCCCTCTTTCTCCCGCTCCGGCGGCAGCAGCGCTGCCGGCGGCAGCGCCGGCTGCTCTGCTGGTCCCTCTCGCTCCGTTGTTGGGGGTGGGGGGGGCCGCAGTGCCGGGCTTTTTACACAATAAACATTAATACACTTAAAGGTTTCAGTTTTCTGAATTTCATTTCTTTCACAAGCACAAATAGATCATACCAGATGCACCACACACATACCAGAAAATGTATGGTGGAAGACCTGTCAAGTGTTATGTCCTGGGTTGTAGTGTAGGATGTACACAAAGTATTTATTCTATCACCATCTTCATGAACTGTTAAACCAAGTGGGGCAATGTTCTTCCCAGCCCCCCGCCTGCCCCCCACCTTTGGGCTGTCTTCTGCTAATGGCCCATCAATGCCTTGCCCATGACTCGCAGGTAACTCCCTCCAGGAGTTATCTCTGTTTAATGGGCCATCAAGGACCCACTTCACAACTCATCATCCCATTGTGAGATGCTCCGCCCAGGGGGAGGAGCCAAGCATTCTCACCTGGATATAATCTGGGATTTGGGACAGTACAAGCAGCCCTTACCTACTGGATTCCCACAGGGCCAGAGCTACCAGACCTTTCTACAGGATCACTGCTTCAGGAAGACCACCTCATCTGGACTGCTTTCACCATCCTGCTCAGGTTGTATTCTGACTCTGTCAGTGGTCCTTTGTGTTATGGCATTTATTTTATTTTATTTTCACCTTTTTACCTTTCTTCTTATTAAATTGTATTTCTGACCTGGAGCCTCTCACTCGTTTTGCTTTCAAACCACGACATCCTAGCAAGAGATTTCCAATAGTAATCAGATATGGTCAGAACATGTTTGTGAGAACCATCTTTGTGGTGCTGTTGTTTGGTTGTGGGTTTTTTTTAAAGGTGTGGATTCAATTTCAAATGATCTGGGAAGTCAGATCTGTGCTTCTGTATTTGAGACAGTGCAAACTCTTCCATGAAGTCTCCTTAGGCTGTTTCTTCTGCTCAGTGCTCTCACCTAAGTTCATCTGCAGCTTTTGAACCGTTATTACCCCATGAGATAAATAGAATGTGCTCTAAGTTGGACTGTGCAATATGAACCCTCCAGCTCGGAACTGATGTGGCCACTGGCTTGCCTGAGATCTGACCTTCTTGCAGATGGCTTGTGGCTCCTAACTGTATAAGTAGTGTGAAGCTGCCTAGAAGTGGGTGTGGTGCACAGGATATTCTCTCCCAACCCATAAAATTATTTAAAGAAAAGCTGCATTCAGGGAATGTAAGTGGAAACAGCACCCTATGGCTCTGCCCAGCTTTCATGTTCCTAAAGCTGTGGAAAAAATTTCCATTCATGGAAACAGGAACACAGGAGAACTAGGAAAAGCTTGCAAACCAGAGAAGCTATTTCATTCATCCTTGGCATGGACTTTGTTAGAAGAGAATTTCAGATATCAGCAGGAAATTGTGCTAGACGGGTAGTGTGGGTAGCTGTGTTCAGTGAGAAATAGGATAGCTGCTCTGGGCTTAGTCATTTGTGTTTAACTGGCACAATGCTAAAAAAAGTGAGGAATGAACTATCTGATCTTCAATTCAAATGTGTGTCCTGGGAAGTGCAAATACAAGTTGATCCACCATGGCTTGCTGAAGTCAGTGAAAGTTCCTAAAACTAATGAGTTTAGACAGGCATTCATGAACAATGTAGTCTGCAAAACCTATTAGTTTGTGCACAGAAGAGAAGCGACCCTCTTTTGGGAAAATAATAAAGTAACTGTTGTTGCTGCTGCTTTCAACACACAATGTTTATTAGGACAGTCCCAGTCTTCCATGTAAGAGTTGGCTTCTGGATGATCTCAGCATTTTCAGTACAAATAGTTATCTCTCTGAAGGGCCAGGCTTGTGCTAGGGAAGATATTGTACAGCCTTGTGTTAATCTCTTCAGTTAAGATAGCCTGGGAGAGAGAAGTGGCAGGACACAGGGTGTGACAAGCAGGGTACTGGCTGTGAAGGCTGCCGGTGTTGGCTCTGGGTAGAGCTGTGAGCAGTATGGTTTGCCTTATGAGGAAGTGCAGGACATTCTGGATTTGCCCCCTCAGCAAGTGGGGGGCAAATCTGAGCCCTCATTCCCCACAGGAGAGCAGGAACTGGCATCAGAGGACAGCAGTACAGGCATGTCCCTTCTGTCCCCTGCACAGCCACTCCAGGCTCTCGTTATCAGAAGCATTTTTCAGCAGGATGCACACATCCATCTTTCACTTGCACTTGGCTTGTAACCAAAGTAAGTTTTCCACTGACATTGTAAGTTAAATCTGTTTCCAATGGGACCAGCTCCTGTGAGCATCCAAAGTGTTGGGAAGTTTTAATGCAAAAATTGATGCAGGGCTACCAGTGCATTTTCCCAAGCACTGCCAGCTTCATGCCTTGTCTGGGTCATCATCCAAGCTAGCCATGTTCCTGGAAATATAAGCTGAGCTACTGAGCAAGGTCCTCCTCACAGAGCTTCCTGGGGTGCCCCTCTGTCCCTTGCTCCTTACAGGTTTCATAAGCAGGAGAATTCTGAGAGAATTTTGTGCTCAGCATAAGGGTTAGGAAGGGAAGGAGAAGGAAGTAGAAGCAAGAGAGGGGAGGAGGGAGTCTCAGCAGGCAGTGTTTGCCTCTCTCTGACTTCCCCCCAGCAAAGCACTGCTTGGGGGAGGATGACAGGAGGGCTTGCACTCCCTTTGCTTTTCCCAAATGTTGAAGTGACCTTCTACCTCTGGTTTAGACAATTAATCAGGTAAGGAAAAACTGCTGAGGACTCCAAGCACAATACACACTGTAACATCTTAATCAATTTTTGCTTCCCCCTTTTTCAAAAAAATACTTGCCTGCAAGGGCCTGTGCTGTTTTTTCCTATGTTGGCACAGGAGCCATGGGTAAGGAGATGATGGTAGCAGCTCTTTTTGTGTCTGTAGAATAACTCATGACTCTCTTACTCAGCTAATTAAAACCAAAACCCCTCTAGCTACCCTGAAAAATGTAAATAACATTTATTAAAACATTGTTTTGTGGTATAACCAGCACCCAAGTTACAGAAAGGCTGTTATGAAACAGGACTTTTCTTGTGAAGAAGCTGCAAATCAAGTGAATACAGGGCTTTCTTCATGAAAGCATTAAGCTGGAGACAAACAGAAGTGTGCACAACTAAAAATGCTTGAAATGCAGAGGCCAAACAGCTGAAAGGGGCCAAAGCACTCTGAACACCTTTACATTGTGCTTTGCCCATCTCTGGAGTTAGCACAGATATACAGGGTGTGGAATATGCAGTGAAACAAGATTTCTCCAAGGGGATTGTGTTCTTAGCACAAGTAGCAAGGTAATAAACAAAACACATCAAAGCAGGAGAAAAAAGTTTCGATGAGACAGGAGAGTGAATCTCTGGCTAAATGCACAATGCCTGTTCAACAGCAGATCTGCTGTAATGTAAAAAAAAAAAAAAAAAAAAAAGGTAATGTTAAAAAAAACCAATGAATGTGAAGCCAGGAAAATGTCAAGTCCAATATCAGGACACAATTCCTGTGTGTTCACATTTATATCAAAATCCAAGCATGTTTCATACACAGAATGGACCCTTGGTGCGAAAGTGAGTGATTGAAACTCCTTCCTTCTTCCTTGCACCTGATAAAGATGCTATGGAACAGGCCTAATTTAATTCTTCAGCTGTGGCAATTACAGACTAGCTTGAAAGAATTTGACCCAACTTTTGAGAACTCTAATCTGAATATATAAAACCTCTAAAGATAACTACATGAAGAAACCTGGGATTGCAACGTAAAGCCAAGTGCATATTGTAGCATGAGCCATCCTAAATACCTTGTTTCTTGAAATATGGAGACATTTGGAGAAGAGCTTCTGCTTTAATACAGAAACGAAACCTCTCCCATTCACTAAAAGCTCCTGCCATCACTGTTGCAGTACAGTTGGCAGGGCTTTGGAAATAATTCATCAAGGGTTTGTAAAAGTTCCAGATGAGAACAGATGTTTTAAAACATATTTTCTTTGCATTGTCAAGGAGTTAATCTCATTCTGTAATCTCAGTTTAAGTTGCTTGTCCCAAAGAATCAGATGCACAGGCACAAATATCCCACTGAGTCAATGTTTGCCATCTTGCAAGCAGAATAGGATCAAAACCATCACTGTATGCTTTGGTCAAATCAAAACCCATAGTTCCTCTCTTGTTTCAGTTTTGGGAGAAGATTCTGTTTCTATATCTAGTGAAAAACTTTGTTCTGAAATGTTGATTTATGTCAGAATCTAGCCTTGTTTAGTACGCAGAATTTGTACAACTGTACAACAGTTGTAATAACATGGGTCCATACAGAGTAAGCTGCTCTTGAACCTACAAGCTGCACAATCCAGAAGAAATGATCAGGTACTAGTTACCAGTTTGATTTATTTTCTATCACACCCTGGGCATCCTGTGTTGGTGAACAGTATGAGACACGATAAAGCTGACAAGTTTTTTGTGGCCTTCTTTCTAAGGTTCATCTGATACAATCTAGATCAGGTGCTTTTTTTCCAGTCAGAGCAGTCTCCTATTCCTGAACAGAGAGTAACTGGAGTATGCTTGGCTGGCTCTGACTAGAACCAGTCTACACATACAGATACTGCTTCCTTCTGCCTTCCAGTTTATTTTCCCAGGACAGAAGGCTCCACTCTGCTTCATACACCATGTGTGGCCTTGTGTCTCTTTTGAGACAGCTGTGTGGAATGGAGGCTGTCTCTTGATGAACATTTGGATGGTCCTTTGTTGTAAGATCATTTTATGTTACGTGTACTGTGCAACTGGTTAATGCTGAGTACTATTCCTAATTTCCTGTGACTGGTGTTAGGGGCATTATTGATCCTACCGGAGAGAAGCACGAGTTTTCCAGCAACAGGTTTTTCACTACTTCCAAGATATTAGTTACTCTCATTTCCTATTTAAGGAGAGGGAAATCCCAGGACTACACATAGAGCAAGTGAGTTTTATAAGCCCTTAGTGCCCGCAGAGAACTAGCACTGAAGGGAACATGTCATGCTTCTTCAAGAGGTTTTTGGATGTTTTCAAGTCTAAAGCAGCTGTCACCCCACCATATCAGACTAATTCCTTAGCCTAAATTTCTCTGAGGAATGTAGTTAAGATGCTACAGCCAGCTACTATCAGTATTTTTGCAAGGACTGTATGTGAATTTCACACAGGCAGGTGGTCTACCAGCCATTACAGACCTGGTGCATGGAAGATTAATAACTGCTGTCATAACTGCTGCCTCTAAATGGTGCTGGGTCATTTAGAGAATGACTTGCCTGAGACATGACCATAAGTACCTGTTGGAGAGGAGTCTGAGTCTTCCTCTGTGCATTTAAAGCATTAAGAACAGTGGAGCAGGAAGCAGCAATGATGGTAGGTTACATGAACCTAGAAGGAAGGGGTGCTGTTGCAGACCAGAAGCTGGCCAGCATGCAGACACCCCAAAATACTTGGAAGCAAACAGTTGTGCAGGCATCACTGGGTCCTGCTGTCCCCCAGAAGGTGGGATGGATGTAGGAGCCAGCAGAGGAGTGTCCCAGCCTGAAGGCAAGGAGCACTGGGAGTCTGGGACTGTGGGCATGGAGGGGACTGTCACAGCCCAGACACTGCAAACCCACACAGTGTTTACCAGAGCTCAAGGGTCTGTTGCTAGACAAGGACACCTGTGCAGAGGGTTTGAAGGAAAGGGGCCTGTGGCACCGACCTGTTTCACTCAGACCCCAAGAAGCTGAGTCTAGCACACTCTGCCTGCACCAGGTTCACATCCTGACATCCTACTCTGTCTAGGGATAGATAAATAGGTGACATTGATTTGAAGTGGACTTCAGAGTTAAGCCATTGGTATCTGGCCCCAGGCCTCCCAGGACACCCTAAAGATGTTGTTTCCAGTGCCTCAGTCAGGATCTACATGCTGTGACTCAGTGTAAGGAGCATGCTGGGAGCTCATTTACCACAGCTTATAAAAGAGGCTTTTAAGGGCTGCTGCTGCCTTAAAGAATGGCACAAACAAAACTCCTCCTGTTTTGCCAACCTTCTATGAATGGCTGCTTATTCTAATTTACCACAGGATGTGTTTTATAAGAGGGTAAGTTTGGCCCAAGTGTGTAAGTGAATTTGAACATTGTAATGCATTTGAACACTCACACAAGTGAGAAAGACCTGGACATTGCCACCTCACACACATCTTTTGGATGGGCACCTACACCCTTGCTCCAGAGGGTGACAGCTGTGTCCCTCCTTGCCTTTTTTTGTTTGGCTGAATTGTCAGATCTCTATTCTGGAACAGCTTGAGGGTCTAGAAGTAGAGGGAACATCTCACTGACCAGACCTGCAGTCTGGGGTCTGTCTGGGACTGTGGCTGGTATAAGATGGCACAGAGGAAATTACCTGGGACCTCAAACTCTTTTGTTCACCATGAAGTAGTTGGTCCAGCCAGGAGGGATTTAACTCCTGTTCAAACTTTTTTTTTTTTTTTTTTAAACTACATGGTGTGAATTGGATGTTTGTGATTCCCCCAATCCACTCTGAGTGTGAGTACTGAGCCCTGACACATGCAAGGCAAAGAAGGATCAGCACAAGAGGTCACTTCCAGAGCTATCCAGTTTTCCCACTTTCCTCCTACAGATAATACAAATCAACCAGTAAATAGTGCTCTTGCTTTTGAAACCTTGAGTTAGGATTGGTTCAACCACTGCTAAAGGTAGTCATCCTGACAAGAAGTCAGTCAGTTCAGCTATGGATAGAGTTTTGTTTTAACAGCATGCTGAAAATAGCATCTCAGAAACCACACTGCTAGGTGGTTTTAGAAAGGCCAGTTTTTGAAATGTTTCTGAGCAGCCAGCTTGTTACTCTGTAAATAGCAATCACTTTGTTTAGCTGTTCTTCAGAAAATGCCCATGCCTGGAGGACAATGCCATCCCATGGCATCTCCTCACAGCCTGGTCCTCCCTGCAGGCTGCTCTTATTCAGCCAGTCCTGGGGATGCACTGCTCAAGGAGCCATCCTTCATGCCTCAGAGCACTACTTCCTGAGCCCCCAGTGCCCAGGTGAGCTTAGTCCATGCTGGAGTGTTTCCTCTCCCACAGCTCCTAATCAGCCATCACCCTCACAGGCAAACCCAGTCACATCCTCCTGAGAAAGAGACAAAAAACTCCAGCTGTGGCTTTAACCAAAGAAATTTCTTTGGGAGATAAAAGGTATGTGGTATATAAGTCCTAAATTCTCCTGATTCAAAACCCGCCCTCTCCTTTCTAAGAGGCTCCTTACATTTTACCTGGAGGTGGAAATAAGTTGCAAAATCCTTTCTCTGTCGCTGCAGCGCAGTGCCCTCTTGCATCCCCTCTCTCCTACACTCACATAGCACTGGTTCTCATGTCCTTGGTGATATCTGCGTCACGTGGACAGTGAAGACAGAGGAACTTTCCCGCTGGTTCTGAGATGTCTCTCAGATCACTCTGTGCCTGTGGAGCACAGGGATCACGCTGCACACAGGCTCTGTGGCTCAGGGTCTGCCACCTCTGCCCTGGGGGCAACATCTGGGTCCCTTGACTTCTCTGCATGCTGTAATTTGCAATATGAACAGGCTGTTAGACCTGAGGGGCGTCACTAAGGTCACATGTGTGTCCTGGTTTGGATTTAGTTCTCTTTCCTCACCCTGTAGAGTTCACTCCTGACTATGAACATCCTTTATGGGACCCGACTTTGGGGATCCCCATGATAAATTCTTACTCAGTTTTTGCCTGAAGCTTGCCCATCCTGCTTCTGCCCTCCCCTTATTTACATAGCTTTTTGAGTGAATACTTCCTTCTGGAAAGCTTTTCACCTTTTCTTATCTTCTTTTCATTTTCAAATGGACTGCCTCTGCCCTGAGGAAGGGGGATGTATCCTGCTGCCTCCTCCCTTTGTGCTGCATTCTCCTTGCCTGCTCTTTTCCTCCACCTGCCCTTGGCTTTTGTTTCAGAGGATGTTGAGTGTCAAATTTGGTTGATTTGTTGCAGTCCTATTAGCTGATTCAATCCAATTAAGCTATCTGAAGTTATCTCTGTAATTCGGTGCCTTTATTAGTCAACTCCATTCCCTCCTACCGTTGCAAAAAATTTTGCCTCCAGCTCCTCCCTCCAGATTTTGGCGGTAGATTTTCACTTGTTTCTTGGCTGCTTGATCAAAGCTTGTGATCCCGACTGCAGATTCTGCAGATTTCCTGCAAGGACCAGCTCCTCCAGCTGCCTCCTTTCCTTGGTTAGCCAAGTCTGCCCACAGCTCTTCTTCCTCATCAGAAGACTTGCAATTACTGTGTCTGCCTTTGACAGCTTGGCAAGAAGGTCAGCAGTGCTTTATCTCCTCATGAGACTTGTCACTTGTACCTGAGCCTGGAGAGGTATCACCATCCTCTGCTTTGCTTTGGCTGAATGAAAACTGCCCACGGAGACATATTTTCTCCATAGTTTCTTTGGCTTTCTGCAGTCAAAATCTGAAATCTGAAATTCTGTCACCTCCTCAAAGTGTCCTTTTTCCTTTCATTCTGCCTACCTGTACTGTAGATTAAGAAGCAGTGTCACTGAGGACAAACCTTTATGAAGAAAGAATGAGTGATGCTTTAACCTGATAAAAAAACCTGCCCCAGGTTTCTTGTTTTTATTTAGCAGAGTACCTTACACCTGTAAGAAAACCCTTCCTATTGCTCCCCGTGCTGGCTGCTCCCAGCAGAGGACTTCAGGCATCAGACATTTCAGACAAAAAACAATTTGCTTCCCTAGGTGTTTTCATTCCCAAGCATGTTTTGCTTTTTGGTTCCTGTTGAGAAAGAGGTCAAGATAAAAAGCCTGTCACACTGAAGCATTGCTTCCTAGACACCATGGATGCTCCCCCAACTACCCAGCCTTGCTTTTCATTTTCTCTCAGCTAGCTGTGTCTGTGTTCAGGGCCATCCAGTAGAAAATGGGATTAAGCAGATGGATGTACCTGGTCAGGAGTCTCAGGTTTAGTAAGAAACTTCAAAGAGCAAATTCTGTCCCCTAAGTGATCCCACCTGAGACCAAGCCTACACAACAATCTCCAAAGGAGTTATCAACTTCCTCTTCCCTAAAGATTACTCTTAAATCATCAGTATAAAATCTGGAACTACTCCCCATGCTGTTGGGAAAGGTGGGGGTCTCAGTTCAGAGGAGAAATCTCTTTTGGGTTTCCAAACATGGTCTCTGTTTCCAGAACTGCCTCAAACAACAGGGTGAGGGGAGATAACTTTATTTACAGGAGACAGTCTGGCAGGCAGAGAGGGCTGATCTTCTTAATGGTGTCTTCAAATCCCCTTAATATAAAACCCCATAGAATAGTCTTACTGGCTTTAATAGGTATGAAAGCAATAGCGCTGCAAAGAAACCAGCAGCGCTTGAGAAGCTGCATTAAAGGTGTTTAACCAGTAATAGAAAATGGTCATTTTCCTATAGAATTTGAGAAATCTTTAAGAATTTAAGAGAATTATCTCTCTCTTAAGGAATTTGAAATGTCAATTAAAAATGCTTCAGAAAGGTTATTATTTTCTGTTAAGCCCTAATGGATTTCTTAGGCTGGGCTATAAATTATCTGCCTTATTCCTAGGGGTAAGCCAGTCTCTTTGAGCCTCATAGCTTGAGTACTTCATTCTGGAAGCATGAATAGCATAGTATCGATTTTGATTACCATCAAATTTTGCTGTCATTTTTTGTAGCCATCTATTATTTGGCCTAAAACATAAAATGGTTAAAATCACATTTCTTTATTAACCTGCTTGCTTAGAACTACCAGTTTTCAGATCATTTGTACCTTCAAAAAATAAATGTGCTGCTACTTACATGAGCAACTGGTGCAAGCAGAAGCTGAAGAACTGATTTGTTGATGGTATCTCACTCTGAAATTGTACTCCTTGGCAAAACCTTATTTACAGTTTAAGTCAATCAACGCCTTTTTTTTTTTTTTTCCTGAAAGAAGTCCTGGTAATTTTTTCAAAATCTTTTGGCCAAGCATTAAGCCAAGAAAGTAAATTTTCAAATTACTCAAGTTACAAAAAAGCATTTTACAGTAAAGTCTCAAAGCAGGAACAGCTGCCTGGGTTTTGTCTTGACAGCTGCTCTTCACCTAAAAACAAGTGGCCTATTTGTGTTTACTTATTCATTAATATTGAAAAATAACACAATAGGATCAGATGTCTTGACTGGCAAATGCCCTGCTTTTCCTCTGTGTTAGCACCTCTGCCTCAGCATTGATGATACATGTATATTTTATGTTTAAAAAGCCCTCATGGTTCACTTTATTTTTGCACCATTGACATAACTTAGCTTCTCAGATAAAATAATTACGAGTCCAGGCAGGGAAAGTACCAGTTTAACTGGAACACAGCAACAGTCCAATTAGTTTTCCACAAGCATTCTAAAAGTAAATGTTTTTTAGAACTGATCTGGATGAGGATAAATCCTCTGGTCTAAAGCTCATATTCCAGGTCACCTTGGATCTCTGTGAAATCCCATATTCTTCTTTTATACCAAGCTCTGAGTGAAAAGGAAGATGCTTAATCTTTTAAAACAGAACCTTGTGAAGTGAGGCTTTGCCTGTAGTGTAAAGATGCATGCACTTTTTTCAGATATATGCATTTTCCAAATTAAACTCTCCAGGTTTGTCCCAAGTTGGGGGTTATTTTTTATCACCCTCTTTCCAAACAGTGAGGCCAGACAAGGTGTCCCTCTGAGGCTGTGGAGAGCACACATGGCTTGCTCGAGAGGAAGGGGCTAGGGGAACCTTGATGAAAGCTCATTAGATGTTTAAGTGCCTTTTATTTATTTGCAAGCTGGTTATCAGCCAAAAATGAAAACTCAGACCACTATCGAGTTACAGTATAGCCCTGAAATGTCATGAACAAACACTTCAAGGGAACCAGAAAGGAAGGTTGAAGATTTGACCATGCTTTGTATTTCTGTGTTGTCATTTGGAATTCTGTGGATAGAAGGGTTTTTTCCTCCGAGAGGAGAGGAATGACTGAGCTGTTCACAGGCTGGAGCAGCACCGAATTTGGAAACTCAAATCCTCCCCAGGAGAGGAGTTGTCACAGCAACACCTGTCCTCATGAGATTTGGAGTGGAAGGGCGCAAAGCTGTGAAATAAATACCAGAGCAGTTGTCCTGGCCCTGGTTTGTTTGCAATCAAAGCCCACCCTGAGATGGTCTGTGAACAGTCAGCATAGTGGTGACAAGGACAGCAACTGCTGGGCACTGAGAGATTAATTTTGTTCCTTTGGGTTCTGCTTTATAGCTAAGGGAATCCTCCTTGGAAATGTCATTTCATTGTCACTTGGGGATTTAAATGCTATACTAGGTGGTGCTGGACTCAAAGGAATGTCACCAAGGGGCCTTGAGAAGTGTGCTAGAATAAAGAAATGGGGAAATAATGGGAGAAAATCTGGGAAAACCATTCCCTCCAATCAAAAAGAAAGAGGCAGATGAAAGCAGACTCATTATACGTACACAAAAGTTGCCAAAAGTGCTGGTAGAGTCTCCTAGACCAGTTAAAAGCAGTAAAACTATAAAACTATTTTGAGAAATTATTCAGCATTTGGTACACCTGTGGCTCACAAGTTGAATGTGATTTGGTTTAGCTGTGTCTGGAAGGAAGCCCTGGTAGCAAAGGCAGCATTCTATGATCATTCAAAAGGAACCTCCCAAAATTTAAATGATAACCTGGAGGGTTCCTTGGGAGGTGTTCTCCTGTGCTTTGTGCCCAAACTGACTGGTTTGGCAGCACTGAGGAAGGAGCTGGGGTAGAATTACCAGGGATTTACAAGCAAGTAGAGAAGACGTAAGATCCTCAGACTAAGGTAAGGAAAAGTAGCTTGTCCTGCTCTCTGAAAATTCCCTCAGCTGAGCTAGTGCTGTTGATGGAAGGAAAAGGATCATTCCAGTAAAAGTTCTATGTGAATTGGTAATTCTGTGCCTAAATCAGGATTGGACTGAAAAGGTCACTGTCAGGGGAAAAAACCCCACAACGTTATAGAAATATTTGTTGGCATTATTTCAGTGTTTTAGAGTATCCAACAATACCTGCATGTGGTGCCTGAGCTGCAGTTGATTCTGTGGGAAACTTTCAAGTAGTTCAAAAGAAGGCAATCCATATTCGGGCTCGGTTTGAGTGCCAGCCCGGGAGGGAGTACCTCGCAGCTTTATTGCAGTCACAGGCTGCAGTGGTGCTAAGTCATAACTCCTTAGATGTTACCTTGTATATCACATGCTAATCCGTCTGACACAGTTTTCACAGGAAATCTATTTCAACATAATCTGCCAGCCGCCTCGTGAAGCAGCTCTTCCAAAATTGCACAAAAGAGCGTGAACCCAAAGGCTGCGATGACGCAACTTTTAAATTCACTCATTGTGACGCTGCAGGAAAAATTACATAAACCACTGATGACTTTCAAAGCGCTTTAGAAAACGAGCTTCAAAATTAACCCGGAGCGGAAAAAAAACTTTTCCGGTTACCCGTGGAGGCCGTGACGCTCCACCCGCGGGGTTCGGTGCGGAGAGGCAGCGATGGCCAGAGCGCCACTACACGCGGTGGGGACGGGATGCCCCGTGCTGGGAGGGGGAACAGCATGTCACACCGGGTCGTGTTGCGCGGCTGTGTTGCGGCGATGCTGCGGGGCTGCGCTGTGTTTGCGGAGATGGGCTGCGTTTCGGGGCTCTGTTTGTGGCGATGTTTGGGGGCTGTGCTGTGTTTGCGGAGATGTTTGCAGGGCTATGTTCGGGGCTGTTGCTGTGTTTGCGGTGATGTTTAGAGGCGATGTTTCGGGGCTGTTGCCGTGTTTGTGGTGATGTTCGCGGGGCGGTCTCTCGGGGGCGGCTCCGGCGCCGGGCGGGGCGGGGCGGCGCGAGGCAGGTGCGGGGGACTGGGGCGGGGGCGCGCGCCGCGTGCGTGAAGTCACCTCGGCCGTCAGGGCGGGCACCGCCCCCTCCCGCGTTTCCCGCACGGCCCTTTCTGCCTTAAAAGGACAATGGGGCGCGCGCCGCCGGCGGGGCTCGATTGGTGAGAACGGAGCCGTGGGAATAGCGCCTGCGCAGAGCGGCTGAAAGGCGGGGCGGGGCACTGGGGAGGGGCGCGGGCTCGCGCGCCCGCCCGCCCGCCCGCCCGCCCGCCCGTGCCGGCGGCAGAGAACGGGGAGCCGGGGAGCGCGCGCAGCGGCGGGAGCGCCGTCCACCGCACTGGTGTTGGTGGGCGCAGCGGCGGTGAGTGATGTCTTCCCTTTCTCCCGGGCGGAAGGGAGCGAAGGGACAGGCGAGAGGGAACGGCGGGCTCAAACTGAATTTTGTGGCTGCTCGTTTCTTGTTGTTCGGAGTTTTTTTGTTTGGTTGGTTTGTTTGCTCTTGGTGGGTTTCTTTTTTTGGTCGTGCTGGGATTTTTTTTTTTCCCCCAGCAGCCGGTGGTTTCTGTTCACAAGTTACTCCCCGGAGCTTGTCCGCAGTTTTGCAGCGGCAAAAAGACTTTGCCGCCTTGAAACACTTTGACACGCGTGTGACTTCTGTGAGCGGCGTTTCCCCCGGTTTTTTCTTCGATTAGTAGAGTTTTAAAGGATGCGCAAACGGAGAGGAACGCCTCCCACATTGTTGCAGACTCATCCCTAGAACTCGGACTTCTGCTCCCCCATTGCAAAGTACGATTAACTCTCCACGTCTGTAGGAGGAAAGAGTAGCCAGCTCCAGATAATTTAATTCCGAAAGCAGTCCCAAGATGCGGAGCGGGTTTGGAAAACTGTGCTGTTTGGTGATGACGGGCTGCAGGGCACCTTTCCCGGGCCGCGGCTGCCCTGGCTCGCCACGCGGGCGGCGTGGCCCCGCCGGTGCGGAGCGGGTGCCTCAGGTGCGGCCCCGGCGCGCCCCGCTGCGCACACCTGTAGCGCCTGCACTCAAGTTGATGCCAGCGGCGTGGCGGAGGAAAGGGGGACCCGCTAGTGCCCGCCATCTCTCCCTCCCCGTGTTTCACGTGGGGAGAGTGGGGCAGTTCTTCTTGTTTCCAGTTATCCTTAGTAATTGCGGGGGCGTCCGAGTCCGTGCACGCTAGCGAGGGGCACAGCGTGCGGCCGTGGGCTGGCGGGACATGTGCCGTCGGTCGCACAGGTCGCGGCGTGGGGCCCTTCTCCGTCCTGCCCCCGGCCCAGTGCGCGGTGTTGCCAGCGTAGGGACGGTGCGGCGGGCGGCGATGGCGTCCTGCCGCTCCCGGAGCTCGGCGCCAGTGAGGGCAGCTCCCGTTCTTGCTGCTGGCGTGTGCCCGCGCCCGGCTCCAACAAGTTTTAATTCGGGGGTCCGGAGGGCTGTGCGGCGCGGGGCGGCGGGGCGGACGGCGTGCCCCCGGCGCGGCACGTAGGCAGCGCCCGGCTGCAGGGAAAACAAAGGGCTCGCATGTGCTGCGGGTGGCGCGGCTCCCCGGCGCGTCGAGGGAAAGCGCTCGTCCGCGCCCGGCGGGGGCTCGGCCCCGGGGTGGTGGGTGTTGGTGGGGTGACACTTGTCGTTCGCGGGACGGTGTTTTTTAGGGGATGCCTGCCGGTTTTGGAGGAGTTTGGAGGGGCGGTGAAACTTTGAATGCACGCGCGCTCCTCACGGCACCGCGCTCCGCGCACGGCACTGAGGCGGGCAGGCCCCGCCGGCCGCCTGGGGGTTGTCCCCGGGTCTGGGGGTCCGCGTCGCCCCCGCCGCGGCGTGCCCGCGTTGCTGGGAGGTCTGCCACAGCCCTTTGAAGTGAAACTGTTGCCATGTTTGAATTACGTCAGGGCCGACCATGAGGAACCAGCGCGGGGCGGGGGGGGAGGACAGGGGGGCGGCGGAGCACGGCCGTCTCCGCGCCGGAACGGGGGTCCGGATCCTCGGCGGTGCGGCCGTGGCTCCATCCCCTCTTCACCCCGCGCCGGATGGGGCGGCTGCTCCGCGACCGCGTGGTGGGGCGGCGTTTGCAGCGCGGGGGCCGCCCCTGCGGCCCCCCTGCTCCGCACTCGGGGCTTTCCTCCCTGGCGCGCCGCCTTCCCCTTCCTGTGCTTTTTAAATTTATTTTTAATTTTGCTCATCTTTCGGCGAGTTGAGCGCTTGGCGGCCCCGCGCGGGGCGGGGGGGCTGCGGCCACCCGCGTGTGCGCTCCCGCGGCTCCACCTGACCGGTGGGGCCGCCCGCGAAAGTAGGTCGTGTGCCCCGGGGGGGAATCTTTGTTCTCGGCGCCGCCGCCCGCCCGGCCCCGGCCGCCGGCGCTAACGGGGGGAGCGGGGCCGTGCCCGGGAGCACGCGGTGCCCGGCCGGAGCGGCGCGACCGAGCTCTGCCTTTTGGGGCGTTTTTTATCGCTGTTGTTTAGGGTTTGGTGGGTTTTTGTTTTGTGTTTAGGTCGTAGTCTTGCGCCAGGGAAGTGCTTTTCCTTGCGCTCTCACTTTGGTGAGATAAAAGTTGCCGTCTCTTCCCGTACCCCCCTGTCCGGATGCGTGTAGCTGAAGAGATTCAAAGGGACCTGCCAAACCTGTTGTTTACTCGGGCCGTGCCCGCACGCAAGCGAGCAGGGCTGAATCCTGCCTGCCCCGGAGCCCCCCCAGCTCCAGGTGCTTTCCTGGCGGGAACGGCCCTGGATCATCCTATAAAGAGCCTTGTCCCCGACTGATGACCCGTCCTTCGGACCTGAATTATTCAATGAACATTACAATTGCAAAAAAACTAGGGAGCTGCCCCCCGGCGCTGTGGCGGTTCAGGCAGCTGATGCAGGATGCTGCCCGCCGCTGTGCCCTGAACACGTGTCTGCACTGGAGGCCGAGCCGTGCCACAGTCTCCTCGTGGCTGGGGAGCGGCAGGAGAAAACCCAGCGTCCTGCACTGAGCCCTGCGTCCTGCACTGCAACAGCAGTGGTTGTACTTGAGCACAACCTGCGATCCTCTTTTTTACTTTAAATTTCAATTTGGTGCTTAGGAAGGTGGCAGGCTGACAGCCGTGCATGCAAGTGTTGCACTCTTCGGACAAGGCAGTCAGTGAGGGTGATGGTTCCTTCAGCAAGCTCCTTTACTGCTGTGTGCTTTCTTCCAAAGCTGAGATTGTTCCTGGCAGCCGTGCGTAGGGTGTGTGCACCCCCTTTTCAGCAGTCTGCACGCAGACAGATCCACTGTGTAGTTTACAGCTTTTTAGAATAAAAGATTGCACAAACTCTGCACCATAGGGACAAACAGTGAACCTTTCTGCTGATACCACTGGATGTTCAACTCCTTTGGTAGACAGGTGAACTTTTGTTCTCTTGGGATCTGTGGTCCCTGGTAGAGAAGCAGCAAGTAAATTGGGATTTTCAGACACACCCACAGGCATGCAACATCCAGCTCCCACTGAAAGTAGGTGGAATTGAGTGCCAGAGCCTCTGGGAAAAATTCCGCACTTCAGTCTCTAAAAGGAGCTAACTGCCTATGTATTCAGTATTCCTTTAAGAAGAAAATATCACTGACTTCTTTGTAGAAGATGTTAAAATGGCTGATAAATTCACAGAGGCTAAAAATAAAGTTAAAACTGTGACGGTTTGTTGTCTCACTTGTGCCGAAGAGCTCTTTCTCTGTGTTAGCTAACTCTGCATTGATTCTTAACACCTGATGCATTGTACCTCTATCATAATGGCATGAACAACATCCACAGGGTCCGATTTGACAATTGGCTTTATTCTTGCACCCCTGTAGCACTTGCTTTTTAGCACAAAGAAGGAGCCAGTGAGCTGGGACTTGAAAATTGCCTGGGCAGGACTCCACAACTTAAGCCTTTGCATTTCTGTAGAATGTGCTCGGTCCAAAGTTCAAGTGAAATGACCAGTAATACTGGCTAAGGACATTTTGAAATGCATCCTTTTTAAAGAAGTCAGTTCAGGTATTCTGCCAAATAATTACTGCTCCTTCTGTTCAGGTCCTCATCCAAGTATGTTATGCTCTTTGAAAACAACATAAAAGAACTCAGCCAAAAACACAAACCAAAACTTCAGTGTCTCATAATCTCAAGTGGCTGTGATGCTTTTTCAGTAGCAGGTACTTGCAGACAGCATCACAACAGCTGTGGTGACTGCACTCAGATAAGCATCGCAGACTGAACACCATATGTTTGAGAACATCCCAGTTTTCCTTGCTGGGCTTATGCTCAGACTGAGCGTGGTGTTAGTTATGCTATAGGAGTTTCAGGCAGGGGAAAGTCATCTTTCAAGATGGAATGTCTGCAGGCAGGACAGGTTTGGAATTTTTTTTTTCCCCTTATGCAAATCTTACCGATTATTGTTTTCATGCTTTGGCCTATCCTTTCTGGAGCACCAACCACATGGCATTTCAGAGGAACACCCACATAGCCTTTCAGTTCTCTAGTTTAAAAGAGATAGGAACTTCCTTCCCAGGGAAGATCCAACCGGTGAGTGGGCTCCTTTATGACTTGAAAGCTTCTGAAAATGTAACTAGAAACAGCTTGTTCCAGCCAGGATGCCATGGAGACTCAAACATGAGAAAGAAATGTCCAGTTTGATCTTTGGTAAGTGCTTGGTAGTTGCTGCTAGGTGCACTGGCTGTGCTGAGATTTCACTTCAGTACTGAGCACACAGAAGCAGCTGTGGACATCTATCAGCAAAAGAGTGAGTTACTTATTTTGTCAGAGGAAAAATTCCTGAAGATGTAGTTTTCACCTTTTTCTGTTTTGCTCGACTCATCAAGCGACAGCTCCAGAACGTGCTGTGACATTCAAATGTTCCTGGACTGTAATAGCCAAATACAGTACTTTCCTCCAAGTACAATTGTTTTGGGTGGAGAGAGGAAGGAAAGTGGAAGGAAAATCTTGAGAATATAGAGAACCAGAAGAGTGTACAGTATGCACAATTCCAAGGTTATGGTTATTGGTTATTAGTACCTCTGTTTTAAATTATAGGGAGAGATGAGACTAAAAAATATTTTTGGAGATACTGAAGTTGCATTTTCAGACAGCTCCAATTAGATTGGTCTCGTAACATCTTTGGAGCATTCTGGCTCTGTGCATCTTCAAGTGTTCTTTTTTTTTGAGGGATCCAATTTTAACTTCTCTTCCAAGGGTTTTTTGCAGCAGCCTGTAAACTCAGGGGAGGTATGTTTATATGGAGTCTCTGATACAGATCAGTCTCTCTGTTTATGTACAATTCTCTGTCTTACAGTTGACTTTCAGTAGAGCTATTGCAGTTTATTTCAGCAGGGGGACAGGCCCAAGAATTTATTGTGAGACAAGCAACTCTGCTTCTGGCGCTGTAGATAGCACTGGAAGAATTTTTCATGTGTGTGCATGTGCCTGAGTGTATGCTCTTGCAGATGCAAAAGCCAGAGCACCTATGTTCTTTCTATATTAAGCCATCAGTTTTGTTCCCTTTAAAAGGAAAAAAAAAATTGTATAATTTTGGCTGTGTTTCTTAATTCCAATGAAATGCTGTAGGGATGACAATTGTGAGATTTTCACTGACAGCAACTGGCTGCATCAACATATGTAAGTAGATAGTATTTTTCTTTAGCCCAGCTTCAGGGAGGCTGTGCCAAGGCTGTTGTGTACAGAGAAAGGGAAATCAAATTGTTGTTCTCCCTGACAAAGGTACTGGGAGTTCTGGGCTGCCCAAAGGGTGAATGATCCCAGGTCAGAGTGGGGAGATGGGAGGAGAGGAAGATACTGAGAATTAGGACTGGCATGCCTCTGCTCTCCAGTAACTCCAGGGAATGTTTTTCTTTCAGCTTTGCAAGAAACAGGTGAGCATGTTCATTCCCAGTGGTCTGGTAATCATGTTACAAAGGAGACATGCCTGTCTTCTAGGAATTCTGTCCTTTCTATTATAAAAGGTTTTCATTTTTCTTGGGTGATCAGAAAGAATGCAAAATGCTGGAATGCAAAATGCTGGAAAAGCAAATGAAAGTGGCTCAACTTACTTTAAGATCTGAAAGTTCAGAAGGTCTTCCCTAACTTGAAAACTTAATGAGCATCTGAGGCAGTGCTTCCTTTTCATTTAGATCATAAAATTAAATTCTGCAAAGAAAACTAAGCACTAGTTCTAGTCCTGACAGGTAACAAAAACATGAAATCATTTTCACACACATGCTTCTTTGTACTAGCCTTTCACAAAGGTAATAAGCAGGGTGTGGTTTTTTTTTTTTTTTTTTTTTTTTTTTTTTTTTTTTTTTTTTAATTTTCCACTACTTTTCTCTTGCTGACTATTCCTGACTTTACCGTTCTCTTTTGCAAGACAAGTTTCTATTTTTAATGCTGCTTTTTCAAAAGTGAAAGGCAGAAGAATGGAGAGAGCTTTTTCCTGGAGACTTTGAGCCCATTCAAGTTGTTAAAGCAGTTGTATAAAGCAGAACTTGAGGGAATAGCAACTTCTGCAAGGAGAAGCTGTGGAGAAGGAACACCAGGGAGGGAGGAGGATCAGTTTTCCCCTGGCTTGGGGGAATACTGCTTTCTAACTAGTGCAGGCAAATCTTCATTTCTTCAGAATGACAAATAACACTCTGCTAAGGTTTCTGGTTCTTTTTTTGGAGATCTGTCTCTTTCACTTCTATGAAAATATATCACAACTGCTGATACATTTTAATAACATGCTTCAATTTGGCAAATAATAACAAAGTTTAAAAAAGCATTAATAACATGCTTAGATTTGGCAGATGTTGTGTAATGCTTCTTAACTTTTAGGCAAGTTACTTAGTTTCTACTTGCCATCTTTTTTAACTGTCCCAAATTTCACATGGTTAAAGTTCCACAGCTAAGATTCAGGTGTTAGGGCAGCCGGCATCCTAACTCCCTGGTTCTAATTTGAGATCTAAATTGCAAAGCTTTCAAGTTAAACCTTTTAAAGGGCACAGTGATATTTACTTCCAAGTCCATATTAGCTATTAAGCTCTCCAACTGACAGAATATTTAGTGTATAATGGTCAAATGGCAACTATTGAGGATTAAATGTGTAACTGGACTGATGCCTTCCATTTATCACCGCATGTGGATGCAGTTGTCAGAGAAATCTGTTTAACTTGTGGTTTTGCTACTAACTCTTCTCCATTCAGGCATGATGTGTGGTAATACCATTGCTGACCATTCATCAAGTGGGAAACAGATGGCACTAGTTACCCTTCTATTAAAGGATGGTGTTGAAAAGCTGCTCCTGTGAGAATGGCAGCAATGATACAAGCCAAAATATTTTCAGAATATGTGTGTTTTCCAGTCTTTGCCAGAACATTGATTGTAAAACATGCATCTTATTCTACTGTGGTATAAATACCGGCTGGTGACAGAGATCATCTTATCATTGTCTGTATTGCTGGAAGAAACGGGATTAGAAAGTAAACTACATTGTTGATAGTTGTTTCTTGCCACATAGCAGTTGAGATTTTCTTGCTGCTTAAATTTGGCAGCACTGATGAACTTTGTGTCTGCAATTAGTCTTTTACTTTCTAAAGAAAAGTACTAGACCATGGATTTAACATAAGTAGTCAAACAACACTTAAAATTGCTGCTTGGAAGTTGAAAATTCCCATGTGAGCACACTGTTGCATCTCCAGAGGCTTGTTGAACAATGCCCTCAAGAGCATCTCTTGAAAAGCACATGGGGTGCTAAGAAACTAAATACTCAGAGTGTTTGCTTAGATACTCTTGTTTGTTTTCTTGACAGATGGGGAATATTTACCTGATTTGGCTGTGCATTCATTTGCTACACCTCTAGCAGAGGCTGAGAGTAGTTCAGAGTAACCATCCCTCAATAAGCCTGTTCAGCAGGTCACTACTTGGATACCTTCTTTTACTTACTAGTTCTGCTCCTGGCCTTTAGGCCAATGCTGTACTAATACAGGGAGCAGTGTATCTCCTAAAAAGCTTGACACCATTTGGGGTGACTTTGCTGGATATTTGCACAAGTTAACCTTGGGAAAATGTAGCCCTAGGTGGGCTCCTTGCACTGTAAATATGAAGAAAGGAATTCAGCACTTCAGGCCTGTGGGAATCAAGCATGAGCTGGGACAGGTGAAAAGGAAAGACTTATCCTCTCCATCTCTCTCCTAGGCCTGGAGGATCTCCTTAACATTCAGCTTGAGCAAGTCCCTTGTCATCAACAGGCTCTACAGAGTCAAGACAAGCTTTATGGAGAGTTGAGTCTTCCTAAATGTTGGTGCAGTAGTAATTGCAAAGAGCCACAACCTCAGTGAGCACCAAGTGGTCTCCCATGTGCTAGACTGAAATGCAAACGTGTACACTTGCAGCTGGAAACCGGTTCCTTAATGGATTTTGTGTCAGAGTATTAGCCAACCATATTGTTTCTTGGGAACCTGGGAATCTGTATGTTTATTTTGCTGTGCTCCTGTACTCTTGATCTTCCCCCCTGGGCTGGGGGATGTATTTTCACCTCTGTGTAGTACTGTGGCAGGGCTTGCATGGTTCCCTAGCTTTTGCTGTGTTCCCACAGAAGTGCTTAGGATCTTTTCCTGTTGCATGTGTTCTCCCTGTGAGTCAGGAGAGTGTGACGCTGGGTATGGTCATTTTGTGGAAGCATGTTTCTGACCTCACCTTAACCTGCCTTTCAAAATATTTTATTGCCATAATGATGTGGCAAGTCCTGGCAGTGTAGATTAAAGAGTTCAGATTATTTTTCTCTGTACCACTGGAGGCTAAATGGATTACAGTCCTTACCTTTCTGAAGGTGGAAGATTTGGGGACAGATGCCTGTGCCACAAAGATTAACCTGTAACCTGAGCTGCGTTACTGGGACTTGGTAATACCTGGGAGTGAGAAGTGACTTAGAGTTCCCCCTCACCACACTTACCCCACAGGTAGGGGGGTTGCTCTTCTCTTGAAAGCCCTTCCTGAGCTCCTGGGTCATTCAGTAGTTTTTTTGTTAGCTTCTTAAAGAATTCAGCAGCTTGGCCTTTGTTAAGAAAGGAGAGGGAAATGCTTTGTTATTTGCATGGCTCCATCTAATATTAATTTTTTTAAAGCAGAAGTTCTTAGCAGTGGGAACCTCTTCTCCTGGAGCTTCCTGCAGCTGGCCTGTCTCCTCTGTGAGCCCATGGTATGTGGTGAGCAGCAGAGGTGGCTGCTCGCTCCTTGCAGCAGGTGGTTGAGGCAAACCTTGCACCAGGGTCTGTTCAAAAGAGAACGTCTTGGAACAGCCCTGCCAGTGTTATGAGGCAGATGCTGTGTTGCCTGTAAGGACTTGCTGTGTGTCCAGGCTCAGTGCCAGGAGAGCAGCAGCTTTGCCTGGTTGTTGGTTTGGGTTTTTGAAGCGCTATGGGAACCCTGTTTGCTCAGACAGTATCTCATGCTGTGTTAGACTGTGCCTAACAGAAGCCTGCACTGGGGAACAACCAGCCTAGGGGAGAACTGCTTGGGTGGGGGTCAGCATGTAGTGAAGGGCACTTTGTCATGGTGGCTACAGTAACTAACTTGGAAGTTTCTGCCTGGAAAACAGCTCCACTGTATGATACCTGCTCTGATAGCAAATCCCAGCCTTGGTGTACTCAAAAGAATAGGCACATCCCTGAGATTAAGAGGGTGTGACTTTCTGGACTGGTGCCAAGTTTGCAGAGCTGGTGGTTACAAAGCAGCAACTTCCCTGTGACTTGAGTTCCATCCTTATTGGTGAGGATGTGTCATAGGCACATGCTGAGATGTGCTCCAGGGTCCTGCTCCCTGGCCCTTTCTTTCCTGGCTAGGTTTTCTTCCCATGGAAAGCAGGGTGGGGAAGGCAGGAGGGCAAGAATAGAGCATATGCTGATATGGAGCTGGGATGCTCACCCAGGCTCTGAGAACAGAGAAGTGCTCCTGAGTCTTGGCGTGCAGACAGGGCCATTGAGGGCTGGGTGAGACTCCTCCACCCTGCTGTTTTTAGAGCAGCTTTTCAGGTATGTCTGCCCTACAGCCTGGGGGTATGACTGCAGGTCATTTAAAACACTCCTACTCACTCTCAGCAAAGTTTGCCAGGGGTGTTTCCAACCAGCACTGGTGATGGTGATGAAGTAGTTCAGTGACCCAGAATTCAGCTGCCAACTCCTTATCCATGGGCTTGGGCAGGTTCACATGGCCTGTCCTGCAGCCTGTTTTGCCACAGGCACAGGTCTTCCATTGGCTAGGTTGGCTGTATTCACACATCTGGGTTGTGCTGTTGTAGATGTGCCCTTGCAGTAGATTTATGCAGTAAATGAGCTTGTTATGGGACCTGTTGGGTATTGCTTAATATTCCAGCTGTTAATTATATATTCTTTTAACAACTGCATTCTAGGTGCATTTATTCTTCTGAGGCAATGTGGGATAAAAAACCTATGCCCTAATCTAGCAGGTTTTTTCTTTCATTATCTAACAGTGATAATTAACACCAGTTTCTGTTTGTTTTCACAGGGTACAGCTGGGAGGAAAAGATGTTTGGCTTTCACAAACCGAAGATGTACCGGAGTATAGAGGGCTGCTGTATTTGCAGAGCTAAATCTTCAAGTTCTCGTTTCACTGACAGCAAACGTTATGAAAAAGATTTCCAGAATTGTTTTGGGTAAGATTCCCACCTTAGTCACCAGTTCTGGCATTGATCTCTAAGCTGCAAACTTGATGTGATGTCCTCCTTGCTCTGAAAGCCTGAAAGATTAGGCTAGCAAAGGGGAGTGGTGGCAAAAGGCTTCAGCTTCCTCACAGCTTTCCTGGGCAGACCAGGATGGGCTGGATCCTCTGCTGCTGTGTGTGGTACCATTTGATTTCAATTTGCTGTCACTGCTAGGGGAGAGCTGGTAATTCATAACCGCAAAGGATCAGGCTCTCCCACCTCACAGTATGTGCAGGGATTTTAGGCTTCCCTCAGACTGCATTTTTTGCTGGCTCCACAGAGGTGTAAACACTTACATAAGATAATGAACTCTACAGATCCATGGGGACTTTCAGTAGTTCTGAAGGTTCCAGAATATTAGATAAAATTTGATGAGCAAATATTTAGCAGTTTCAGCAGGCTTTATGCAGAGTATCCTGTTACAAATATCAGTGTCTTTGTTCAAATAGGACATAGCAATATGTTATTAAATCTTCTCATTAGAAAAATATTTTCTTGGAAAGTGATTAGCTTTCCAGTTAGGTAACATTACTTAAAAGCATTGATAAATAAAACTATAAATACTAGAGATTTCTTGTGATCTTTCAATTTTTTTGAATCCTTTTGAAGAGCTTTGAAATTTTGTATAAAATTCACAAGTTTCCCCACTTTTTCTAGAAACACGCTTTTCATGTAGTGAACTTTAGAGTGCTTTGTATTTACCTTGGATTTTTTGTACACAAGTCTGGTGGTGACAGTTTTCCTCATCATATTTCTTGACTACTGTCCTTGGAAGCCAAAGGCTGTGTGCAGATCCATTGCTCTTTTTTTTTGGTGGTTGTTGTTTTTAACTGCAGTAAAGCAGCTTGCAGTTTACCAGGACTGTTGTTGTTGTGCTATCTGAAATATGTTTGCCAAGGTAAAAATGCAGACTAAACGCTAGGCAAATAATGGTTTCCTGAGCCTGCTTCATTCATCTATAAATGATCCAAAATCTTCCTATTTAAATAGCAGAAAAATTCTAGAGTGTTTCCCTGTTATACTTCTTTTAGCATGAATTAGCAGTAGATGATTCCTGAGGAAAGCTTGTTAAAGGGAGCAAGTATTGCTGTCATTCCAGTGACTGCTATTTCTGAAACCTTATCCTGTGCTCGTGTGGGAGTGTGTTAGGTGATGTTTGTTACTCATCCTTGAAGTTCTGTGAGAAAGTTAAGACCTGAGTAAGCTTTTGATGTTTGTTCCCAAGTGTATGTTTGAATAACATTATTCTTCCTGCTCCAGACTAACCAATACACTGCAATTGTGTCTTGGTTTTGTAGGAAAAAATTCCAAAACCTGCACGTGATGGGACTGTTGTTTTCAGTGCCCCTCTGGAGGCAGATTGTGACATCTTTTATTTCTGTGTAGAAGAGTGCTTTCTGAAAGTGAGACCTGATCTTTAAATGGCACTGTTTGAGCATCCCAGATGAATTGTAGTTCCAGAAAAACAGAATTTCAGAACCTTTCTTATTAATCAATTTTTATGCTTCTTGCTTTTAACAAGTGGAAGTGTGCTTTTATCAACTGTTGTTAAGTGACCTTTGCTTTTGTTTTTACCAGGCTTCATGAGGCTCGCTCAGGAGATATTTGCAATGCCTGTGTTCTTCTGGTGAAAAGATGGAAAAAATTACCAGCAGGATCCAAAAAAAACTGGAACCATGTTAGTAATGCATTTCTCTTCTGCCCCAAAACTAACTCTTTGTAGAGAGGGAAGGTGCTGGCAGGGGTTTGGGGTTTGCTCTTTTGCCCACACTCTCCCTTACCACCCTCAGCATCTCTAAATCCTTCTTGGAGTATTTACAACTATATAGCTCCTACCTGCTTATGTGCATATGGTGATTATGCAAGCCTGAGATGCAGTCACAGAGTAATTTACCTTGTAATTCCTTGTTTTCACAAGCTCATAAATTTGTCCAAAAGTCTCTTATGACATTCAGGAAAAAAAATAAAAATTCAAGATTGGCCTTTATCCAAAATTGGTTACTTTTTTTTTTTTCCCAAGCAGAGTGATTTGCTCAAGCAACACATAAATCAATCTCATTTAATCAGATAATTGCAATGACTAATATCTTGCAGCTGTTTTCACTCATATATTCTGTTTTGATAGGTCTAATTTAATTCAGGCTTAGGGCTGGAGGATGATCAGGATTCCTTGTGTTTATCCAGGATGCCTTGATAGTAACGGGAGCCAGAACTATGCTTATTGCTACCACTAGCTTTACTCAAAAGTTATATTTATGATTAAAAAAACCTCTAGGGCAAATGCGCTTGGCAGACAATCTTAACTGGACCTATATTAGTTAAACAATTATTTGGTTATAAACTGAATGTGTCAAAAATGGGAAGATTTAGCCAGATTTAAAAGAAATATCAGAGTGTCAGTGCACAGATCTGTCTTGGATTAACTAAGGGGGTTTTGAACACTCTTCAGCTGAGTCAGTACCTGTGTCTTGACTGAGGCAATATCTGGGCACGATGCACAAGTATTCAGACATGCATTTTCTCTGTTCTAGGTGGTAGATGCCAGGGCTGGACCCAGCCTTAAAACAACATTGAAACCAAAGAAAATGAAAACTCTGTCTGGAAGCAGAATAAAGAGCAATCAAATCAGCAAACTGCAAAAGGAATTCAAGCGGCACAGTAAGTGGATCCAAAGAGATTTTGGAGATAAACTTCAGCCTCCCCTAACACAGCTCACTGTTAACTGGCCAAGCTGAATCACCCTCTAGATTTGGTTGTGTACTCACACGTTTGGGCTCTCCCTGTTTTCACAACCTCTCATTCTCTGAGAGCTTGGGGAGGGTGTGGAATGAGAAGGAAGAGCTTGTGTGCAGGGTGGGCTGTAAGACAGAGGTAAGGAAGTGGCGTGGGGAGTCTGGCTTGAAAGTACAGGCAGTTGTAGCTTATGTCTCACACTTAAATGACATATTTCTAGGGAAAGAACATCTTAGGCAAAGATCTCGGTGAACCTGAAGCTGGAAGAGGCTTTTCCCTGCTTTCAGTCATGTGCTATGGCCATTTTCACCTCTCTTTTCCCAAAAAACATTACAGTCTTTTTCTTCCATATGTCCTTTTTATCATACCCCTCCCTTAAATTCTTACCATGTTTCCTTATACCTCTCTCTGCTAGTCTCAGTCATTTCTTTCCAGTAGTACATGGACTCTCCAAACAGATTTGGATTCATAGCTTTCCAACAAAACCATCTGCCAGTTATGCTCTAAATGTGTGTAAGTAATTAAAGCTTTTCTTCTAAAGCAAACCTTCCAGCTTCTTAAGTGTTGCTGACTTGGTCTCTCTCTCTTTCAATTATCGTACCTAGTCAGGAGGAGAAGCCTCCAAAGAATCAGTAAAGGCCCTGACCCAATGAGCTTTTATCTCCTCATTCAAGGCCCTTTAGTTAATCTAATTGTGTTACTGCAGCTGGTAGAGATGACAGCTGAGAGGTAGGAGAGTAGACACTGTTAAGGTGTGTGTCTGCACTGAATCTGTACTTCCTAGTCTTGATCCAGCAAAAGTTCAATACTACCTAACACATAATGAGAATATATATATGTATATATATGTATGTATATATGTATGTGTGTGTATATATATATGTGTGTGTGTATATATATATATGCGCACTATTGGGAAGAGCTTTGCAGCACTTTACCTGAAAGGGTGAGAAAGAAAATGTACACTGAGAAAGTCTGGAGCACAGATTTCCACTGTCTTGAGGAATCTCCCAGTGATTTCAGCATGTGAAAATTCATGCTGTGTGGACTATGTTTAAGAGCCAGAGCCAGATCTTGAACTTCTTTCCAACCCCTCATGTACAATGATTCCATTCACTTCTGAAGTCTATTTCATAAATCCTGACACTCACTATATTGAAACAGGCAGGAGCAAGTGAAATAAATGAGTTGTCATTGTTGTGTTTTTCTTGTTAATTAAAATACATCTGTGCCTCTGTTGCCAATACACAAGTCAGGAGGAGGGTAAGTCATTGGATGCGTGCCCTGATCCTTGAATTTCTTCTTTGCCCTGAAGATTCTGATGCCCACAGCACGACCTCAAGTGCCTCCCCAGCTCAGTCACCCTGTTACAGTAACCAGTCAGATGATGGCTCTGACACAGAGCTGAACGCTGCGGCCAGCAGGACACCAGTGTTCTCCTTCCTAGATCTCACATACTGGAAAAGGTAAAGAGCAACAGAACCCTGCAGGCAGCAAGTTCACTTTGCATACATGCTGCTTGATTCTGCTTCCTCATCTTTATTTGGTATGAGGATATAATTTAAGTCACAGAGCATTATACAACACCTGTCTGTCCATGCATGGAAAGAAATGCCTTGTATTTAAGATATTTCCCCCTATCTCCATGCAGTTCCCTAAATACTAAAGCAGTTACTGGGAAATATTTTTGCTAGTTTGGAGAATAGCAGATTCCTGTCTGTCATCTCTTCTTAAAACTATGCCCTGTAGATATGATGTGTTACTACATACATGAGTGCTCTCAGCTTGCCAGCAAAATATAGCATTTGATTTTGTTGACCTGTGATGGTATTCATTTGAGAAAAAAAAAATCCTGCAGTGGGAGCAAAACCACAAGGTTTTCTGGGAGCTGAGGAGCTTGTTATCTTTTATTGCATGTTGTGACACAATAATCCCTTGTTTACCTAATTGCTCAATTGAAATTGTTAAGTTAATTGCTCAATTGTGACTTTGCTGCCTCCTCTCAAATAATGTTTGCAAGTGCATTGTAGCCAATGTTAGTTCAGCCCAGATGGTTGTGTCTGAAATGTCTCTGGGAAGCAAAGTGGGAGACTTGGTTTTGTATAGACGTGTTTGGGTTTTTTCTTGTCTTTTTTCCGTTTGGTTGGTTGGGATTTTTTTTTTCCCAAAGACCTGTTGTAGATTTCAACAGACTTGTTTCCTGTTTGTGAGCAGTCTTTTTGCCCCTGTCCTCTGGGCTGGAAGCTCAATAAACTAGTGTCTGGGGTCAGACTTACTTTTTGCATGTTTGTGGATCCCGTATATTCTAAACAAAGTATCTGTCTCCCTGCCATTTCTTCCAGGCAAAAGATCTGCTGTGGAATTATTTACAAAGGGCGTTTTGGAGAAGTTCTCATAGACACTCATCTCTTCAAACCTTGTTGTAGCAATAAAAAGTCTGCCACTGAAAAGCCAGAACAAGAAGGACTCCAGTCTCCAGCAATCTCCACCCAAGAGGAGTGGTGACTTCCTTGGATAGCTGCAGAAGGTTATACAGATCCTCTTATTCTCTGGAAAAATACTAGAAAAGTGACTGTTCACTTTGGACACCTGCTATGCTGCCAAAAGACTATTCCCTAGAACTATTTTGGGTTTTACTGCTACAATTCCACAAACTCTGAAGCCAGTTTGTATCATTTCAGAAAGACTGTACATAATATTTAAGATGCTATGGAACACTTGGCAAAGCTGAATGCTGCTGCAAGGTTGTCTAATTTTCCCCCACACTCGCTTCCCAAGTGAATATGAGGATGGGGTTTGTATATTAAAGTATATGTGGTTCATGCTTCTGTATGGAAAGAAGCAGTGATTGTAAGGCTTTTGTTCTTTTTTTTTTTTTCTTTCTTTAAAAGTTGATTGGCAAACTTCCTAAATTCCCAAGAATAAATTTCATTCTTTGACATGTATGGGATGAACTAATGAATGAACTAATACATAGTAATGTTACAGATCACCTTTCTAGTTATATAAATATATATTTTTAAAAGTGTGGCGATTTCACCCTGTACTACTGACCTAAAAAAGACAAATATTTCATCTCTCCTGTGTGACAGACTGATAATCTGCAGACATCTCTACTTCAAGTGGTAGCTATCTGAGAAGGCCTTTAGCATAAAAATGTTCTTGAGAAGGGGTGGGAGAGCTCTCCACCTGAGCTAAGGATTAGGATTTACCTAAGAACTGAACATAGTAGAATGGGAGGTTACTTTGTTTTAAGCCAGCAGCAGGCACCTTGGGCTTGGTGTAGTAACCCCTGGTGGTTAGAGATGGACCAAGAAACATCTTGATGCCTAAGTCAGGTGTAGATGACAGCCAGAACTGAGTAACTGCTCTCTGTTGGCCCAGTGCAGCTGAAATGTGACCACAAACAAGACTCCTGGTTTTGGACCTGACAAAGAACCAAACTCCTTGCTAAGCAAATCACGCTCTGGTCCAGGGACATAATCTGGTTGCAGCCTGGGGTCTGGATTCACAATAACTGTTTTGAAACCCTTCCCTGCAGTGTTTCTCTGTGTTTGGGTTTTGTTGGGGGGTTTTTTTGTTTGTTTGTTTTTTGTTTTTTTTGGTTTGTTTGTTTAAGCAACTGCCAGATCAATGCTTTTGTGAGTACTGAATCTGAAAAGTTCCGCTAAGAATGGTGCTGTGCTGAATCAAGGCAGCAGCTCTGTTTGCATATTCGATCAAAAGAGAATACTTCTTCCCAGATTCCCAGACAAGCTCATGTGCAAATCGTTGTGACACTCCTTCAAACTCTGCTTTGCCTGTAGGGTGGAAGCAGCTTCCTGGAAGATTGTGCTACAGTTTTAGCTCCCAGTTGCTTCATGTTCCTTTTATGAATGTTTAACCTGTGTGAGTTGGGAATTCTGCTTTTTGTTTGGTTGTTTTTTTCCTGGCTTTAGGGGGAGGGAGGATTTTTTTTTTTTTTAATTTTTTTTTTTTTTAATTTTTTTTTTTTTTTTTTTTTTTTTTTACTGTTACTCTTTTGGGATATCCTAAAATGGATTTCTACATGGTGTGATTCTTGGGGTGTCCTGTGTAGGGCCTTCAACTCAGCCTATTCTATGATTCTAAGCTTTCTTTTTTTGTGAGAGTCATTGGCATAATACTGTGGTGGGTAGGGTTTAGGACTGGATTTCCATATTGTCTCAGTTCCTGAAATGAGAATACTTAGCAAATGAAAATATAGATAGGAAAAGATATGCAGTTTTAAGACAAGCCTCTACCCTCAAAGCTTTTTTTTTTCTTTCTTTTTTTCTCTCCTGTTGGGTCAGCCAACCTCTGGAGAAAGAAAATCAGGGGAAGCAGGGCTTTGACTTATCACAGCTTTAGAGCTTTCCTTGGACTCATTTTGCTTTTCCTAAACTCTGAGGTTCTTAAGGGAGGACAAAGCTGCTTACCTTGCTTTTATTCTCAACCAAATAGAATCTCTCAGGCTGGAAAAGACCTAAGCCCGTTGAGTCCAGCCATAAATATAATGGATACTTGATTGTATAAAGACATAACTAGGTTGGTCATGTCTAATAAGGGTGTGAGCAAGAGTCCTCGCTATGTTTGCAGACACCTATTTCATGTGAATTTGTGTTTTCAGCATCAGTAATTCTGTACACCTAAGAAGGCTGCAGTGTTGGTGGTAGGATGTGCTCTGATACGGATCATCTCTTCTGTATTTATTTATTTATTGCTAGATTTCAACCACCAACTGCTTCCCCTATTCCCTCCTACCTCTTCCATTCCCAGTAGTAATGCAAAATAAGTAGTCATGCACTTTGTATTAATGTATTAGAAATCTATGGAACCTGTTTTGTACTTTTATACTGTTCAGACACTTGTAATCCAAACTTTGTTTTTACTAGGGTAATGAATAAATTTAGACTTATTTAGAAAATAAGCAACTTCTGTGTTTATTTCAGCTCTGTTCTGTTAATTAGAATTAGTGTTGCCAGCCCAGGCAACCCATGTTTCTATTTGAACCAAGACCAAGCCTTTTTTTAAGGGAGGGAGTGAGGTAATTCACTTCCTATTTAATTTGAAAAGATGGGTAGAGCAAGGGAAAGAGGTGGCGGTTGTTATGACAGACAGCTGTCTCAGGGCAGAATCAAAGAGCTTTCCCTTGCCACTTGCATGTGTGTCAGGCATTCCTTTCCTGGGAATGGGTGGTGCTGGCATTTCATGTTCCCAGGGGGCTTGCTCTCTCTGTAGCTCACCAGCATTCATCAAAGGCCAGCACTGAAGAGTTGGTGCTGACAGCGTTTGGAAACATCCCTTTCCAGATTCGGAGGAGTTGGTGGAAGAGACTCATACTCCTCTGTTGAAGCTGGAGCCTGGTGTGTTCCCTCCCACAGCAGGCACAGGCAGCTGGATGAGCTCCAGCAGACTGGTGGGAGCAAGGTCTCTGTTAGGAGCTGTCAGTGAGTAACTGAGTTTAGAAGATAATGGGGAAAACATTGCAACCTTAAGTGGCATCAGGAAAATGCTGCTGCCTTCCTCCAAATAAACAATCTACAGTAAAGCAACACAAAATCAGTACTCTTTTTCAGAATAACTATATGTAGGGTTTGTAAAGCTGTTATAGAGCTATTTATCATGATGGGCATCATGTAGTCAACCCAGCCTTTAGCTCTTTAGTGGCATTTTTATTGGAAATTCCGTGTCTATGTTGACCAGCAACAGCTTTGAACTCCATTAATGGAGAACAGGTAGGTTAATAGTCACGTGCCAATAGAGAAGTTACACACTCTGGGAGAAAAAAAAGGTACACACGACCCTTGTGTACACCGAATCCTGAATGTGCTTGAAATGAACATGAACACTAACATTTCACGCCATCTATCATTGTGAATTTAGGTTTTGTATCTCTTATATTTATTAATGAGACTTATTTGGAGAATACTTTCTACTGTATCTGAGAGAGAGGTTGTCACTACAGGATTATGGGACATTTCATTGCCATTGTCTCTGGCCCAGCAGAAGAGGGACAGACTGTCACTAACTCTCAGTTCTGGGCATGGGAAGGGACATGATGCTGCTCAGCCCTTGCCTTCACTGTTGGTGTCTCATCACCAGGAACATGGTTTCATCTCTCAACTGCAAATTGACCCCGCCTCCCTACAGAAGCCGGGGCATGGGAGACAGCTGGAAATGGACTGGGAAACTGCTGTAGATGAGACTTCTTGGAAAGGAATGGGAAAATAGGGCACGTTGAGGGCGGCAAAGAAGGGTGGCACGGGTGGCTCTTACGGCCGACCTCTACAGCACGGCCTGACAATACCAGGGACACCACGGAAGTTCTTGAGGCTGGAAATCCTCAGTCCCCGGGGGCCCTGCGGGATCCATCTCTGCCGATCCGTGCCGCCAACGGGGCCGCAGTCCCCGCCGCTCCCGGCGGCCAGATGGCGCTGGCCCGGCCCGATTCTGCTCGACAATGACACTGTCCAGTTCCGGCCGCGGCCACCGTGTCCTGGGCATCTCGGCGGCAATCACAGCATCCTCGGCTGCAGTCCCACTGTTCTTTTCCCGGCTGCGGTCCCGGCGCAGCCCCGGGATCGAGCTCTGAGTTGCCGCGGCTCAAGCATTGCCGGCAGCGATGGGCTCTCCGCACTGCACCGGCACGGCCGGCTCTGCTCTCCAGCCACAAAAACCGAGCACAGACCTCATCGCCGCTCTTCCTTGCGCACACGCGTAAGAAACTGGGGCTCGAATTGCTTTAAATGCATCTCGGCAAAGAGGCACAGGACACAGGAAAAAAAAAAAAAAAAAAAAGGTAAAAGAACCTTTTTACCTGGACAAACACAAATAATACCAGAAGTGATGGTTATGGTTGTCATCCTCAGTAAATTGGTGTCATTGGCAGATGGCACCAGATCTGTCCCAGTAAAAGTGGTTGGGGACTATAAGAGAGGTGGAAATGAGCTACTGCCAGTGGGATCCCTTAGCAGGGAAAGGGAAAGTAGCTCAGTGGAGGATGCACAGGTCTGTTGGCTCTCATTCCTGTACTGTATGATGATATGAGAGCCACAGATACACTCAGGGTGAGCCTGGCCCAGGTGCTGCTGTTCTGAGGATGTGTCTGCTCTGCGAGGATGTGTCTGCTCTGAGAGCAGCTCTCCACTTGGCCTTCCTCCACAACAAAGTAGAGCACAGCCCCAGCAGTGCTGCAGGCTGGGACACAGGGCAGGCAATTTTCTTAGAAGCTGAGCTAGAGATATTCCCCTGCTGCCAGGTCTGTTCCCAGGAGTTTTAACTATGGAATGGCATGGTGCCCTGATTGTGCAGTGCTGCACCTCATATATGTTTCACCTTCTGACATCTCAGAAGTAACTGCTTCCTGATAGCTCTGCCTGATCAAGGAGCTAGATCCTGGGTGTTTGCCTCCAAATGATGATTTCTGAGATCTCTTTCTGCCTGAAAGATGACCAAGGACTCTGACCTCTTCCCCACCACCTGTGACCGTGACAGAAGTAGATCTTGAATGCACCTACAGTCTTTTTTGAACTCTGCTTTTAGGGAGAGCACACATCAGGTCACAAATAATTAGGTGGGCTTTGCTGCTACATTGAGAGGCTCTGGCACACTACGTTGCCCCATAGCTGCTGGTATGTCTTCTGTGATATTTAACTTCAAGAAATGGAAGGGCAGGACATGCTGGAGGCACACATGGCATCTATAACTTGAAGAGCAGACTAAGTATAAGGGACCAAATCCTGATCGAAGATGCAGGCCACTGCAATTGAGTCAAAAGGGCTGTTCTTTCATCTGAGAACAGGTGCAAATTAAACGGCTGTGAAATTTACAACTGATTCCCAGACACTATGTAACCAGAATCAACAACTTCTGTTCCACTCCAATGAGATTTCACATCCATGTGCTCCTGCTGCTCATTAACGTTGCCTTAATTAGGCCACGGCATTCCACAGCAGTCTGGTCCTGCAGCAGAGTTCTGATCCAGAGGCAGGAGGTCTTCTACCTGCTTGAGAAAACTCACTAAGTAATTGGGAAAATGCAGTGGATTGAATCCAGGTGAAGCCTAACAGGTCAGTCACTGATGGCTCCTCACAAGGATTGCTTTTGTGGAAAGGCCACCTTGTGAGGAATTGGAGAGCAAACCACAGCCTTTACAGAACCATTTACAGAAAGGCTGCCACCTGGTAACAGTGGCACAGGGAGAGTTCCTGAGGACATAATTAGATCTGTGTAAATTATTAACAGTGAATGCAGCCTTTTTATGTCTGATTTACCAAAATGCTCATGGTCCAACCCTTTGACAGAATCACAAGGTTGGAAGAGACCTTGAAGATCATCAAGTCAAACTCATGCCCTAAAGAGCTCAACTAAACCATGGCACTGAGTGCCTCATCCAGTCTTTTTGAAACACATCCAGGGATGGTGATTCTACTACGTGTCCTGGCAGAAAATTCCCTGGGGCTCAGGGGACTCTGTGCCAAAGAACCCTGCTAGGGGCATTGGCAGGAGTGGCAGTGTTGGATAGGATGGATGCAGTGCCATGTGTGTCAATGTGACAGGGTGCAGTAGCACAGAGATGCTTTGTGTGTGCATGAATGAGGCTACGTCACTAGAGTGGTGTATGTGCCCTGCTGCCACACACCCAGTCCACAAACTACTGCTGAGCCAGCGATAGGAACAGAAATACCAGGGGATGAAACAATATAGGCATTGTTCAAGAAGCTGCCCTAGTAAATTGCAGTTATGTCCTTGAAGGTTGTGAAGGGGCATTGGAGCTATTCACCATGTTTATATCACACAGAAAAAAAAGCAATAAATAGGAATATTTACTACTTTTTTTATATTTCCAGTTTCATCATTTCTGAAGTTACCATGGGGAGCAAGAGCTGACTCTCCTAGCCCTGTAACACACGCGGCTCAACCTAGCAGCCGGAAGCAATTCCTTCTGCCTCCGAGCATCAATTCCAAGGCACAGCTGTCAGCAGCTGCAAGCTCACTTTTGCCGAGAAAATCAACCCTGCACACTGAGCTTGGGGCCTCTCAGGGGGGGTTCTGTAACTTTGCTTGCAGCAGCACCTTGGTGTGTTTTCTGTGTTCTCCAAGTGAAAAGAAGCCTGTCCGGAGCCCGTGGTAGCTCCAGCTGCTTTGGAACACATTCTGCCACACTTGCTCTTTCTGCATGTCTCTAGCAGCCAGAAAGCGCTCTAAAGCGCTCTTTTGCCCGAGAAAAGCAACTCTCAGGGGGACTTGTGTAACTTTGCTTGCAGCAGCACCTTGGTGTGTTTTCTGTGTTCTCCAAGTGAAAAGAAGCCTGTCAGGAGCCCGTGGTAGCTCCAGCTGCTTTGGAACACATTCTGCCACACTTGCTCTTTCTGCATGTCTCTAGCAGCCAGAAAGCGCTGTAAAGCGCTCTTTTGCCCGAGAAAAGCAACTCTCAGGGGGACTTCTGTAACTTTGCTTGCAGCAGCACCTTGGTGTGTTTTCTGTGTTCTCCAAGTGAAAAGAAGCCTGTCAGGAGCCCGTGGTAGCTCCAGCTGCTTTGGAACACATTCTGCCACACTTGCTCTTTCTGCATGTCTCTAGCAGCCAGAAAGCGCTGTAAAGCGCTCTTTTGCCCGAGAAAAGCAACTCTCAGGGGGACTTCTGTAACTTGGCTTGCAGCAGCACCTTGGTGTGTTTTCTGTGTTCTCCAAGTGAAAAGAAACCTGTCAGGAGCCTGTGGTAGCTCCAGCTGCTTTGGAACACATTCTGCCACACTTGCTCTTTCTGCATGTCTCTAGCAGCCAGAAAGCGCTGTAAAGCGCTCTTTTGCCCGAGAAAAGCAACTCTCAGGGGGACTTCTGTAACTTGGCTTGCAGCAGCACCTTGGTGTGTTTTCTGTGTTCTCCAAGTGAAAAGAAGCCTGTCCGGAGCCCGTGGTAGCTCCAGCTGCTTTGGAACACATTCTGCCACACTTGCTCTTTCTGCATGTCTCTAGCAGCCAGAAAGCGCTGTAAAGCGCTCTTTTGCCCGAGAAAAGCAACTCTCAGGGGGACTTCTGTAACTTGGCTTGCAGCAGCACCTTGGTGTGTTTTCTGTGTTCTCCAAGTGAAAAGAAGCCTGTCAGGAGCCTGTGGTAGCTCCAGCTGCTTTGGAACACATTCTGCCACACTTGCTCTTTCTGCATGTCTCTAGCAGCCAGAAAGCGCTGTAAAGCGCTCTTTTGCCCGAGAAAAGCAACTCTCAGGGGGACTTCTGTAACTTTGCTTGCAGCAGCACCTTGGTGTGTTTTCTGTGTTCTCCAAGTGAAAAGAAGCCTGTCAGGAGCCCGTGGTAGCTCCAGCTGCTTTGGAACACATTCTGCCACACTTGCTCTTTCTGCATGTCTCTAGCAGCCAGAAAGCGCTCTAAAGCGCTCTTTTGCCCGAGAAAAGCAACTCTCAGGGGGACTTCTGTAATTTGGCTTGCAGCAGCACCTTGGTGTGTTTTCTGTGTTCTCCAAGTGAAAAGAAACCTGTCAGGAGCCTGTGGTAGCTCCAGCTGCTTTGGAACACATTCTGCCACACTTGCTCTTTCTGCATGTCTCTAGCAGCCAGAAAGCGCTCTAAAGCGCTCTTTTGCCCGAGAAAAGCAACTCTCAGGGGGACTTCTGTAACTTGGCTTGCAGCAGCACCTTGGTGTGTTTTCTGTGTTCTCCAAGTGAAAAGAAGCCTGTCAGGAGCCCGTGGTAGCTCCAGCTGCTTTGGAACACATTCTGCCACACTTGCTCTTTCTGCATGTCTCTAGCAGCCAGAAAGCGCTGTAAAGCGCTCTTTTCCCCAGAAAAGCAACACTCAGGGGGACTTCTGTAACTTTGCTTGCAGCAGCACCTTGGTTTGTTTTCTGTGTTCTCCAAGTGAAAAGAAGCCTGTCAGGAGCCCGTGGTAGCTCCAGCTGCTTTGGAACACATTCTGCCACACTTGCTCTTTCTGCATGTCTCTAGCAGCCAGAAAGCGCTGTAAAGCGCTCTTTTGCCCGAGAAAAGCAACTCTCAGGGGGACTTCTGTAACTTGGCTTGCAGCAGCACCTTGGTGTGTTTTCTGTGTTCTCCAAGTGAAAAGAAGCCTGTCCGGAGCCCGTGGTAGCTCCAGCTGCTTTGGAACACATTCTGCCACACTTGCTCTTTCTGCATGTCTCTAGCAGCCAGAAAGCGCTGTAAAGCGCTCTTTTGCCCGAGAAAAGCAACTCTCAGGGGGACTTCTGTAACTTGGCTTGCAGCAGCACCTTGGTGTGTTTTCTGTGTTCTCCAAGTGAAAAGAAGCCTGTCAGGAGCCCGTGGTAGCTCCAGCTGCTTTGGAACACATTCTGCCACACTTGCTCTTTCTGCATGTCTCTAGCAGCCAGAAAGCGCTGTAAAGCGCTCTTTTGCCCGAGAAAAGCAACTCTCAGGGGGACTTCTGTAACTTGGCTTGCAGCAGCACCTTGGTGTGTTTTCTGTGTTCTCCAAGTGAAAAGAAGCCTGTCAGGAGCCCGTGGTAGCTCCAGCTGCTTTGGAACACATTCTGCCACACTTGCTCTTTCTGCATGTCTCTAGCAGCCAGAAAGCGCTGTAAAGCGCTCTTTTGCCCGAGAAAAGCAACTCTCAGGGGGACTTCTGTAACTTTGCTTGCAGCAGCACCTTGGTGTGTTTTCTGTGTTCTCCAAGTGAAAAGAAGCCGGTCAGGAGCCCGTGGTAGCTCCAGCTGCTTTGGAACACATTCTGCCACACTTGCTCTTTCTGCATGTCTCTAGCAGCCAGAAAGCGCTGTAAAGCGCTCTTTTGCCCGAGAAAAGCAACTCTCAGGGGGACTTCTGTAACTTGGCTTGCAGCAGCACCTTGGTGTGTTTTCTGTGTTCTCCAAGTGAAAAGAAGCCTGTCAGGAGCCCGTGGTAGCTCCAGCTGCTTTGGAACACATTCTGCCACACTTGCTCTTTCTGCATGTCTCTAGCAGCCAGAAAGCGCTGTAAAGCGCTCTTTTGCCCGAGAAAAGCAACTCTCAGGGGGACTTCTGTAACTTGGCTTGCAGCAGCACCTTGGTGTGTTTTCTGTGTTCTCCAAGTGAAAAGAAGCCTGTCCGGAGCCCGTGGTAGCTCCAGCTGCTTTGGAACACATTCTGCCACACTTGCTCTTTCTGCATGTCTCTAGCAGCCAGAAAGCGCTGTAAAGCGCTCTTTTGCCCGAGAAAAGCAACTCTCAGGGGGACTTCTGTAACTTGGCTTGCAGCAGCACCTTGGTGTGTTTTCTGTGTTCTCCAAGTGAAAAGAAGCCGGTCAGGAGCCCGTGGTAGCTCCAGCTGCTTTGGAACACATTCTGCCACACTTGCTCTTTCTGCATGTCTCTAGCAGCCAGAAAGCGCTGTAAAGCGCTCTTTTGCCCGAGAAAAGCAACTCTCAGGGGGACTTCTGTAACTTGGCTTGCAGCAGCACCTTGGTGTGTTTTCTGTGTTCTCCAAGTGAAAAGAAGCCTGTCCGGAGCCCGTGGTAGCTCCAGCTGCTTTGGAACACATTCTGCCACACTTGCTCTTTCTGCATGTCTCTAGCAGCCAGAAAGCGCTGTAAAGCGCTCTTTTGCCCGAGAAAAGCAACTCTCAGGGGGACTTCTGTAACTTGGCTTGCAGCAGCACCTTGGTGTGTTTTCTGTGTTCTCCAAGTGAAAAGAAACCTGTCAGGAGCCTGTGGTAGCTCCAGCTGCTTTGGAACACATTCTGCCACACTTGCTCTTTCTGCATGTCTCTAGCAGCCAGAAAGCGCTGTAAAGCGCTCTTTTGCCCGAGAAAAGCAACTCTCAGGGGGACTTCTGTAACTTGGCTTGCAGCAGCACCTTGGTGTGTTTTCTGTGTTCTCCAAGTGAAAAGAAGCCTGTCCGGAGCCCGTGGTAGCTCCAGCTGCTTTGGAACACATTCTGCCACACTTGCTCTTTCTGCATGTCTCTAGCAGCCAGAAAGCGCTCTAAAGCGCTCTTTTGCCCGAGAAAAGCAACTCTCAGGGGGACTTCTGTAATTTGGCTTGCAGCAGCACCTTGGTGTGTTTTCTGTGTTCTCCAAGTGAAAAGAAACCTGTCAGGACCCTGTGGTAGCTCCAGCTGCTTTGGAACACATTCTGCCACACTTGCTCTTTCTGCATGTCTCTAGCAGCCAGAAAGCGCTGTAAAGCGCTCTTTTGCCCGAGAAAAGCAACTCTCAGGGGGACTTCTGTAACTTTGCTTGCAGCAGCACCTTGGTGTGTTTTCTGTGTTCTCCAAGTGAAAAGAAGCCTGTCAGGAGCCCGTGGTAGCTCCAGCTGCTTTGGAACACATTCTGCCACACTTGCTCTTTCTGCATGTCTCTAGCAGCCAGAAAGCGCTGTAAAGCGCTCTTTTGCCCGAGAAAAGCAACTCTCAGGGGGGGTTCTGTAACTTGGCTTGCAGCAGCACCTTGGTGTGTTTTCTGTGTTCTCCAAGTGAAAAGAAGCCTGTCCGGAGCCCGTGGTAGCTCCAGCTGCTTTGGAACACATTCTGCCACACTTGCTCTTTCTGCATGTCTCTAGCAGCCAGAAAGCGCTGTAAAGCGCTCTTTTGCCCGAGAAAAGCAACTCTCAGGGGGACTTCTGTAACTTTGCTTGCAGCAGCACCTTGGTGTGTTTTCTGTGTTCTCCAAGTGAAAAGAAGCCTGTCAGGAGCCCGTGGTAGCTCCAGCTGCTTTGGAACACATTCTGCCACACTTGCTCTTTCTGCATGTCTCTAGCAGCCAGAAAGCGCTGTAAAGCGCTCTTTTGCCCGAGAAAAGCAACTCTCAGGGGGACTTCTGTAACTTGGCTTGCAGCAGCACCTTGGTGTGTTTTCTGTGTTCTCCAAGTGAAAAGAAGCCTGTCCGGAGCCCGTGGTAGCTCCAGCTGCTTTGGAACACATTCTGCCACACTTGCTCTTTCTGCATGTCTCTAGCAGCCAGAAAGCGCTCTAAAGCGCTCTTTTGCCCGAGAAAAGCAACTCTCAGGGGGACTTCTGTAACTTGGCTTGCAGCAGCACCTTGGTGTGTTTTCTGTGTTCTCCAAGTGAAAAGAAACCTGTCAGGAGCCTGTGGTAGCTCCAGCTGCTTTGGAACACATTCTGCCACACTTGCTCTTTCTGCATGTCTCTAGCAGCCAGAAAGCGCTGTAAAGCGCTCTTTTGCCCGAGAAAAGCAACTCTCAGGGGGACTTGTGTAACTTGGCTTGCAGCAGCACCTTGGTGTGTTTTCTGTGTTCTCCAAGTGAAAAGAAGCCTGTCAGGAGCCCGTGGTAGCTCCAGCTGCTTTGGAACACATTCTGCCACACTTGCTCTTTCTGCATGTCTCTAGCAGCCAGAAAGCGCTGTAAAGCGCTCTTTTGCCCGAGAAAAGCAACTCTCAGGGGGACTTCTGTAACTTGGCTTGCAGCAGCACCTTGGTGTGTTTTCTGTGTTCTCCAAGTGAAAAGAAACCTGTCAGGAGCCTGTGGTAGCTCCAGCTGCTTTGGAACACATTCTGCCACACTTGCTCTTTCTGCATGTCTCTAGCAGCCAGAAAGCGCTGTAAAGCGCTCTTTTGCCCGAGAAAAGCAACTCTCAGGGGGACTTCTGTAACTTGGCTTGCAGCAGCACCTTGGTGTGTTTTCTGTGTTCTCCAAGTGAAAAGAAGCCTGTCAGGAGCCCGTGGTAGCTCCAGCTGCTTTGGAACACATTCTGCCACACTTGCTCTTTCTGCATGTCTCTAGCAGCCAGAAAGCGCTGTAAAGCGCTCTTTTCCCCAGAAAAGCAACACTCAGGGGGACTTCTGTAACTTTGCTTGCAGCAGCACCTTGGTTTGTTTTCTGTGTTCTCCAAGTGAAAAGAAGCCTGTCAGGAGCCTGTGGTAGCTCCAGCTGCTTTGGAACACATTCTGCCACACTTGCTCTTTCTGCATGTCTCTAGCAGCCAGAAAGCGCTGTAAAGCGCTCTTTTGCCCGAGAAAAGCAACTCTCAGGGGGACTTCTGTAACTTGGCTTGCAGCAGCACCTTGGTGTGTTTTCTGTGTTCTCCAAGTGAAAAGAAACCTGTCAGGAGCCTGTGGTAGCTCCAGCTGCTTTGGAACACATTCTGCCACACTTGCTCTTTCTGCATGTCTCTAGCAGCCAGAAAGCGCTGTAAAGCGCTCTTTTGCCCGAGAAAAGCAACTCTCAGGGGGACTTCTGTAACTTGGCTTGCAGCAGCACCTTGGTGTGTTTTCTGTGTTCTCCAAGTGAAAAGAAGCCTGTCAGGAGCCCGTGGTAGCTCCAGCTGCTTTGGAACACATTCTGCCACACTTGCTCTTTCTGCATGTCTCTAGCAGCCAGAAAGCGCTGTAAAGCGCTCTTTTGCCCGAGAAAAGCAACTCTCAGGGGGGGTTCTGTAACTTGGCTTGCAGCAGCACCTTGGTGTGTTTTCTGTGTTCTCCAAGTGAAAAGAAGCCTGTCCGGAGCCCGTGGTAGCTCCAGCTGCTTTGGAACACATTCTGCCACACTTGCTCTTTCTGCATGTCTCTAGCAGCCAGAAAGCGCTGTAAAGCGCTCTTTTGCCCGAGAAAAGCAACTCTCAGGGGGACTTGTGTAACTTGGCTTGCAGCAGCACCTTGGTGTGTTTTCTGTGTTCTCCAAGTGAAAAGAAGCCTGTCAGGAGCCCGTGGTAGCTCCAGCTGCTTTGGAACACATTCTGCCACACTTGCTCTTTCTGCATGTCTCTAGCAGCCAGAAAGCGCTGTAAAGCGCTCTTTTGCCCGAGAAAAGCAACTCTCAGGGGGACTTCTGTAACTTTGCTTGCAGCAGCACCTTGGTGTGTTTTCTGTGTTCTCCAAGTGAAAAGAAGCCTGTCAGGAGCCCGTGGTAGCTCCAGCTGCTTTGGAACACATTCTGCCACACTTGCTCTTTCTGCATGTCTCTAGCAGCCAGAAAGCGCTGTAAAGCGCTCTTTTGCCCGAGAAAAGCAACTCTCAGGGGGACTTCTGTAACTTGGCTTGCAGCAGCACCTTGGTGTGTTTTCTGTGTTCTCCAAGTGAAAAGAAACCTGTCAGGAGCCTGTGGTAGCTCCAGCTGCTTTGGAACACATTCTGCCACACTTGCTCTTTCTGCATGTCTCTAGCAGCCAGAAAGCGCTGTAAAGCGCTCTTTTGCCCGAGAAAAGCAACTCTCAGGGGGACTTGTGTAACTTGGCTTGCAGCAGCACCTTGGTGTGTTTTCTGTGTTCTCCAAGTGAAAAGAAGCCTGTCAGGAGCCCGTGGTAGCTCCAGCTGCTTTGGAACACATTCTGCCACACTTGCTCTTTCTGCATGTCTCTAGCAGCCAGAAAGCGCTCTAAAGCGCTCTTTTGCCCGAGAAAAGCAACTCTCAGGGGGACTTCTGTAATTTGGCTTGCAGCAGCACCTTGGTGTGTTTTCTGTGTTCTCCAAGTGAAAAGAAACCTGTCAGGAGCCTGTGGTAGCTCCAGCTGCTTTGGAACACATTCTGCCACACTTGCTCTTTCTGCATGTCTCTAGCAGCCAGAAAGCGCTGTAAAGCGCTCTTTTGCCCGAGAAAAGCAACTCTCAGGGGGACTTCTGTAACTTGGCTTGCAGCAGCACCTTGGTGTGTTTTCTGTGTTCTCCAAGTGAAAAGAAGCCTGTCCGGAGCCCGTGGTAGCTCCAGCTGCTTTGGAACACATTCTGCCACACTTGCTCTTTCTGCATGTCTCTAGCAGCCAGAAAGCGCTGTAAAGCGCTCTTTTCCCCAGAAAAGCAACACTCAGGGGGACTTCTGTAACTTTGCTTGCAGCAGCACCTTGGTTTGTTTTCTGTGTTCTCCAAGTGAAAAGAAGCCTGTCAGGAGCCTGTGGTAGCTCCAGCTGCTTTGGAACACATTCTGCCACACTTGCTCTTTCTGCATGTCTCTAGCAGCCAGAAAGCGCTGTAAAGCGCTCTTTTGCCCGAGAAAAGCAACTCTCAGGGGGACTTGTGTAACTTGGCTTGCAGCAGCACCTTGGTGTGTTTTCTGTGTTCTCCAAGTGAAAAGAAGCCTGTCAGGAGCCCGTGGTAGCTCCAGCTGCTTTGGAACACATTCTGCCACACTTGCTCTTTCTGCATGTCTCTAGCAGCCAGAAAGCGCTCTAAAGCGCTCTTTTGCCCGAGAAAAGCAACTCTCAGGGGGACTTCTGTAACTTGGCTTGCAGCAGCACCTTGGTGTGTTTTCTGTGTTCTCCAAGTGAAAAGAAGCCTGTCAGGAGCCCGTGGTAGCTCCAGCTGCTTTGGAACACATTCTGCCACACTTGCTCTTTCTGCATGTCTCTAGCAGCCAGAAAGCGCTGTAAAGCGCTCTTTTGCCCGAGAAAAGCAACTCTCAGGGGGACTTCTGTAACTTTGCTTGCAGCAGCACCTTGGTGTGTTTTCTGTGTTCTCCAAGTGAAAAGAAGCCTGTCAGGAGCCCGTGGTAGCTCCAGCTGCTTTGGAACACATTCTGCCACACTTGCTCTTTCTGCATGTCTCTAGCAGCCAGAAAGCGCTGTAAAGCGCTCTTTTGCCCGAGAAAAGCAACTCTCAGGGGGACTTCTGTAACTTGGCTTGCAGCAGCACCTTGGTGTGTTTTCTGTGTTCTCCAAGTGAAAAGAAGCCTGTCAGGAGCCCGTGGTAGCTCCAGCTGCTTTGGAACACATTCTGCCACACTTGCTCTTTCTGCATGTCTCTAGCAGCCAGAAAGCGCTGTAAAGCGCTCTTTTGCCCGAGAAAAGCAACTCTCAGGGGGACTTCTGTAACTTGGCTTGCAGCAGCACCTTGGTGTGTTTTCTGTGTTCTCCAAGTGAAAAGAAGCCTGTCCGGAGCCCGTGGTAGCTCCAGCTGCTTTGGAACACATTCTGCCACACTTGCTCTTTCTGCATGTCTCTAGCAGCCAGAAAGCGCTGTAAAGCGCTCTTTTGCCCGAGAAAAGCAACTCTCAGGGGGACTTCTGTAACTTGGCTTGCAGCAGCACCTTGGTGTGTTTTCTGTGTTCTCCAAGTGAAAAGAAGCCTGTCAGGAGCCCGTGGTAGCTCCAGCTGCTTTGGAACACATTCTGCCACACTTGCTCTTTCTGCATGTCTCTAGCAGCCAGAAAGCGCTGTAAAGCGCTCTTTTGCCCGAGAAAAGCAACTCTCAGGGGGACTTCTGTAACTTGGCTTGCAGCAGCACCTTGGTGTGTTTTCTGTGTTCTCCAAGTGAAAAGAAGCCTGTCCGGAGCCCGTGGTAGCTCCAGCTGCTTTGGAACACATTCTGCCACACTTGCTCTTTCTGCATGTCTCTAGCAGCCAGAAAGCGCTGTAAAGCGCTCTTTTGCCCGAGAAAAGCAACTCTCAGGGGGACTTCTGTAACTTTGCTTGCAGCAGCACCTTGGTGTGTTTTCTGTGTTCTCCAAGTGAAAAGAAGCCTGTCAGGAGCCCGTGGTAGCTCCAGCTGCTTTGGAACACATTCTGCCACACTTGCTCTTTCTGCATGTCTCTAGCAGCCAGAAAGCGCTGTAAAGCGCTCTTTTGCCCGAGAAAAGCAACTCTCAGGGGGACTTCTGTAACTTGGCTTGCAGCAGCACCTTGGTGTGTTTTCTGTGTTCTCCAAGTGAAAAGAAGCCTGTCCGGAGCCCGTGGTAGCTCCAGCTGCTTTGGAACACATTCTGCCACACTTGCTCTTTCTGCATGTCTCTAGCAGCCAGAAAGCGCTCTAAAGCGCTCTTTTGCCCGAGAAAAGCAACTCTCAGGGGGACTTCTGTAACTTGGCTTGCAGCAGCACCTTGGTGTGTTTTCTGTGTTCTCCAAGTGAAAAGAAACCTGTCAGGAGCCTGTGGTAGCTCCAGCTGCTTTGGAACACATTCTGCCACACTTGCTCTTTCTGCATGTCTCTAGCAGCCAGAAAGCGCTGTAAAGCGCTCTTTTGCCCGAGAAAAGCAACTCTCAGGGGGACTTGTGTAACTTGGCTTGCAGCAGCACCTTGGTGTGTTTTCTGTGTTCTCCAAGTGAAAAGAAGCCTGTCAGGAGCCCGTGGTAGCTCCAGCTGCTTTGGAACACATTCTGCCACACTTGCTCTTTCTGCATGTCTCTAGCAGCCAGAAAGCGCTCTAAAGCGCTCTTTTGCCCGAGAAAAGCAACTCTCAGGGGGACTTCTGTAATTTGGCTTGCAGCAGCACCTTGGTGTGTTTTCTGTGTTCTCCAAGTGAAAAGAAACCTGTCAGGAGCCTGTGGTAGCTCCAGCTGCTTTGGAACACATTCTGCCACACTTGCTCTTTCTGCATGTCTCTAGCAGCCAGAAAGCGCTGTAAAGCGCTCTTTTGCCCGAGAAAAGCAACTCTCAGGGGGACTTCTGTAACTTGGCTTGCAGCAGCACCTTGGTGTGTTTTCTGTGTTCTCCAAGTGAAAAGAAGCCTGTCAGGAGCCCGTGGTAGCTCCAGCTGCTTTGGAACACATTCTGCCACACTTGCTCTTTCTGCATGTCTCTAGCAGCCAGAAAGCGCTGTAAAGCGCTCTTTTCCCCAGAAAAGCAACACTCAGGGGGACTTCTGTAACTTTGCTTGCAGCAGCACCTTGGTTTGTTTTCTGTGTTCTCCAAGTGAAAAGAAGCCTGTCAGGAGCCTGTGGTAGCTCCAGCTGCTTTGGAACACATTCTGCCACACTTGCTCTTTCTGCATGTCTCTAGCAGCCAGAAAGCGCTGTAAAGCGCTCTTTTGCCCGAGAAAAGCAACTCTCAGGGGGACTTCTGTAACTTGGCTTGCAGCAGCACCTTGGTGTGTTTTCTGTGTTCTCCAAGTGAAAAGAAACCTGTCAGGAGCCTGTGGTAGCTCCAGCTGCTTTGGAACACATTCTGCCACACTTGCTCTTTCTGCATGTCTCTAGCAGCCAGAAAGCGCTGTAAAGCGCTCTTTTGCCCGAGAAAAGCAACTCTCAGGGGGACTTCTGTAACTTGGCTTGCAGCAGCACCTTGGTGTGTTTTCTGTGTTCTCCAAGTGAAAAGAAGCCTGTCAGGAGCCCGTGGTAGCTCCAGCTGCTTTGGAACACATTCTGCCACACTTGCTCTTTCTGCATGTCTCTAGCAGCCAGAAAGCGCTGTAAAGCGCTCTTTTGCCCGAGAAAAGCAACTCTCAGGGGGGTTCTGTAACTTGGCTTGCAGCAGCACCTTGGTGTGTTTTCTGTGTTCTCCAAGTGAAAAGAAGCCTGTCCGGAGCCCGTGGTAGCTCCAGCTGCTTTGGAACACATTCTGCCACACTTGCTCTTTCTGCATGTCTCTAGCAGCCAGAAAGCGCTGTAAAGCGCTCTTTTGCCCGAGAAAAGCAACTCTCAGGGGGACTTGTGTAACTTGGCTTGCAGCAGCACCTTGGTGTGTTTTCTGTGTTCTCCAAGTGAAAAGAAGCCTGTCAGGAGCCCGTGGTAGCTCCAGCTGCTTTGGAACACATTCTGCCACACTTGCTCTTTCTGCATGTCTCTAGCAGCCAGAAAGCGCTGTAAAGCGCTCTTTTGCCCGAGAAAAGCAACTCTCAGGGGGACTTCTGTAATTTGGCTTGCAGCAGCACCTTGGTGTGTTTTCTGTGTTCTCCAAGAAATGAAAAAGAAGCCTGTCAGGAGCCTGTGGTAGCTCCAGCTGCTTTGGAACACATTCTGCCACACTTGCTCTTTCTGCATGTCTCTAGCAGCCAGAAAGCGCTGTAAAGCGCTCTTTTGCCCGAGAAAAGCAACTCTCAGGGGGACTTGTGTAACTTGGCTTGCAGCAGCACCTTGGTGTGTTTTCTGTGTTCTCCAAGTGAAAAGAAGCCTGTCCGGAGCCCGTGGTAGCTCCAGCTGCTTTGGAACACATTCTGCCACACTTGCTCTTTCTGCATGTCTCTAGCAGCCAGAAAGCGCTGTAAAGCGCTCTTTTCCCCCAGAAAAAGCAACACTCAGGGGGACTTCTGTAACTTTGCTTGCAGCAGCACCTTGGTTTGTTTTCTGTGTTCTCCAAGTGAAAAGAAGCCTGTCAGGAGCCTGTGGTAGCTCCAGCTGCTTTGGAACACATTCTGCCACACTTGCTCTTTCTGCATGTCTCTAGCAGCCAGAAAGCGCTGTAAAGCGCTCTTTTGCCCGAGAAAAGCAACTCTCAGGGGGACTTGTGTAACTTGGCTTGCAGCAGCACCTTGGTGTGTTTTCTGTGTTCTCCAAGTGAAAAGAAGCCTGTCAGGAGCCCGTGGTAGCTCCAGCTGCTTTGGAACACATTCTGCCACACTTGCTCTTTCTGCATGTCTCTAGCAGCCAGAAAGCGCTCTAAAGCGCTCTTTTGCCCGAGAAAAGCAACTCTCAGGGGGACTTCTGTAACTTGGCTTGCAGCAGCACCTTGGTGTGTTTTCTGTGTTCTCCAAGTGAAAAGAAGCCTGTCAGGAGCCCGTGGTAGCTCCAGCTGCTTTGGAACACATTCTGCCACACTTGCTCTTTCTGCATGTCTCTAGCAGCCAGAAAGCGCTGTAAAGCGCTCTTTTGCCCGAGAAAAGCAACTCTCAGGGGGACTTCTGTAACTTTGCTTGCAGCAGCACCTTGGTGTGTTTTCTGTGTTCTCCAAGTGAAAAGAAGCCGGTCAGGAGCCCGTGGTAGCTCCAGCTGCTTTGGAACACATTCTGCCACACTTGCTCTTTCTGCATGTCTCTAGCAGCCAGAAAGCGCTGTAAAGCGCTCTTTTGCCCGAGAAAAGCAACTCTCAGGGGGACTTCTGTAACTTGGCTTGCAGCAGCACCTTGGTGTGTTTTCTGTGTTCTCCAAGTGAAAAGAAGCCTGTCAGGAGCCCGTGGTAGCTCCAGCTGCTTTGGAACACATTCTGCCACACTTGCTCTTTCTGCATGTCTCTAGCAGCCAGAAAGCGCTGTAAAGCGCTCTTTTGCCCGAGAAAAGCAACTCTCAGGGGGACTTCTGTAACTTGGCTTGCAGCAGCACCTTGGTGTGTTTTCTGTGTTCTCCAAGTGAAAAGAAGCCTGTCCGGAGCCCGTGGTAGCTCCAGCTGCTTTGGAACACATTCTGCCACACTTGCTCTTTCTGCATGTCTCTAGCAGCCAGAAAGCGCTGTAAAGCGCTCTTTTGCCCGAGAAAAGCAACTCTCAGGGGGACTTCTGTAACTTGGCTTGCAGCAGCACCTTGGTGTGTTTTCTGTGTTCTCCAAGTGAAAAGAAGCCTGTCAGGAGCCCGTGGTAGCTCCAGCTGCTTTGGAACACATTCTGCCACACTTGCTCTTTCTGCATGTCTCTAGCAGCCAGAAAGCGCTGTAAAGCGCTCTTTTGCCCGAGAAAAGCAACTCTCAGGGGGACTTCTGTAACTTGGCTTGCAGCAGCACCTTGGTGTGTTTTCTGTGTTCTCCAAGTGAAAAGAAGCCTGTCCGGAGCCCGTGGTAGCTCCAGCTGCTTTGGAACACATTCTGCCACACTTGCTCTTTCTGCATGTCTCTAGCAGCCAGAAAGCGCTGTAAAGCGCTCTTTTGCCCGAGAAAAGCAACTCTCAGGGGGACTTCTGTAACTTTGCTTGCAGCAGCACCTTGGTGTGTTTTCTGTGTTCTCCAAGTGAAAAGAAGCCTGTCAGGAGCCCGTGGTAGCTCCAGCTGCTTTGGAACACATTCTGCCACACTTGCTCTTTCTGCATGTCTCTAGCAGCCAGAAAGCGCTGTAAAGCGCTCTTTTGCCCGAGAAAAGCAACTCTCAGGGGGACTTCTGTAACTTGGCTTGCAGCAGCACCTTGGTGTGTTTTCTGTGTTCTCCAAGTGAAAAGAAACCTGTCAGGAGCCTGTGGTAGCTCCAGCTGCTTTGGAACACATTCTGCCACACTTGCTCTTTCTGCATGTCTCTAGCAGCCAGAAAGCGCTCTAAAGCGCTCTTTTGCCCGAGAAAAGCAACTCTCAGGGGGACTTCTGTAACTTGGCTTGCAGCAGCACCTTGGTGTGTTTTCTGTGTTCTCCAAGTGAAAAGAAGCCTGTCCGGAGCCCGTGGTAGCTCCAGCTGCTTTGGAACACATTCTGCCACACTTGCTCTTTCTGCATGTCTCTAGCAGCCAGAAAGCGCTCTAAAGCGCTCTTTTGCCCGAGAAAAGCAACTCTCAGGGGGACTTCTGTAACTTGGCTTGCAGCAGCACCTTGGTGTGTTTTCTGTGTTCTCCAAGTGAAAAGAAGCCTGTCAGGAGCCCGTGGTAGCTCCAGCTGCTTTGGAACACATTCTGCCACACTTGCTCTTTCTGCATGTCTCTAGCAGCCAGAAAGCGCTGTAAAGCGCTCTTTTGCCCGAGAAAAGCAACTCTCAGGGGGACTTCTGTAACTTGGCTTGCAGCAGCACCTTGGTGTGTTTTCTGTGTTCTCCAAGTGAAAAGAAGCCTGTGCGGAGCCCGTGGTAGCTCCAGCTGCTTTGGAACACATTCTGCCACACTTGCTCTTTCTGCATGTCTCTAGCAGCCAGAAAGCGCTGTAAAGCGCTCTTTTGCCCGAGAAAAGCAACTCTCAGGGGGACTTCTGTAACTTGGCTTGCAGCAGCACCTTGGTGTGTTTTCTGTGTTCTCCAAGTGAAAAGAAGCCTGTCCGGAGCCCGTGGTAGCTCCAGCTGCTTTGGAACACATTCTGCCACACTTGCTCTTTCTGCATGTCTCTAGCAGCCAGAAAGCGCTGTAAAGCGCTCTTTTGCCCGAGAAAAGCAACTCTCAGGGGGACTTCTGTAACTTGGCTTGCAGCAGCACCTTGGTGTGTTTTCTGTGTTCTCCAAGTGAAAAGAAGCCTGTCCGGAGCCCGTGGTAGCTCCAGCTGCTTTGGAACACATTCTGCCACACTTGCTCTTTCTGCATGTCTCTAGCAGCCAGAAAGCGCTGTAAAGCGCTCTTTTGCCCGAGAAAAGCAACTCTCAGGGGGACTTGTGTAACTTGGCTTGCAGCAGCACCTTGGTGTGTTTTCTGTGTTCTCCAAGTGAAAAGAAGCCTGTCAGGAGCCCGTGGTAGCTCCAGCTGCTTTGGAACACATTCTGCCACACTTGCTCTTTCTGCATGTCTCTAGCAGCCAGAAAGCGCTGTAAAGCGCTCTTTTGCCCGCGAAAAGCAACTCTCAGGGGGACTTCTGTAACTTGGCTTGCAGCAGCACCTTGGTGTGTTTTCTGTGTTCTCCAAGTGAAAAGAAGCCTGTCCGGAGCCCGTGGTAGCTCCAGCTGCTTTGGAACACATTCTGCCACACTTGCTCTTTCTGCATGTCTCTAGCAGCCAGAAAGCGCTGTAAAGCGCTCTTTTGCCCGAGAAAAGCAACTCTCAGGGGGACTTCTGTAACTTGGCTTGCAGCAGCACCTTGGTGTGTTTTCTGTGTTCTCCAAGTGAAAAGAAGCCTGTCCGGAGCCCGTGGTAGCTCCAGCTGCTTTGGAACACATTCTGCCACACTTGCTCTTTCTGCATGTCTCTAGCAGCCAGAAAGCGCTGTAAAGCGCTCTTTTGCCCGAGAAAAGCAACTCTCAGGGGGACTTCTGTAACTTTGCTTGCAGCAGCACCTTGGTGTGTTTTCTGTGTTCTCCAAGTGAAAAGAAGCCTGTCAGGAGCCTTGTGGGTAGGCCCAGCTGCTTTGGAACACATTCTGCCACACTTGCTCTTTCTGCATGTCTCTAGCAGCCAGAAAGCGCTGTAAAGCGCTCTTTTGCCCGAGAAAAGCAACTCTCAGGGGGACTTCTGTAACTTTGCTTGCAGCAGCACCTTGGTGTGTTTTCTGTGTTCTCCAAGTGAAAAGAAGCCTGTCAGGAGCCCGTGGTAGCTCCAGCTGCTTTGGAACACATTCTGCCACACTTGCTCTTTCTGCATGTCTCTAGCAGCCAGAAAGCGCTGTAAAGCGCTCTTTTGCCCGAGAAAAGCAACTCTCAGGGGGACTTCTGTAACTTTGCTTGCAGCAGCACCTTGGTGTGTTTTCTGTGTTCTCCAAGTGAAAAGAAGCCTGTCAGGAGCCCGTGGTAGCTCCAGCTGCTTTGGAACACATTCTGCCACACTTGCTCTTTCTGCATGTCTCTAGCAGCCAGAAAGCGCTGTAAAGCGCTCTTTTGCCCGAGAAAAGCAACTCTCAGGGGGACTTCTGTAACTTTGCTTGCAGCAGCAGCTTGGTGTGTTTTCTGTGTTCTCCAAGTGAAAAGAAGCCTGTCAGGAGCCCGTGGTAGCTCCAGCTGCTTTGGAACACATTCTGCCACACTTGCTCTTTCTGCATGTCTCTAGCAGCCAGAAAGCGCTGTAAAGCGCTCTTTTGCCCGAGAAAAGCAACTCTCAGGGGGACTTCTGTAACTTTGCTTGCAGCAGCACCTTGGTGTGTTTTCTGTGTTCTCCAAGTGAAAAGAAGCCTGTCAGGAGCCCGTGGTAGCTCCAGCTGCTTTGGAACACATTCTGCCACACTTGCTCTTTCTGCATGTCTCTAGCAGCCAGAAAGCGCTGTAAAGCGCTCTTTTGCCCGAGAAAAGCAACTCTCAGGGGGACTTCTGTAACTTGGCTTGCAGCAGCACCTTGGTGTGTTTTTCTGTGTTCTCCAAGTGCAAAGAAGCCTGTCAGGAGCCCGTGGTAGCTCCAGCTGCTTTGGAACACATTCTGCCCACACTTGCTCTTTGCATGTCTCCAGCAGCCAGAAAGCGCTGTAAAGCGCTCTTTTGCCCGAGAAAAGCAACTCTCAGGGGGACTTCTGTAACTTGGCTTGCAGCAGCACCTTGGTGTGTTTTCTGTGTTCTCCAAGTGAAAAGAAGCCTGTCAGGAGCCCGTGGTAGCTCCAGCTGCTTTGGAACACATTCTGCCACACTTGCTCTTTCTGCATGTCTCCAGCAGCCAGAAAGCGCTGTAAAGCGCTCTTTTCTCGAGAAAAGCAACTCTCAGGGGAACCTTCTGTAACTTTGCTTGCAGCAGCACCTTGGTGTGTTTTCTGTGTTCTCCAAGTGAAAAGAAGCCTGTCCGGAGCCCGTGGTAGCTCCAGCTGCTTTGGAACACATTCTGCCACACTTGCTCTTTCTGCATGTCTCTAGCAGCCAGAAAGCGCTGTAAAGCGCTCTTTTGCCCGAGAAAAGCAACTCTCAGGGGGACTTCTGTAACTTGGCTTGCAGCAGCACCTTGGTGTGTTTTCTGTGTTCTCCAAGTGAAAAGAAGCCTGTCAGGAGCCCGTGGTAGCTCCAGCTGCTTTGGAACACATTCTGCCACACTTGCTCTTTCTGCATGTCTCCAGCAGCCAGAAAGCGCTGTAAAGCGCTCTTTTGCCCGAGAAAAGCAACTCTCAGGAGGGACTTCTGTAACTTGGCTTGCAGCAGCACCTTGGTGTGTTTTCTGTGTTCTCCAAGTGAAAAGAAGCCTGTCAGGAGCCCGTGGTAGCTCCAGCTGCTTTGGAACACATTCTGCCACACTTGCTCTTTCTGCATGTCTCTAGCAGCCAGAAAGCGCTGTAAAGCGCTCTTTTGCCCGAGAAAAGCAACTCTCAGGGGGACTTGTGTAACTTTGCTTGCAGCAGCACCTTGGTGTGTTTTCTGTGTTCTCCAAGTGAAAAGAAGCCTGTCAGGAGCCCGTGGTAGCTCCAGCTGCTTTGGAACACATTCTGCCACACTTGCTCTTTCTGCATGTCTCTAGCAGCCAGAAAGCGCTGTAAAGCGCTCTTTTGCCCGAGAAAAGCAACTCTCAGGGGGACTTCTGTAACTTGGCTTGCAGCAGCACCTTGGTGTGTTTTCTGTGTTCTCCAAGTGCAAAGAAGCCTGTCAGGAGCCCGTGGTAGCTCCAGCTGCTTTGGAACACATTCTGCCACACTTGCTCTTTCTGCATGTCTCCAGCAGCCAGAAAGCGCTGTAAAGCGCTCTTTTGCCCGAGAAAAGCAACTCTCAGGGGGACTTCTGTAACTTGGCTTGCAGCAGCACCTTGGTGTGTTTTCTGTGTTCTCCAAGTGAAAAGAAGCCTGTCCGGAGCCCGTGGTAGCTCCAGCTGCTTTGGAACACATTCTGCCACACTTGCTCTTTCTGCATGTCTCCAGCAGCCAGAAAGCGCTGTAAAGCGCTCTTTTGCCCGAGAAAAGCAACTCTCAGGGGGACTTCTGTAACTTGGCTTGCAGCAGCACCTTGGTGTGTTTTCTGTGTTCTCCAAGTGAAAAGAAGCCTGTCAGGAGCCCGTGGTAGCTCCAGCTGCTTTGGAACACATTCTGCCACACTTGCTCTTTCTGCATGTCTCCTAGCAGCCAGAAAGCGCTGTAAAGCGCTCTTTTCT